>NC_079316.1:47938563-48243863 GCF_029931775.1 Euleptes europaea
TCGGCTCTTTCACTGCCATGGCATGCCGTATGCAAAAGAGCCTGTGTCTGAACATGCTAAATATTTCCTGAACATGTTTCCACCCTGGAGCCAGTTTCAAAAGGTTTCATTCTGTATGGTTATTGGAAAGCATATTGCAATGTGATAGCTTAAAAACAGAGTAGCATAGCAGAGTTTCCTTTTCTCCCCACACACACCCGCACACACCCCTTATATTCCTCTGTCTAAGGTGCTTGCTGAACTTACAAAGTAATGCTGTGCGCGTGCAGCTGTAGTTGGCTCCCAATACATTCCTCCTCAGGGTATATGAGAGAGAGAGAGAGAGAGAACAAGGCTGGGGAGGAGTGGGAATGAAAGTGAAAGAGTGTGAAGGGAAGCTAGTTAGAAGCACTGTGATAACTTTTTCTCATGGCTTCGCTCGGAAGCATTACAATATTCAGAGAACAAACATGGGCACTTACAGTGAGAAATACATTTCTGTGAGTGTGAGAGCATCAGTGCTATGGAGGGTTAAGTATGTTCTGCTTTCTCTGCTGATGCTGCCCCGCTTTAATTCATCCTTGCATGTCACTTTCTCCCTATTCTTTGCCATGATGGTAAAAATGATCTGGCTGGCATGAGTGCAACTAGCTTGTTTAGCAGCTGAGGCTATTGGAAACACCCCCTTTTTTTTGGCTCAGGCTGTTCTTCTGGGCCTCAGGTGGATATGGGCTGTCTTGGTGCACTTAGTGCTAGGAAATCCCATTAATCTTCTCTGAGTGCCTGGCTGATTGTCCATTCCAGAAATCTCCTGGGAAACAGTGGGTTGGTTGGTAACAGGCTGATGTCATCAGATCCTGCTCCCAACGAGGGCTAGTATGAATAATCCCTCGACACAATTGCTCCAGAATCGTGTTAGAACTGAATCAATGTTCAATCTACATACATGTGTGCCTTTGTTAGGTTTCCCAATCATGTCTTGCTGGCTGCAGTTTCCACTGCAGTTCCTTTGAAGTGTGATGTGCTAATGGATTTCCACTTGATATTTTGTGTCTTGAACAACAAATTTGGCCGGCCCTGTGACTTGGTAGAGTGGCATGCAGGCAGCCCATGTGTGTTTCTAGGAAAGGGATGTGGTTCTCCACAACTGTTTCACCTAGTTTAAGTTGCTAATGCCTGGAAGTCTTTGCTGTTCTGTTTTACTGCAAGGTGAACACAATTTAATGATGCAAGTCTTCTAAGCTCTTATAGTCAACTGTTAGTAAAACAAATTTACACCATTGTTTTTTGAGAAGTCTTGCAAAGGGAACATCCTTAATGGACTTGGTCAACAAGTTGAGCATCAGTCCTTGTTAACTGCAAGCTATAATTTGTTTCCTTAATTTCCCAACAAGGCTCTGCCTGGTAATGGTATAGCATTTAGTGTTTGCTACTTCACTTGTTTCAAGTGATCCAAAGAATGCATTCATGGGAAAATATGAAAGGGTTATCCATGTAATTTTATGGAGGCAAATTATGTGGTCAGGGTACAAATGCTCCTTTTAACGTCAGTTCATATTCAAAAGTTTTCCACAAACCTACATTAAAAAAGACAGAATCCCAGTGCCCTCTAACTCTCCCAAGCAGCAGTAGTTGTTGGGAATCTGTGGACAAACACTCTCTATAAATAAATCTGCCCCCCTAAGAAAGGCCATGCTGGATCAGACCAAGGTCCATCATGTCCAGCAGTCTGTTCACACAGTGGCCAACCAGGTGCCTCTAGGAAGCCCACAAACAAGATGACTGCAGCAGCATTGTCCAGATCATATCTGGGAATATGTTTTCAGCCCCTTGTTTTGCAAGTAACTTATTTTGATTTATTTAGCATATATTTTAAAACCACAATCATCCATAAAAACCTATAGAACACATAGTGATGAAATCAAAAGTTATAAGGTAAAACCAAGCACTTTTCCCTAATCCTGATCAATTGCCAAAAGAGGAATGTTTTTCACTCCTATGGAAAGCTTGGGAGATGGCTTGAGCCTTACTTCTAGGGGAAGTTCCATAACCCAGGGGCAATAGCTAAAAAGGGAGGGGACCATGACTCACTGGTAGAGCATCTGCTTGACATGCAAAAGGTCCCAGATTCAATCCCCAACATTTCCATTAAAAGGATTGTGTAGCAGGGGATGTAAAGATTTCCGCTGGTGACCATGGAGAGCCGCTGCCAGTCTGAGTAGACAATATTGACCTTGATGGTCTGATTCAGTATAAGGCAGCTTCATTTGCTCAGCCACCTTGGTGGCCCTGATGAGGGCAGAAAGGTGGGGTATAAATTTTGTAAATAACCAAATGTTCTAGGTGAAGGGCTTGACGAGAAACACTTTCCCACTAACATCTTTCAGTCAGGGCAAAATTCGACATGCTACTCAAGAGTTCCTTATTGCATTTTTGTAGGTAGCTCGCCGGTGGGGAATCCAAAAAAACCGGCCCGCAATGAACTATGACAAGCTCAGCCGCTCCCTTCGCTACTACTATGAAAAAGGCATCATGCAAAAGGCAAGTAACTCTTCTCTGTGAACATTACAGCTATGTGGGAATGGTGTTGACCTAAAGAAACAGACTTTGTGCTGAGAGTGGCTCACTTAGGTACTTCCCTTCCTCCACTTCTCAGTGCCTGTCCCTTCCATAATGCAAAAGAATTCTGGTTCTCATTTGTTCTGTACATGTCTTCAACTGAAATTATACTCTTATTATAAAAATATTGCATTCCCCCAGAGTGGTGTAGTGGTTAAGAGAAGTGGTTTGAAGCGGTGGACTCTAATCTGGAGAACCAGGTTTGATTCCCCACAACTCCACATGAAGCCAGCTGGGTCACCTTGGGCTAGTTACAGCTCTCTTAGAGCTCTCTCGGCCCCACCTACCTCACAGGGTGTCTGTTAATGGGAGGGAAAGGGAAGGTGATTATAAGCCGATTTGATGGTAGAGGAAGTTGGCATATAAAAACCAACTCTTCTTCTTCCTTATTGCTAAGGTATATAAAATTCTTCCCACAATAGTGCATTCACTTATCCTGCAATTGCTCTATAGAGTGTGTTTGCACAAGCCCCTGATTGTTGCTTTATGTGAAGTAAATATTGATGAGTCCCCACCATACAGACATACACACACGAGGCCATGCTGTGAAAAGATTTTTATATTAAAAAGTTATTGAAGAATATTTTAATTAGCTATTTATTTATTTGCAGCCAGGTTTTATCCCTCCCCCAGTGGACCATTCCCCCACTGACAATGTAATTCTCTCCTCCCTTTTATACTCACAACAACTGTGAGAGGTAGGTTAGGCTGGAAGAGAGTGACTGGCCGAAGGTCACCCAGCAATCTTCCATGGCAGAGTAAGGACTCGAATCTGGGTCTCCCAGATCCTGTTCTGACCCTGTAGCCACTGCACTAGGCTGGCTTTATTTATCTGTGCACCAGCCGGAGATGAAACTAAGTATTAAAACAGTCAGCTGCAAATTCCTTTTGTTGGCTTCTCCTCTACAGTAATACCACCAAGCCGAAACTAACTAAAAGTTGGCAAACAGCTTGCCTAGGCTTTGACCAGGGCTTGCTGCCAAGGTAAACGTTGGTAAACCCCTTATGGGTGCTTAATCTGTTTCACTTCTTATGAAGAATAACATCTCTTCCTCTCCTGTGCTGGCGCACACATCATCCAATCTTAACAAAAAGAAAGTAGAACAGCTATGCCATCAACCACACCACAACATTATCCATTTCCAACTCCAGCCCCACCCCAATCTGAATGCTTCTAGAAGGATATTGCCAGGGCAGAGTGTTCTACATGGTTTACCAAATAATTTTAATAATGTTGGCAGTAAATTTGAAAGTATGTAGTCAACCTTTGCTACCTTAAAAGTACCTTTGCTACTTTAAAAAAGAAAGCTCAGATTATCAAGATGATTAATTCTGCTCCCAGTACTAAAATCTGCACTTCTGCAGTGTGGTTGCAGAATCTTAGTATACACACAGCCCCGGACATGGTACTAAGGATATTCCAGAAAGGAGAGAATGCTGTTCTGGAGATAGTTCAAGAAAAGTTTGGTTTGGAGCAGGGGGGTTGCGAAAGGAGCTTTTTGGCGAAGGCTCTGAGCATACCCCTGGTCACTGTATTCTAAGACAAGTTGAAACTAAATGAAGAAGGGTTGCAGAAAACAGTTGCAGTTGTTTTCTGTGACTATCCAAGAGAGAGGAGCGATTGATTGTTTATTAGCTATCATGGGGTAGTGGTTAAGAGCAGTGGTTTGAAGTGGTGGATCTGGAGAACCAGGTTTGATTCCCAACTCCTCCACATGAGCAGCGGAGGCTAGTTGGGTGAACTGGATTTGTTTCCCCACTCCTCCACATGAAGCCAGCTGAGTGACCTTGGGCTAGTCACACTGTTGTGGGAAGGTGATTGCAAGCCGGTTTGATTCTTCCTTAAGTGGTAGAGAAAGTCAGCATATAAAAACTCTTCTTCTTTGCAATCCTATCTAGCCATATGTACACATAAACACCCCTGCCTTTCTTGACCTTTTTTACCCTAACAGAACCTTCTGCCTCTTTCAGGTGGCCGGAGAGCGGTATGTCTACAAGTTTGTTTGTGATCCTGATGCCCTTTTCTCCATGGCCTTCCCTGACAATCAGCGCCCATTCTTGAAAGCTGAACCAGACTGCCATGTGAATGAAGACGACACCTTACCTCTGACACATTTTGAAGACAACTCTGCGTACCTCCTAGACTTGGATCACTGCAGCAACCTCCCCTATGCAGAGGGCTTTGCATACTGACTTGTAAAGCAGCAGAATTCTGACATGAGAGACTCCTGTTCCAACCAATAAGGGCAATTTTTTTTTGTAAAGAAAAAAACTCTGCTGTTCATAAAACTGCTCTTTGAAAATGTTATCAGAAGAGCCTAAAATACTTCAAGGCCCTCCGTGTGAAGACCGATAATAGCATGGCTAGTGAGTAGGACCTCCAATTGCTGATCATGTTGGGTGCAACCATGAAGAGAGATTGGGAAGTGGTTGTCTTCTAGGCCCAGTTGATAGGGACAGGTGCGATATATGTGTCCACGGGACTTGAATAGACTGTGTGTGACTAGCAACTTGTTAAGAAAATGTGCTCTGTTACAATCACAATCCTTGTATCTACCTTGCATAATAGAAAAGGGCTTTGATTTGCAGAGGAAAAGAGGAACCAATGCAGTGTGAAACCTTGGGACTGGGCTAGCTCAGCCCTCTAGGTTCTCAGTGCACAGCTCTTTAGCCTGGGAAAGCCTTTCTTAGTCTGCAGTAAACAACCCAACGTAAAGGACAGCACTTAAGCACCACCTCCCTAAGAGCCCAGCAAGCCCTTGGCTGCCCTCTCTTTAACAAGGCTGTGCATGGATGGCTTGCTTTTAGGGGGAAAGGGGGGCTTGGCCAAACTCTTTATGTTGTGGGGCAACATTTCTAACCAGATTTTTGTAGGTTTTGTATCTGTGGCAAGTCCACCCTTTGGCCGAGCCGCTGCTTTTCTTGCCTCTGGCAGTGCTGTTGCAAAGGGCACTGCCGCTTGGGTGGAGCTTCTTTGGCCCAATGTGTGCATATCTGCTTTGCGCTTTTCCTGCACTGGATCCTGCCTGGACACTTTGCACATCATGCTGCGCATTGGGAGTATGCTTCTGTGCAGCAGCAAAGTGCAAGCTGCTTGGCTTTTTCTGTGTCTGGGAACATGTCTATAATACATGACAGCCCCGGCCATTGAATATCCCCAGGTATTAACAGTTCTGACCGTATGACTCCATTGCCATACTAGGGCTGCCAGGTTCCCCCTGGTCACCGGTGGGGGATGGGGGGGGTAGAGCTGCCAGATCCAGGATTTGGGGATGGAGCCAGGGGAGGACAGGGACCTCAATGGGGTACCATGCGATAGAGTCCGCCCTCCAAAGTGGCCATTTTCTCCAGGGAAACTGATCTCTGTAGTCTGGAGATGAGCTATAATTCCGGGGGATCCCCAGGTCCCACCTGGAGGCTGGCATCCCTATGCCATACTACTGCTTAACTGACTTTCCTTGTCTTCTTTGAGCTTGCAAGCAAGGGAGAAAGAGACAACGTGTGTATTTTTAGCTTAATTTGTAAGTTGCATTTCCCTCTTCCAGATGCTTCGTGCAAGCCACATATTTTAAGAGGATTTTTTTTTAAGAAAGAAAAAGATTACGACTTGGTTTTGTAAAAATGCTGGGAGAGGAAGAAGGCCAGAGTTACTCAGTATATATAAAGCTTCTCTGGATCCTTCGGGAGCCCTCTCTCTCTTGTTTTTGTGAGCCCGTTGGCACACACCTGTACAATGCTTTACCCACAATGCATCTCTTCCCGTGCGGGCTCTGTGTTTTGTTGTAAATGCTGTATAGGATTTCTTTTTCTGCTTTGATAACTTTGTTTGGGTTTTTGACTAACTTCACTTTTTTTAAGGAAAAAAAAGTATGAATATGAAGATTAACTTTGTAGACGACTCAGCAACTCTCCCCAGAATGTATCCAGTGGCCCAATAGTGGCCTGACACAAAGCACACATCGACAGCAAACTCTGCTGTGGCTCCCAGCATGCCCCAGGGCTTAACCAAACCAGTGGGGCTTGCTTCTTTTTTGTTTTTAAATTTGCCATGGGGCGTCTATAGTGCAGAAAGGGTTAATCTGAGGATTAATGTGAAATGACTATTGCCTGAGCAGGGCTATAATAATATATCTCCTGCAAAGCTGCGTTACATTCTGTACTGTGTACAATAAAGGATTTTTGCTTTCTGTTCAGGCACTGCTCGCCCTGCTTCTCATTTCCCTTTCACTGACTCAGGGGGGCTTTCAACACTGCCATCCAGAGGTGGCTTGTCCATTCCTTGCACTCAGGACCTTTGCCACGTCTGTTTGTGTGCTTCCGATTGCCCCTGCGGTTCCTGAAGGCAGCAAGTCATGTTTCTGTGAGAACTGTCCTGACTTGAGTTGACTCCCGAACACAGCAGATGCCATAGAAGTTAGCAGTTTCCACAAAATGTCAGTCATCACAAAATGTGCGATCCTGAGATGTAGCAGCCTAGCCATTACTAAAATCCTATTCCGTTTCCCAACACCTGACTTGCAATCTCTTCTCTTTTTTTTAATATTTTTTATTGATTTTATATAGAGTACAGGTATCTCTTGTCCTTCTAATATTTCTACAGCTTCCCCTTACATTGTTTGCCAAAAACTGAATCCAGTGTAGTTGTCCCTCACTTCTTTGTTTTTGTTTTTTGCACTTTTGTTTTACCTGTTAGTATGGTCTGACACCTCAACTGTGTAAAATGAATCATGTTTACCCTGTTGATGCAGCTTCTAGGGAGTGTGTTGGTGGATCTCAGCAGGAGCTGTGGGGGCATGCTGTCTCTTCACCGTCTGTTTTCCTTGCTTTGAAAACATGGATGTGAAATATCTTTCATACTTGCACATTGGACTGTTCGGCATTTACCTATACTGTAATGATATCACATCCCAGATTCAGTGGCAGACTGCCTCCACCGTAACTAGATGCGCCCTTCAGTTCTCCCCAAGACTGCATAGGGCTCCTTCCAGCTTCTTGAGAATATTTTATCTTTGGCTTTCTAGGTTCCTAGAATTCAGAAGAAATCAGAGTGAAGGCCAATAATCCAAAATGGTTAATGGCCATTGCAAACTATAGATTATCAGGGCTTGACTAGATGTGAAGGCATCTTCCAGCACAGGGACACAGGGCCATTTTAAATTGGAATTTTTTTTCTTTCAAAAATACCAATGGGGGCCTGAACCTGCAAGCCAACCTGATGGCACGCTGGCTGAGAAGGGGTGAAAATGATGTGGAGATACAGGAGCCACAGTGGAGGTGAGGGATGGTGCTTGCTGGATGATGAGGCAAGCGCTGCCCCTCACCTCTGCTGCCACTGAGGCTCCTGTCTCCGCCCCCTCCCCAGTGCTGTTTTTAAGCCGTCTTAGCCAGGGGAAGATAGCCTGGCTCTCTGCTCAGCCAGGGTGCCGTGAGGTTGGCTTGCAGGATGGGTCCCCCATGGTGTTCTTGAAAGGAAATCCCAGTCTTAAAATGGTGGTGCATCCTCATGGTAGGCACAGGGACACCGTAATGTCTCAGTTGCAGAAGTTCTCTAGAATTTAAGCTTGTTTAAGTTCTAATGGTTCGTAGGGACCTTGCCCCAAGCTGTTGCTATATAGTTTCCTGATTCCTTACAGCCATTCCCGACCCATCTAATATACAATTCAACATTTCACCATCATACTGTATCACTGGAAGGATTCCAGCAGATCATTTTAACCATGTTTTGGGGCTGCATATGTTATGTGTAAATCAGCCTTGAGAAACGCCTGTTCAGTCTTCTAAGAAAGGCTATTTCACAACCAACTCAGGCACTGTTGATCTGCTTTTGGCATTGAAACCCACAATTAGGCCCAACATACTCATTTCCTTTAGCCTTTCTTCCATATCATGAACTGATTACTATATTTGCTTTCATTCTAGCTCCCCTTTGAATTCATACATTTGTTGTTGCCTTTTTTGCTCAGAAATAAGCCAATAAGTTAGATGCAGCTGACTGGTTCCACTAAAAGCAATGATTTCCTCTGACAAATGAGTCCGTCTACTTCAAGAGGATGGCTCCTTATGCTGAAAGCGACTTGGTATCCTACAGTGGATGTGCACAACAGGCCTCCTATCCTATGCTTCCTGTTTAACTAGTCACTAATCCACAAATAAACTTGTCTTCCTATCCCACAACTGTTGAATATACTCAGATCCAAATATGTACTTGTTTGCCAGATTGCCAAAGATTAGTGAGGCAGGACTTCCTTTTGCAAGAGCTATACTGATTCTTCCTCATAAGAACATAAGAAAAGCCCTGCTGGATCAGACCAAGGCCCATCAAGTGCAGCAGTCTGTTCACACAGTGGCCAACCAGGTGCCTCTAGGAAGCCCCGAAACAAGACGAGTGCAGCAGCACCATCCTGCCTGTGTTCCACCGCACCCAAAATAATAGGCATGCTCCTCTGATCCTAGAGAGAATAGGTATGCATCATGACTAGCATCCATTTTAACTAGTAGCCATGAATACCCCTTTCCTCCATGAACATGTCCTCAGTAGGACTTATCTTCTATATGCTTAATAATCCTATTTTTAAGAATTCTTTCCACCAGTTTATGTGGAACAGCTGTTTGGCCAACTGACCTGTAACTTCTGTGATTCCCCCCCCCCTCACTAAATTGCTACATTCCATCTCTCCATTAAGGAGACATCTTGTAGTAACTAAAACGTGCTAACTATATTCCAGTTAATGCCAGAATGACCACATTTGTTTTTATTTCATTCCTAAAATGTTCAGGTTAAAATAGATCCTCATAGCAAAAGCAGCAGTGTGCTATTGGATGAGGCATTCTAGTAACTGCTAGCCCCTGCTGACTTCCTGAAATTCTCCAGCTGCACGTTATTACAAAAGAAACCTTCCACCAATAAACATTTCAGAGTAATACCACAAATCATAAGTAAATAAGGCTCAGCTCTTTCCAAAACTATCTCTGCAGGACACTGCAGTATATTTATAAATGCCTATTTTGACTTCACCATCATAGATAAATGACATCCTTGGATTCTTTTCATGCCAAAATACTGACAGCTTTGAGACTGTAGAGTCAGATTCACATGATAATGCTCCCTGCCAATGTCTGCTCGGTTTAAGATTCTTTATTCCCAGAAAACAGTAAGCTGAGCGCATAGAATGTGGCAAGGTACAATGTGGATACTTTTAAATTTTTTGTAAAACTAGTTCAAACTCATTGAACTGAACACATAAAAATGTCCATCGGTGGAGTCCCAAGGAAGCACATTTTCATAACCCCCTTACTCACCAATAGTTTGGAATGGAATAGGTAGCCATAGAGATCTCAACTTCAACTTCCTACAAATCTTAGAATTTAGAAGAGCAGGGATGTCAGCTCATATACAAGTTTAGAATGAGGTGAACTTGAACTTTTGGATAGTTTGTCTGGTTTGAAAACAACTGCCTAGTGATACATTTTATAAGGTTCAACAGAATAACAGAAAATAATGCACCAGATCCAGAATACACCAGCTTGGATATTTAAAAGAGGAAAAATTGGGAGGGGTGATGTTTCAGAGTCCTGATCTTAGGAGTAAATGGGCAGTGCTCAAAATGGATGAGAAAACAGAGGGATTCTTCATGGGTCTTTATTAGGGTCAGTGTTATGTAACTTGTTCATAAATTATTCGGAATCAGGAGTGAACAGTGAGGCAGTCGAGGTGGCTAATGGCCCCAAATTGTTGAGGATGATGACAACCAAAGCAGATGCAAATCCTCCAAGATGATCTCTCCAAAATGGATGAATGGGTAACAACCTGACAAAGATCAATATGAGCAAGAATATAATGAAGTGGACTGGGGCAGAAGTTTCTAACTGAATATATATGCTGATGGAGTCTGGACTGGAAGTGCCTAAGCAGGAAAGATGTCTTGATGCTGTGGTAGATCTCTCAGTGAAAATCGATTCAATATGCAGGGGAAAGCGGTTGATTTCACTCGTTGTGTGCTTCCCAGAGGCAGAGCCATTTGGAGGAACAGGATGCCGGACCAGGGGGAGCTTTGGTCCGATCCAGCCAGGCTCTTGGGTACTTAGAATTACTGTTTCCTTGGGAGGCTGGTGCCTACATAGCAGTGTCTCACATTACTCAGTTGTCTGCTTCTCTTTTGCTGTTTCCAAAGCAGCAGGTCTGAGATGTGAAAGTGATATTTGTTTGTTCACTCCTGTCAAACTTAGTTTCCATGACAATTTATAGGCTTTAATTTGGAACGCAATGACAGCAAATTCATTCACAAAAGAATGAATGCATTTCCAGGAAGCGGCACTGTCCAGAAAGCGCCTCTAAGGATTTATTTATTTATTTAAAATATGTTCTGCCATCTTTCCACCCAGACTGGCTCCCCAGAGCAGTGAACATCAAAACACTTCAACAGCAAAACAATGTTTAAAATAAAATGTGTGATATATATATATATTTATAATCAATAAAAACATATAAACACACAACAGCACCAAAACCAGGGAGGAGGGCCAATAACAGCTACTGGGGGTTGCTAAGGAAAATAATATATCAATAATAGTTACTGGGGGTTGCTAAGGAAAACAAAGAGTCTTCAGCTACTAGTAGAAGATAACAGAGGGAGACAGAAAAATCTCCCTGGGGAGAGAATTCCAAACGTTTGGTGCCATGAGCAAGAAGACCAAACCGGGGTTGGGGGGGGGAACTCAATTTAAAAAAAAAGTTGGGTACCCAAAGGTTGGGTGGGAAAGAACTAAATTAAACTATGACATATATTTTTTTTATAAAGTGCTCGTGCTGATATTAAAAACAAGCCCAGGGGTGATAATCTAAAACCACATGCCAAACGTGTTTCAGCCCCCAGGCCTTCATCAGAGGTCTAGTAAAACATATTATGTGCACATATCCATAAATCAACGGATAAAACAATTTTGTAATAGCCCTGGTATGTAATTAGATATGTATTCCAAATGCACTCTGTGCCTATGATATCAGATTGTTATTAAAATATGTTTTGAATTGTAAAAGCACACATCCGAGGAGTACGGTCTAAATATTTTTTTTCTGGACCAGGTTGACCTTACATTCAAAGTGTGCATAAATGTATCAACCTAATAGAGTGGATGGTTAGGTTCATATAAGAGAAGCGAGGAGGAAGAGGAAAAGGAAGAAGAAGAATTGGTTTTTATATGCCAACTTTCTCCACCACTTAAGGAAGAATCAAACTGGCTTACAATCACCTTCCCTTCCCCTCCCCACAACAGACACCCTGTGAGGTAGGTGGGGCTGAGAGAGCTCTAAGAGAACTGCGACTGGCCCAAAGTCACCCAGCTAGCTTCATGTGGAGGAGTAGGGAAACCAACCCAGTTCACCAGATTAGCATCCACCGCTCCAAACCACCGCTCTTAACCACTACACCACGTTAGCTATTATAAGGGAAACACAGTCTTAACCCATGTTCCTCTCATACTGAGGGCAGGAGAGAACTTGTGGAGGATGACTGGCCAAGTTGTGTGTGGGCTTAACCCTTCCCCTGTTAATCGATTCTCCCCTGTAAATGACCCTTCCCCTTTAAGTTTTGAGTAATTTTTACTCAGTAGGTCTCTAAATCCAGAAGTAACCCTGGCTGATGGGGAAATGTCCTGGGGAAATATTTGAATGGGAGAATAGGTGGGCACAGGAAGGGTTAAGCCTGCCTCACTTCCATCCAGTGATTTCCCTATTGAAAAACCCTCCCTCCAGCATTCCCATTATTTTAGCCAACACACATCTGAGATCATGCATTTGCTGAGATAATGTCTAGTTTATCATGTGTTCATCATCCAGCAAGCATTAAACCACAGCAGGTCAGACTTGATGTGAGAGAGGGGCACTAGCTATGCAACCACTCCCCCCTTTTTAAAAAAATTAACCAATTATATGTGCACTCTAGTGCAGAGGAGAAGTGGACAGCCTCCATAACGTATAGAGAGAAGAAATTAGAACCTAATGTAGAGGTTTCCTGCAGTGGGGCAAGCTTAAATAGAGCCACGACTATACTTTCACAGCTCCTGGGTTTGCTGCAGCTATATCTGTGCTTTCCACATCAAACATATGAAGAATGAATGGCAGAAGCACATCTGTAAGCACTCCTACAAATGAAGCACATAAAATAAATAAACAAACTTCTCTTGTGAGGTTGAATTTCAGAACTTCATAGTATAGCAAGCCAAGAGGGCACATCCTAGAATACATTTATTCAAAGAAGCTTGGTGGCTTGTAACAATGAGTTCTCTCCTGTTCTGTATCAGATTCATATCCATCATGCCTTTATTAATGACACATTATGTTGGGATTTTGCAGCAAACAAATCTTAAGCAGGTTGCCAACCTCCAGGTGGGGCCTGGAGATCTCCTGGAATTAGAACTGATCTCCAGACAACAGAGACTCATTCCCCTGGAGCAAATGGATGTTTTGGAGGGTACACTCTATGGCATTATACCCCACTGAGGTCTCGCCTCTCCCCAAACCCGTCCCTCCCCGGGCTCCACCCCCCAAATCTCCAGTTATTTCCCAGCCCAGAGTTGGCAACCCAATTCTTACTCCAGGGCTTCTTTCACCACTAGGCCATGTGCCCTCCACAGCAAGCCAAGGTTAATTGCACGTCTGTTTCCTTTCATCTCACTTAAAGCTCTATAGTCCTCACATTCCTAATTGGCCTTCATGAGAATATCATTGTCAGCAGGAAGACATACAAGGAGGATTTCACACTGGTCTGTTTCTGAATTATGGAACTAAATATAGCCAACAGCTGGCTCCCAGTGACCCCCTGCAGGGCCAACAGATGGGACAATTTACCATATGTATCAGTCTGTCTTGTTGCTGATGTGATTTTGACAGTGTGAGTGGAATAAAGAACCAGCTCAGTTAATTAGGAACTGTTAAGGGGCAAGATATACATTACCTGCAATACATGTCACCAAATGTAACAAGCATTTAAAAAAAAAAAGAAATAGCTTGGGGTGGGGGCAATCGGAAGTGGAGGCAGAGGAAGTGCTTAACCTTTTCCCTACTGGCCATATTTACATGCCAAATCAGCCCCCTTTCCAGAGGCTTCCCCCCCTCAGAGTTCCAGAAGCATTTACAAGGGTCTCAAACCTCCCAGCAAAAGGCAGCTTTCAAGGGGAGGTTGAACTGGAGTTGAAAAATTGCCAGTAGAGAAACAGTTTTAAGTGGCCTGCTTCTCCACTCCTCTGTCACAACTCTCTCCCCGCAAATTGTTTTCTTTTTAAAAAATGGCCCATGTATTTGTCAGTAGTACATAGTGGTGTGACACTAAGCGATATTCTGATTTTTTTTTTAATATTCATTACAGCTTTGTGTTGTATGACCATTAGAACCGTAACAGGTGGAGTGCACATACACCTATTTAACTTTGCATATAGTGTGGGTATATGATATATAGCAGTGATGGCGAACCTTTTAGAGACCGAGTGCCCAAACTGCAACCCAAAACCCACTTATTTATCGCCAAGTGCCAATACGGCAATTTAACCTGAATACCGAGGTTTTAGTTTAGAAAAAACAACTCATACATTCACATATTTTGCGTTAAAAGAAAAACACAATAACAGAGCTTTCAATGATACAAACAACTTTTTATTGAAAGATAACAGTTTGCATTTGGCATGCATCTCTCCAGGACTCGTCCTCTGCTCAGCCACTGGACATTATTGTACATAAGTAAACAATTATACTGTGCCTGAACCTCCTCAAGAAGTGCTTGAAACTGTCGACAATTCAGAGCACGAGCCATGATGTAATTCACCATTTTTGTGACATCTTTGAGGACATCGTCAAATTTTTTGAACAATTAATGTGATTTTTGCTGTTGTGTGCATGCTGATAATTTGTCTACCCTTGGCTCATACTTTGTAAGTTTGAGAGAAACACATGCAGCACTCAGGTCATCTGTTAGCCTGTTTCTGGTGTCAGATTTGATATAATTCAAAGCTGAAAACAGCTGCTCACAAGCATAAGATGATCCAAACAAAGTCAGGAAAGCAATCCCAAGTGCTTTCATCGACTTAAAATTATTTGGCAGAGAATTCCACACTTTAAGGATTTCATTTTCAGAACTAACTGTGCTGTCCTTTGGCATCCCTTCTATCTTCTCAAGTGTTTCACGCAGGTCATAGAATTTATTTTTCCAGAAAGAGCTTTCTTGAAATTCTATTACCTCCATTTCCAGATTTTCTAATTCTAACCAGTGTAGGCAGGAAAGATCAAGTTCTTCAAATTTGGCTTTATCTGGAGAAGTAAGAAAACACAGGGTTGTCTCCATCTTACGTTACTGAAATTCACCTTTGCAGCTGCTACAATGCTAGAAAATTCCTTGTAGATTTCCTGATGGCTTGTAGGATTGTCTGCAAATGTTGTAGAATTTTCTAAATGCTTTTTTAGATGGGCGGGGCCCCAGACAAACTGAAGACAGGCGGCCCCGACAAACAGCTGAGCTGCCCCACAGCTCAGCTGAGCAGGGGGCGTGGCAAGGTGCTCGGCCACAGCCTCCCGGTCCAAACTGAAAATGGGCGGGGTGCCCCAACAAACAGCTGAGCTGTGGCTTCAGCTCAGCTGAGAGAGAGGGTGGGGCTTGCCCCGGGTGCAAGGAGAGGGAGGGTGCCAGCGCAGGCTTGGGGAGCATGGGCTTGGGGAGCAGGAGCACCGCCCTCAGTGCCCTCACCACGGCAACACGGCACAGCCCTAGGCAGACATGACGGGTCTGTGCGTGCCCACAGAGAGGGCTCGGCGTGCCGGCTGCGCCACACGTGCCATAGGTCCTAGACTGTGCCAGAGAGCAGGAAGGCAGACTACCATTGCTCTTGCATCCTGATTTGGCAACGCGAGATGCATGCACTCATCTGAGTACACATGGAACCACTATGAGTTAATAACACAGTGGCAAACCAAGCACAGCGATTAACACAGCTTCCGTTCTGCCTCTTGACCCCAATAGCTCTCTGAATGAGACTAATTAGAAGCACTAGAAACTTGGGGGCTTTGGCTACTGTTATCAGCACTGCAGGCACCAAAGGCCACGATGCCTTATATTGCTGGGGGAAACGTTTTGGCATCATGCTTATTACTTGTCATTTGAATATCCCAGCCCAGATTCATATTTGGTTTTCAATATCCAAATTCAGGAAGTTAGCTGGGAGGCAATGGCACTTTTGGTTGCCTACACCATTCCATGGGATCCCAAGAGGGATATACTGTAAACATGAGTCTCCCACGTCTAGACCCAATGTGCCATGCATTGCACACACTGGCCCAGTGAACCAGATAAGAGCTATCTATTTTAGATACTGAGATTTGAGGTAAACCTCAACATTACTCCAGTTTTAATCTAAGGGTGTTGTTATTTTATTTTATGGTGTAAATTGTCTTTTGACGGTTGTTGTTTTTTTCCTTTTTAAAGGAATGCAATTTTTAAAAACTGTATTTTTATTTTGGGGACTTTTCTAAGCCATGCTGTCTCCTTAACAGAACTTGTGCTTGAACCTGCTGCTTGTTTTAGCATTCTCGGCTTTATTTTTGCAAGGAAACTCCAACCACAATGTAGCATTCCCCTCCTTTTAAATTGGGACAAAAGTAGCATCTAAACACCACCCAGGTCCTGAGCTGGTGGGGGGAGGGTGTTAGTGGACAATGTTTTGGGAGTCCTGGTCAACCTTGGTCCCATAGAGCTAGGCCAGTCTTGTGATTTCATATTATGTTGGGCTGGATCCAAGCAAGGTGAAGAGGAGCCAGAGAGAATCTCTGTCTGGGGTGGGAGCCTTGGCACCCAACTACACTTCAAAAAACAGAAACTGCCTATCAAACAAAAGCTGTAAATGAAACTATGGATGAGAAGAGGAGGAAGATGCCATCCTTTGGAAAATTGAGTGAAAGTATAGCTATGCTTCCTCTGAGAAAATTATGCTAGCTTGTGGCTTATGTTTTATTAACAGTTTGCATGTCCACCAGTGCACTTCCTCTAACATCTGGGAGATCATTACCTCAATTCCAAGAGCTCAGTCTGTTAGTGACCAATTAAGCCACCTACTTATTGTAACCCTAGTTTTAATGAGCCACTGTCATCAAACAGTTGGTTTCTCTAGTGTTTTAGTTGCAAAGGAGATATCTTAAACCTGCGGGAAAACTGAGCAATGATTGATTAATCCCTTAAATTGAAATAATTTGGCATGGACTATTCAGATTTGTTTATATATTTATTTTGCAAAGGTGAAGCTGTAATCCATCGTGGGGTGTCAGCACTTTCAGCATGTCTCTTAGTAATTCTGTGATCCTGAGGCAGAAAAGTAGCATGACCTGGAGAAGAAGAAGGTTTCCAAGCTCTCAGCAGTATTTGAACAAACCCATCAGAGGACTCTGTGTGTGTGTGTGTGTGTGTGTGTGTGTGTGTGCGTGTTAAGTGCCGTCAAGTCGTTTCCGACTCATGGCGACCCTATGAATCAATGTCCTCCAAAGTGTCCTATCCTTAACAGCCTTGCTCAGATCTTGCAAATTGAGGGCTATGGCTTCCTTTATAGAGTCAATCCATCTCTTGTTGGGACTTCCTCTTTTCCTGCTGCCTTCAGCTTTTCCTAGCATGATTGTCTTTTCCAGTGACTCTTGTCTTCTCATAATATGTCCTAAGTATGACAGCCTCCGTTTAGTCATTTTAGCTTCTAGGGTCAGTTCAGGCTTGATTTGTTCTAAAACCCACTGATTTATTTTTTTGGCGGTCCAGGGTGTTTGTAACACTCTCCTCCAACCACATTTCAAAGGAGGACTACATCCTAACAGTTGTTGTCCAGTAGGGAAACATCAGCTGATTGTTCTGGGGCATCAGCAAGCAATAATAAGAGGTGTATTTTTTAAGTGTTATTTTGTAGAAGTCTGATACATAATGTTGTTTTATCACCATTCTATATATACAAATTGCTACTTCATAATCAGGGATTAGTGACTGGCACACTTTAATCAGAAGCAGCCAATCAAAGCTTAAACCAACTAGACCCATTCTGTTATGTCACTGTGTCATACCAAATCCAATTTAGAATATCAACAAGTATGCTGGTGCCTCAGTGATGTTATTTCAGTGCCAGGGAGAGGGAAACAGCAGGTAATGCATGTTTGGGTTGCCAAATGCAAGATGTTGAGCCACTCATGCATGATACCAAAGACCTCCCACCTGCACACTCTATAATACTCTTTGCCTTCTTGGGGTGCCAAACACCTCCTGGGTCCACTTCACCCTTCTGCTTGTCTTCTGGGATTTCCAAATACCTCCATACAACTGTTCTATGAGTGTAATTGTTCCTATAAAAAGGGGATCCGTTCTACCATCTGCATAACATTTGAGTAGGGTTGCCAACCTCCAGGTGGGGCCTGGAGATCTCCCAGAATTACAACTGATCTTCAGACTGCAGAGATCAGTTTCCTTGGGAAAAAATGCCTGCTTTGGAGGGTGGCTTCTTTGGTATTATACCCCACTGAGGTCCCTCCCACCCCCAAATCCACTCTTCCCAGGTGCCATCCCCAAATCTCAAGGAATTTCCCTACCTAGTGTTGGCAACTCTACTTTTGAGGGAGGGTTATAATTCCTAATAATTTCTTCTAAACTGAATCAGGGGGAGGAGTACAGCTGGAAATATGTGTTGCTTTTATTGCATATTTTATTGCATCCTGAAATATGGCCAGTAGAATCCCTGAAAATGTCATTCCAAGTAGGTCGAAACCCACAAAGGTATGCCAGAAATGTAAATAATAGCATAATGAAAATGAACATAATATGCTACTGAAAATAAAGAAAATTAGTTAGATTTTTAAAGAACAAAATGAACTGAAAACAATACTGTGAAGGAATGGACTCACAAGCACATTCCTTCTCATTGGGCCCCTTTGAGGTCAAAAGAACCCTGTGGTGGCCCCAAGTCTTCACTTGGCAAGACATCCCTTTTCCTCACTCTCCAAGGGTGCCAATTATAAACTGAATAATGACCATTGCCACCATTAACACTTAGCAGTATCTCCTGCCTAGGGTTGCAGCTCCAGGTTGGGAAATTTTAGGGGTGGAGCCTGAGGAGGGCGGGGTTCGGGGAGGGGAGAGACTTCAATGAGGTATAATACCACATCCACCTTCCAAAGCGGCCGTTTTGGAAGGTATCTGTCGCCTGGAGATCACCACAGGGAAGGCTTTGATATAAGCCAAAACAGATGGTTACCAGACACCTGTCGAAAGAAACTGCAACACTCCTCTTGGACAAAGTGATGAGCTACACATGCTACTATGCACAGTGTATTTTTTGAACAACCATAATTGTATTAATTTTTGTATTAATTTTTGTAATGGGCAAGTTTGCCTTTCTACAGAAACAGTTATTTTCTCATGCGATAGTGGATATGATATATTAATACCACTTGTATTTTTTGCATATCGTTGCTGTTTTTTGTTTGCCAACCACCCGGAGGTTGGCAACCCTAAGTCTAGCACTCCATATCTGCATTGCCATTTAGAGGCCCCACCTAGTTCCGCTTCTCCCACTATGCATCTACAAGCAAATGCGAGGGAGTTCTGTCACAACTTTGCAAATTTGAGCTTTCGTGCTCCAGGCCCAGAGAGCTCCTCTGTGGATCCTCCCCGTTGCCACATTTTAGATAGCAAGACTGAAGAGGTGTGGTGAGTTTCCAGAGAGGGTTCAAAATATAATTTAGTTTAATAAATGAATAAAACAATACACGTGTTCTGTTCAAGCTTTCGGGTTTAGTAAGGGAACAAAGAAAAGGTGGAAAAACATGCAGACCTCTCTGCCTTTTCTAATTATGTTTGATACAGGACAGGCTAGCTTTACTTGAAGTTGCAGTAAGTTAAAATTCATGATTACGGTACCTTAGTTTAGGACTTCTCTCCATTATTCCTTGCCTTGTGGACAAGAAGGAGCCCCCCAAGTGAAAGCTTAGTCCATCATGGCTTGTGCCGATGTGAAGAGCTGCCCAAAATAGAAGAGGGAGAGGGAGACTCCTTCCTTGTGTCCTGGGAATTAATAAACTTCTCTGGGAGAGTCTGTCCCACTTGGGAGTCATTTGGATCTTCCTGCCCCAAAGCAGAGGCAGATCTACTGTGAAACTAATGAAGCTTAAGCTTCAGGGCCCCTAATCCCGTGGGGGGGGGGGGCCTGAAGCAACTTTTTTTAATGAGTGAATTTCTCAACAAAATCCATGGAATTTTTTAGTGATAGAATCATAAGCCAATGAATTGAAGTACATAATATTGACTTTAGAATATGCTCTAATACCCATTTCATATGGCCTGAAAATGTCCCTGTAGGTCAAATTTCAAAATTTTCTCGGGGGCTTGCAGCTCCCTAACCCCCAGCTGTAAGGGCTCACTGAGCTCTCCAGAATCTATTCACAGCCTGCATTTTGGCAGCTGGATCCTCAAATCCTTCGTTGGTGCACGGCTTAATAGTTCTGTAGTTTTATTTCGTCACTGTATGGCCTGTTTTCAAGGACTCCACCTCACCACCCTGTTCTCCAGCATTTCAGCCTCAAGGTCCTTGCAAGGGCAGCAAGGCCCTTTGGACCTTGTTGGACGTTGCCCTATTGTTGCTGGTTGCAAAGGGGCCCCCATAACAGTTCAAGCTTCAGGGCCCCAAAATGTAGGTCCGCCACTGCCCCAAAGTGAAGACTTTTCTTTTTAGCAGCTATTTGGCTCTTAGCAGTTGATGTTCCTTTTGGGTGTGACCTGGCAGCAGGGTGTGAAGTAGTAGCCATTGTCCTGCTTCAGCCAGTACCACTAGCATAACTATGAGCAGGTGTGCTTTGTGTTGGGAGCTTGATGGTTCCTATCCCTCCAAGCCCTCCTTTCTTCTAGCTACAAGTTTGCAGCTGGGCTCCTGAACATGGATAGAGTATAGTCACAACGAATGCAATATTGAGGTGAATATCTAGGTGGAAGACATCTCTCCACAAGTACAAATAACATTTTAGTGCACAGCCCTTATTAGTGACCTGTTTTCTAGATCCACATTTAATAATAAAACAATATTACTAGATACCAACAATTATAGTTGTTTACAATAAATCCTTTGGTATCCTACCAATTTTGTCCCAATATTATGGCCCATGGCTGGACAACATTTAATAAATGAAAGCTACTAAATAATGTCCTCCTATGCAGAGTTACACCCTTCAAAACCCATTGATTCCAAAGGTCTTAGAAGGGTGTGGCTCTGCTTAGGATGGCACTGTAAGAAGGCAATGCCATAGCTAGTGATTTCTCATTTAGTGATTTCTCATTTGTTGGAACTAGGTGGAACAAAACGAACACATACATTTAGTCTTCCTTGAGTAGCTAAACTAAAAAGCTCCCTTGGAAATGAAAGGCAGCAGCCGTGTTCCTCCAGAAGCAGAGATAAGATGGCCATGTTGCCCAGTGCTCTGATTGGGTGTCTTCTTTATTTCATCATACTGAACAGGCAAGGGTGGAAGTGTGTAGTGGCGAAAACTTACTGTACCGAGCTTATGCAATAGATGAAGATACAACAAGAGAAGGCATTATCACAGCTTGCAACGCCTCTCCACCAGCTCAGCTGGGTTCTTGCCTCATGTAGAACAGAAGCTGTTGCCCTTGTCCTAATAGTAAAACGCCCATTATTTGAAAGCCACTGTCTATATCGCAAGATAGAATGGCTTGGGAAGCTCATGAGGTGAAACTGGGCTGCATGCTAAGTCTGTGCATAAGCCACTGATAAGAGAGGTACACTCATCATTGCCATGGGAGCAGTTGGGAGGTTTGAGTTGTTGTTGTTGTTTTAAGTAGCAACCTTGGTTTACTTAAGGACTTTTGGTATTTTATGTATGGCTGTTTCATTCAGCATCACCCCTCTGGTTAATTATGCATGCCATTTCCGACCGTCAGAGGTCGTCTCGCTCTCCCCCTACGTTTCCACGCATTTTGCCCGTGTTTTCAGAGACCTGTTTTATCTCAAAATTGAAAACTCAGGGAAAATGAGGGAAAATGCAGGGGTAGAGCGAGGTGACCTCTGACAGTTGGAAACGGCATGCATAATCAACACAAAGACCCGAAGTTGTCAGAGGGGTGACAGTGAGTGAAACAGCTATGCATAAAAGACCTTTGTTTATAATACAAAGTCTGCCTTCTGTCAATGTTCCCGAATGAGGTAAAGATGTGAAAGAGATACATTTATTAATTACAAAGTGACCATCAAGTCTAACACTCCAGATACTACCACACTGGTTGTGATACTTAAGCGTGGTGTAGTGGTTAAGAACGGTGGTTTGGAGCGGTGGAGTCTGATCTGGAGAACTGTGTTTGATTCCCCTCTCCTCCACATGAGCGGCGGAGGCTAATCTGGTGAACTGAATTTGTTTCCCCACTCCTACACACAAAGCCAGCTAGGTGACCTTGGGCAAGTCATTCTCTCTCAGCCTCATCTACCTCACAGGGTGACTGTTGTGGGGAGGTGGAGGGAAGGTGACTGTAAGCCGGTTTGATTCTTCCTTAAGTGGCAGAGAAAGTCGGCATATAAAAACCAACTCTTCTTCTTCTTAAGAACTTTCTTTTTTATAGAGATAGTAGACAATGGGGAGGGATGAAATACTCCCATCCCCAATACTTCTAATACACAAATGAAGCAACACCGTTACATAGATACCAGTTTAATGAAAACTCATAATACAGTCTGGGACAGAATGACAGAAAACATTTCCTTTCCTCTACTAGAACCTCATTGCATTTGTTTCTAAGTCTCAATCTGAAATCACACATGTATAATAGACCACAGGAAGGCTGAAATTTATCCATCATTCTTTAATGGCCATCAAGCAAGTCAGAAATCTAGTAGAGTCACATTTAAATTTGTCTTTCTGTTTTTCACACAGGCATACCAAAAAGAGAACAGCGTGTGTGAATTTGGCCTCAGTGCCAGTTTGCATTAATAGTTGCCACAGGACAGGGGCAAGGTTTCAACTATAATGTTCATACCTTGCATGCAAAGGTGCCAGATTCAGTCCCTGGCATCTATAGTTAAAAAGATCTCAGGAAAGGGGCTGGGAAAGACACCCCCTTCCTTTCTGCTGAGACTCAGGAGTGTCACTACCTGGTTGAAGCATCCGTAATGCACACCACACCCACTGTCATGTGCCCTATATTTTCCTGCTTCCATTTTATTGTGCTCCACAAAAATGGTTGGGATGGAATTCCTGTTAATTCATCAGGCTCCCATTAGCTTCCATTCGCTGTTGGAATTTCTGGATGTGCAGTCACAAACATCATTTAAGAAGCACTGAGACATAGAAAAGACTCTTATTCTGGACCTCTTGGCAGTTCAGTGATCCAAAACAACAAAGGTTGCTTGCATCTATGCCAGGGATATTCTTTGTATGTCTACTGGCAGACTGAGGGTTTCATTTTTAACATACAATCCTAGTTTTTCTGGAAGCACAGCAGATCTTTCAAATGTCAAGAGAAAGTTTTCTGAGTTAATCAGTCTGTTTGGGTTAACATGGGTCGCTTAACCCATATCATGCTTGGCTGGGCTCTCTTATGAATTAAAAGTAGCTTTGCCAGGTTAAACCTCACTTTGTTCCCAGCTGAGAGATGAAAACTTGAAGCTGAATAGTCTTTCTGTGAGCTGACAATTTTAAGGAATAAAGTTACAGAATTCAAATTTAAGGAGCAGATTTATAGACACCACCATCTAAGGCACCTCTTACATTGGATTATTAAATGAGTTTTTGTGCAAGAAAAGATTATTCAGTTCTTCGTCTTAAACTTTTAAAGTGTGTTTAACATCTAGCAAGCAGGTCTGTACCTGTGTAGGTATGAAAGAAATCATTCATTAGCTTTATACACCTAGCCCTAAATATCAATTATGAAATGAACAGTGTTTTTTTAAACATTGATTTCAGAGATAAAGCACTTCACTTAAGCCCTTCAAAAATAATCACACTAATTTGTATTGTTGAGTTTTATTTTCTCAAAATTCCTAAGGATTTTATTTTACCTTGGGGAGATTTCCACAAGCTATGTAAAACTGAAGTATTGAGGGGGCTTTTCTGCGCCGGTAACAAAATATTGCACAAAATGGTTTTACAAGCTTGCTTGGATAAATGATTAAGAACTGTGGTCTATACTGCTGTGCTTAGGTTATTAAAAGTAGGGTCCTAGTTATATAATTTCTGTACCACTTAATGCATCATGTGAATACTTATGCTATGCTTTAGTTCTTTCTGGTCACTCCAGACTTCTAAAATACTAGAGCACTGGTTATGGAATGTCCTTTTTTTTGTGATTGTCTTGGCTCACTAGGTGTAATCTGCTTGAGTCCCTGTAGGGTTGCCAGGTCCCTCTTCGCCACCAGCGAGAGGTTTTGGGGGCAGAGCCTGAGGAGGGTGGGGTTTGGAGAGGGGAGGGACTTCAGGGCCATATAATCCAATTGCCAAAGCAGCCATTTTCTCCAGGTGAACTGATCTCTATTGGCTGGAGATCAGTTGTAATAGCAGGAGATTTCCAGCTAGTACCTGGAGGTTGGCAACCCTAAGTCCCTGTGAGAAAGGCAGACTATAAATAATGTAAATGGATAAATAAATAATGAATTTCTCGTGTCTAATATGGAGTGATAAACCTACAAGCTTAGTAAAGTTAATGAAACATTTGCATTTGTTGAGGGAATGTGTTGTTTGCATCCTGAACCACTAGTTGTATTCCATGCAGCTTGAGTGAAAAATTTGGAAAACCCAAATCCAGACATTATGAATTACACAGGCACAAAATTGTGAATTACAAACTAATCAACGGCTAGCTAAGTAGCTTTCATTGCAGAGAGCAGAAGAATGTCTTAGATATCAAGTGTTTATCAACATGTTTACCTCAAGACTATGTTGAGCTTAAATTAGTTTACCAATGGCAGAACAACATCTATACTGAAAACATCTGGAGATTGGTTTACATGCTACTGGAAGCTAGAATTCCAAGCTTATGAATTGAGTCAGTCTTGCCTCTAAAAATTAACGAGGCACAAAAATGTGAAGCGCCAGGCCCCCTTAACGACCATAGAGGCTTCCGTCAACCAAGCTGTTTGTTCTTCCACATTGTGTTGGAAAAGGAACAAATTGCTGGTCTCCCCTAATCTCATTCAGGTGGCCCACACAGTGAAGATAAAGGTGAAAACATCACAGCATTAGTCAGAAAAGCATTCATGGGCCCAGAAAGTCAGAGTTCAGAACATTCGTTAATTGCATAGCTGCACAACATTTTTTTTTCATGCCAGCAAACACCTTCATGAGGTTCTTTCCGAAAGTGAGACAATCTCAGAGACTTAATCTACTGGAATAACTGGAAGCACAATGTTCCTTTCAAGGCTATTTTTCTTCTGGTCTCATGATGAGTCATTATAACCGGTGCAGTTAAAACTTTCTTACCTGTTAATTAATGTTATTCCTAAGGATACTCAGTTTGCTTTTCACAGATGCTAGAAACAGTTCATGAAAATTTCTTGAAAATTGATATGAAAGGTGAATAAAATGCAGTGCTCAAGCAGACAGAAGCAACATTCTAACCAATGTTTTTGCTGCTAATCCCAGACCAAACAAACGGAAAGAATTGGCCTTTTTTCTTTTTCTTTCCCCCCCCCCCCACCGTTGTGGCTGGTAAACATAACTTTTGCTTGTAAACCATTTTTAAGTGCCGTTCCATGCAGTCAGCCTGACCCAACAGGAGGAAAAGCCCATTCAGAATGGGCATCTGCATGCATGTTTCCTCTTCCTGTTAGATTGGGGCCAATGTAAGTTTATAATAAATGCATATTGTATTTTCCAGTGTATTAATATTTCTGCCATTGATATTATGTTGCAGGAATATTTTCTGAAAACCAGAGATGTGTTATATTTTCTACCTGGGAAAATACTTTTCTGCTGGGGAAGAGTTACCTTCTCCCACCTCTCAGGGAGACTTAACAGAACTATCAATGGACTATCTCCTCACCATTTTCACCCTCTGAGAAAACATCAGCAGATCACCTTGAGATGGTAATCTAATAAAGGGAAGGTTAGCTAGCAGCCCCAGTAGAATCCTGTAGTTTTCTGGTGTTCTATGGAGGTGTGATACTCTGGAACAAGAGGTAATTAGGGAGGTTTCTTGAAGTGAGGTATAAATTACAAAAAAAAAATCTCACTATCCTGGTCACTTCTGTTCCATTGTATGTCCCAAATCCAATTTTTTGATTGAAGAAACAAATATAATTTGTTAGGTCCAGACTAAGTTGGCAGTTTCCATCCCCTTCTTGCTGCAGACCACACTCATATTATCCCCCATGGAGCAGCAGTTTGTGGAGATCATTGGGCTGGAGTAGGAGGGGAAAGGCAATAGAGTTCCATTCTGCTCCTGCAAAATTTACTCTGGATCCAAGGAGGTCTATAGAATTTGAAGTACAGGCTTTGAAAGGCACATGAGGGATCAGCTTCCACTTGAAAAAATGCAGACCCTGTCTGTTTGTTTTTGCAATTGTAACTTGTGTGCTTATGCAAGCATACAAGGAATTGAACTTGCTTTGTAATGCTGTGGCAGGTAATACACTGTTCAGTTTCATTATACTCTGGGGCCAGTGCCCAGGGACTCATGCTGGGCATGAGACTATGCTGCTGATTTTCCCACATACTCTACCCAAGAAACCAGTTCATTGCTTTCCTGAATTGTGCTTCTTACCCCATTATTGCGCAGCACACAGCAGAGAATGGCCAAAGCCTTTTTAGGCAACGGAGCCAAGGTAATCCCAGCAGGCTTGTTCAAATGTGTTATGGAAAACTTAGCAATTGGATTCCAGAGGAGTAGCTGTGTTAGTCTGTTGCACTGAAAACAAACAGGAGTCTTGCAACTCCTGTCAAGAGAAATGGTTGTCTCTGTATCAATCAACCTGACAGTTTAAACATCAGTGTTTGGCCATGGCATAAATTTAAAGCAACAACCTGTTTCCTGATATGTCATCCAGGTGTTAAAACGTTCCATATCAAACACTCACTACTTTTCCATTGTTCTCAAGCTAAGGTGAAAAACTTGAGATCGATCTCACCTTTGAATTGCAAAGTGACCTGACTTAACTCCTCTCAGTGATGTCAGATGGGGATCTTGCCCTTCTTCGAGAATCGTCTTTTGGATCACATTCTTGATTAGCTTATACTAGTCAGGGGGTCAGTGGTCCAGTTTCCTATAAAGTTAGCCTATAACCATCTGGCACAAGTTCTTCCATACATGGCCCAATAATAACATAAGGACCAGTGATGGACCAGGGACCATCTTGCTGCACCTCCTACCTACTGCTTTGCTACTTATGCTGATGTTGTACCCTGCTTGCCTGCACATATGTAAGTGTATACTAGGAAGCTACATATGTGGCTATGAGTGCCTTTTACCAGCTTTTACTGGTTAACCCCTGCAGCCTTTGCTGGGTAGAAAAGATCTGGACACTGTGGTGCATGCCCTGGTTACCCTAGAATAGATTACTTCAAATACAATTCAAGACCAGCACAATTCAAGATGCTGATCTTAACCTCCAAAGCCTATATGGTTTGGGCCCAACATACCTGAAGGACTGTCAAATCTCTTATGAACCCACCCAGATATTATTGTGATCTTTGGAGGCCTGCTTCAGATACACCAGCCTTCTGAGATAAGGCAGGTGGCAATCCAGAAAAGAACCTTCTCAGTCATGGCACCAAAGCTCTGGAACTCTCTCCCCGGAAGATTCATCTGTCTTCTTCTGTTGCCACCTTCAGCCAGCGGAAGAAGACTTTTTTTTGTTTCGTTTGTGTTTTTGTTTCGTTTGGGCATTCCCTCAATGATCCCTCCCTAACCAATATTTTTATGTTTTGTATGCATTGACTCTTTTGTATGTGTTTTAATTCTGCTTTTAAACACTTTTAAATTGTTGTAATTATGAATGTTTAGGAAGGAAGTTGATTTTAATGGTTTTATAATGTAATTTAATCTTGTGTTTTAAATTATTAGCTGCCTTGGTAGCCCTTGTAAGGGCAGATAAGTGGGATATACATTTTGTAAATAAATAAATAAAAGTTCCTGCATGTACAATGCTCACCTTGAGCAGGTCTCTGGAAGAGCAACACGTACATTTCCTAAATAAATAAATAAAAAGCCAGCTTGCTAGGGAGAAGCTAGTCAGCTGAAGATCTAGATGGTTAATTAGAGCAAACTAATTTTAATCAGTAGGACTGTAACACGTGTAAGACCTGTTTAGTTTTGAGAATATTCTGGTTTTCTTGTGATAGTAGAATAGGGCATGAAAAATAAAATATTAAATATCACCTTTAATTTATTAAATTGTAAGTTATCTGCCTAGTAAACGTTGTGGTGTGTCATCACCCCATGGGTCAGTAATGACCCGGTGCTTGTACCTTTTTAAAGTTGTCTTGCAACACCACTACTGCAATACATTTATTATGACCAGCCCAAAGCCAGTTGACAGTCTTATGTTTTTGCCAATATATACAGAAAAGTACATTGGATCTGAAGCAGTGGCATCCTTGAACTTAACATGCCACCAAAATGAACTCGCAAATGTTACCAGGAATGACTACCAATAGCCATCTCAGGTGTGCATTTGTACACCTGGCACCAAAACAAACAAAAAATCCCACAGATGCCAAAGTGGTAAATACCCATCCCATGAACTCTCAGGGGTAAGTTAGCTGCAAATGATGAGAGAAACATTGGCAGATGTTGCCCTCTTGTGTACAAACTATTTACTTTCCCAAAAGGCAAATGGCAATGTGATGACTACGCTGTATGTGCCGGTCAAAGTTAATGAAGTATCATAAACATAAACAATGCTGAATTTTCTCATTTTTGGCCACTCTCTATACTTTATTATGCATTGTGAGATCACTGTTATTGAAGTCCTTCTCAATCTAGAGATCAAGGTGATAGATATCCTCTCTCTTATAGGTTCAATTTGTTAGGCTTTTGTAACTTACTATTGTATCCACTTACCTTGCACTAGACTTAACGTTTAATAAAGTTGCCCTCACTCTCACAGCAGCTGTAAAATCCTGAAGATTTTTCTGCTGCCTTTCATGCTCAACCTTGTTAGCAAGCTCCATGTTTGTGGCTTACTTAAACCTATGCTCAGGTTAGGGGGATGTGTTGCTTCTATCTAGTCTCTTTGCATATTCCAATGGAGTGTTTTGTAACTGGGACTTTCCACAGTTGCAGATCAAGCAGGACTTTAATTGTCTCACGTAAAGCCTCCAGACTCTGCTTTAAATGTCTTTGGATAGTGTCCTTGTTGTTCAGATGCTGCTGAAACGCATCCATGCTCTTCTAGGATGATCTGATTTCCTGTAACAAATAGATTCTGCTAAGAGAACTACTAGCAAGCTACCTGATATGGCTTAACCACACTACTTCTCAGTCTACATCGGCCAAACATAATCCAGTGCTACAACTCTTCCTTTGCCATTCCATATGATGGGAATTTCAATGCAGCCTTAGCAAGGTACCGTTCATTTGAAGGAAAGGGTCCTGGAGACTTTCTGGGTCTTTGTATTAAACTTTTTATTTGAAAATAGATAGTATTCCAGGTATGAGATGAAGCAGAAGCAGTCCCAAAGCAGTGTCAGTATTCTGGAATTTCAAAGCCAACCCACCCAACCCAAAAATCATCTCTCAGCCCTGAACAGCAATTTCTGTTCCGCTGTCATCTATTTGGCAATGTAATTTTCCCTTTAATCTCTACTTGGTCCCCATTCGCTAAATGCACTCTTCCTGCAGCATTTGTGTCTAATTCAGTAAATAAATTGATATCTGATGTCATATGTATAGAAGCACCACTATCAATTAGCCAAGGGTTATGATTTTTATCAGTTGGTGTTACATGAAATACACAAAAATTAAATTGCTTTCTTGAGGAAAAATCGCTTTGTTTCTGTGATACAGGGCAAGCTTGTTTGCTGCTGCAGGTATTTGCATCTTTATTGAGCAAATACTCCCTCTGAATGTGACCTAGCTTGTTGCAATTGTAACAGATAGGTACATTCCTTTTGTTTTTGGGGTTGGGCTTTCTGTGATCAATTGGCTTAGTTCCCACCCCCTTTGACCTGGCCTCTCCAACAATGTAACTTGAGTCATTCTTGCTTTTGTTCTGCTCATGATAGCCCTTTTGTTTGCGGTGCTCAGCTCTGATTAGCCCCAGAACTTCCTCCAACTTAGAATCTTTTCCATTAAAAGTTGAAATGAATGCAGAGTAAGATTCAGGCAGAGAACTTAAAAACAGTCCAACTTTTAAACTCTCACCTAACAATCACCAGCAGTTAAAAGCTTGTCAATTAGATTTAATAAAGTTTCAATTTCTGCATTTCCATTTTCCTGTAGTCTGATGGAGAAAAGCTCCCTAAACATTGAGACTTTGCTTGCTTCATCTTGCTCAGCAAAAACTTTCCTTAAGGCTTCAATCATCCCTTTTGTTGTTTCTTGTCCCTTTATGTAAACCAATTGGGAATTAGCCAGTGTACTAATAATTAAATTTTGTGCTTTCCCATCTGCATTGTCCCATCTCATGACTTCATTTTCAGGACCTGAAGGTCGTAGAGCAATTAATGAAAAATTAGTTCTTCTCTTGTCGAAGGCTTTCACGGTCAGAGTTCATTGGTTCTTGTAGGTTATCCGGGCTGTGTAACCGTGGTCTTGGTATTTTCTTTCCTGACGTTTCGCCAGCAGCTGTGGCAGGCATCTTCAGAGGAGTAACACTGAAGGACAGTGTATCTCAGTGTCAAGTGTGTAGGAAGAGTAATAAACAGGAAGGCACCTTCCCCAACCTGCCCCCAAGTACTTCCTTCATCTATGGACTAATCCCAGGAAGAAAGTGGGGTGGACACTATACTAGCAACAAAAGTTCTCAACTGGGCTAAAATTAAAAGTGGCAATCTCTTGAAAACCTGTTTTCTCCTTGTCTGTACATATCATAAACATGCCTATATAAATAATGTTGCGTTGCCTGGAGCGCTGTTTTTAGGTCTTTGTACATTTCTCGGAAAGGATGCGGTTCTAACGTGTTGCATACTTGCAATCTGTAATCGAAATTAAGAAGCACTGCGTGAAGTCTTTAAATTGCCACAAAAGTCCTTTATTGTTTCTTCAGCAACCGACTAACACAGCTACCTCCTGGAACATACCCGTGGAGGGCGTTTGTACTGGCCACAGCTACGCAGGGGAAAGCGATCTCTGCTACTCAGTAGTAGAAAAGAGCAAGAGTCCAGTAGCACCTTAAAGACTAACAAAAATATTTTCTGGCAGGGTATGAGCTGTGGTTCACGAAAGCTCATACCCTGCCAAAAAATATTTTTGTTAGTCTTTAAGGTGCTACTGGACTCTTGCTCTTTTCTACTACTGCAGACAGAGTAACACGGCTACCCACAGAAAATATTTTTGTTAGTCTGTCTGCAGTAGTAGAAAAGAGCAAGAGTCCAGTAGCACCTTAAAGACTAACAGAGCTGTGGCTCACGAAAGCTCATACCCTGCCAGAAAATATTTTTGTTAGTCTTTAAGGTGCTACTGGACTCTTGCTCTTTTCTACTACTGCAGACAAACATAGCTACTCACAGAAAATATTTTTGGTAGTCTTTAAGGTGCTACTGGACTCTTGCTCTTTTCTACTACTGCAGACAGACTAACAGAGCTGTGGCTCACGAAGGCTCATACCCTGCCAGAAAATATTCTTGTTAAGTCTTTAAGGTGCTACTGGACTCTTGCCCTTTTCTACTACTGCAGACAGACTAACACGGCTGCCCACTGTGAATTATCTGCTACTCAGCGCAACGTCCATTGCAAAGGGCAACAAAAACACACCACCTCCCCGTGGACAACCTAGGCGGCAAGCGTTCACGCACCGAGGCTCGCGCCTCAGGAAGGGGCGGGGGCGGGGGCGGGGGCGGGGGCGGGGGCGGGGGCGGGGGCGGGGGCGGGAAACAAGCCGAGCGGGCGTGAGCGGCGCGCGCGGGAAGTGGAGGGGAGGAGCCTCCAGCGCCTCGTCACTTCCTCTGCGGAGAAGGCTCGCGAACGAAAGGTTTGGTGGTAGCAACCGCGGTCGGCGTCGCGCGCTCCGAGGCCGAGAGGATGAGCGATAGCGGGGAGCAGAACTTCGGCGAGCGGGTAATATGCAGACTCTGGTGCGCGTAGCTTAAGCAGCTCGCGTGGAGGAGGAGGAGGAGACGCCGTTTCGGCCCGTTAATTTTTGTCCGTTTCGGCCTTCTCTGGGCCGGGCGTGGGAGGAAGCCGTGCCTGCCCCAGGAGGGCGAGGAAGGCGCCAACGGAGGGCGAGCGTGTGGGCGTGGGGAAGGCGGAGGGTTGGGAAACGGCTGTCGCCTCAAGAGGTGACCCCCTCCCCCCATCTATGTGGGTCCCGAGCGGGAAAACGGTCCTCCGTGCCTTGCCAAGAGGGCGCTCTGACGCAGCGCTCTATGGCGAGTTCCCTCTTTTTCGCCCCCCTCCCCCCCGTTGTGCGCGACGCCATCTTGGGCGAACGGCCCAAGCGAGTGAGCGTGCCGCCGCCGCCGCCGCGGGGACAAAATGGCCGCGGAGGAGACCGCGCTGCCGCTGGGATCCCATGGGGGCTTTCTTAGTTTGATCTGCTGAATCGGATGTGCCGACACAGCGTAGGCTCATGCGAGTTCAGCATGTTGGCTCGTCCATAAACTAGGTCCAGGCGGCTGCGCAGTATGGCCAGGCGTCACGAAGCCGTTTTCTGACTTGAGGAATCGTTTCACCCAAATCGTTGGCCTTGTCAACGGAGTGTGGATGTTGAGAACCACCTTCAGGATCAGTTCTACTCTGATAGAGAGGCTGGGACAGAATTGGCCCAAAAGGTGCCTCTCAACATTCACTTTCCCTTGCCAAAGATTCCTGAATCATGCTTAATAGCACAAAATATAGGGGGTTTTTTTCATGCCTAACATATAAACACCTATGGCATTTGTGTGTACATATATTAAAAAACACCTTTATATAAAGGCAGTAAGCTTCATTGAAATAACAGCCACATTAGTGATAGTGACATGGGGAACAACGTGAGGTCTTTAACATGCAACCTCTGGCTCTTCTGAGCACTGTTCCACATGGTACATCCCATGTGTATAGTTTCTTTAGCAAGTAAAATAGTTTTATCATTACTAGGGGGTCCAAGATAAAACTTTTATTTTTAAAATGCAACACAGCTTTTCCGTGATGATTATGTGAACATTGTGCACATGTAGGGAATCTGTATATGAGCCTGAGTCAATATATGAAGCTGAATAAGGTGGTGGAATGGGCCGTGCAACTGTTGAAGTCTGGCCCGTGAAATAAAGTTTCTGGTAATAGGGAAAGATAACCTTGATACTGAGAGGTACTCTGTGTTAATTAAAAGGGTTGTATTAAGTGTTATTCTTCATGCATGTTTGCTGTGGTGGGCAGGACATACTGTAGTCGTATAGCTCTTTTTGCTGATGGGACTTGTGAATATGGCTCTCTGCAAAGTATGTACCACTGTATTACAAACAGGAAAGTTAACTTCTAAGTTACATTGACCTTTTAGGGCTGATGTTTTTTGAACATGGCTGTATTTTGTGCAGCAGAAACTTACTGTTTTATGCTACTTCGCATGAGTCAGATCAGTGTTATCTCTACATTGCATATTGGGGCTGAGGGGATAGTAGGAGAAACTGATGTCTAGATCCTGGGAGAACAGGTTCAAATCACCACTGCTATAAAGCTCAATGGGTGATCTTTGGCCGGTTGGGAGAATAAAATGAAAATGGAAGAACTTGTTTGTTGAGTGTGCTTATAAACCTCATTTTGGCCAGTTGGTTCTGTGCATAGGATAAAAATTAATGGATAGGATGGCTTGCCTCAAGACAGCCATGAGAATTAAAGCAGAGACTACCATGCTTGCAGCTCAAAACTGCATTTAAAAAAAAAGAGACAATATAACAAATTGAATACTAAAACATACATACGTCTATCTCAGTTGACATTTGAATTGTGTGGAACTCTTGTACTAACGATTGAGGAAAACATGGGAAGGCACTCAGAGTAAAGGTTGTGCTGATCAAATTAGGTAGCATCTGGCATTAGTGCAACATTGCTTTCCCTTACTTTTAAGAACAATATGAGGATAGTTTCAGTTCTGTTTCTGGGCCAGCATGGCTACTAATAGTAAGTGTAGAGGGAATTTTTAACCTTTGGACCGATCAATTTAGCCATCTACAAATATTAACAGACATGGTATGAAATGATGAGGGTGCTTGTATTGGTCCCGTTGCCAAGTGCAAGCTGACCCTCTAAGATAAACTTTAAAATGTGATTGTTGCAGGTGGGCTCCAAAACTGTTGGCTGTGCTCATTATTTTCTTTTTTGTGAGGATTTCACTGACTACAATAGGAGTTACTCTCCCTAATATAAGAGGGTAGCCACGTTAGTCTGCAGTAGAACAGCTGTTTCGTGTCCAGTGCCACTTTAGAGACCAACAAGATGTTTGCTTGTCTGGAGTTGGGGCACCACATTGGGGTATAAGCTTTTGAGAGTCAAAGCTCCCTTTGTCAGATAGGAAGCTTATATCCCCAAAAAATCTTGTTGGTCTCCAAGGTGCTACTGGACTCGAATCTAGCTGTTCTCTGTAGTATGCTTGGGATTACAGCCTTAATTTTTTACCTTAGTATAAACCAGTTGGATGGGTGAGATTTCTGTTCAGGTATGCTCCAGGCCTAGCTTGCAACCAACATCCTGTGGCAACTGGAGCATTTGAGCAAGGGAAGAATTCCCTCCTCACTTGCTTGTCTTAACCTTTCCTTTAATGTTGAGTTTATTTTGATAGCGAAGCAGGAAACAGAATGAATCAGTTGCTTTCCTTGACCTTTGGAATTTTTCTCCTTGTCCAGCATCATAGTAGGTGTGTGGAAGGGTGTTTATGCACACACAACTGAGCTGGGAGCAAGTGACTGGCTGGGGCAGGCATGCAGAAAGATGACGTCTGTGGGCTGTGTTCAGTTTCTGGGCCACTGTTTCCTCATTACATTGTGAGTTTGGAAGCCCCTTATTAATCAGTGTATATTCACACCGGGGCCCTGCAATAAAACAAGTTTTACTATGAAGGAATCCTCCTATTTTCTTCCCCATTTTTCTACTTCTGTGGAAACTGGTGGAGATGGATGGCTCATGCTGGCGCAATCTCGTCAACTCTCAGAAGCTAAATGGGGTCAGCCCTGGTTAGTATTTAGATGGGAGACCACAAGGAAGTCCAGGGTTGCTGCGCAGAGGCAGGCAATGGCAAACCACCAATGTTCATTGCCTTGAAAACTCCTATGGGGTCACCATAAGTTATCTGCAGCTTGAGGGCACTTTCCACCACCACTAATGGAGATCAAGAAGTAAAAATCTCTTTATCATGCTAATGTGTTTCATATCCCTAGAGCTCCTTTTGAGACCAGTATTTATTTCCTAGTCAGGTTGAAGTTAACAGTTCATATGACCTGTGTTTGGCACCGGAATGAAAAAATACACTTGAAGATTCATTCTAGTGAACTTCAGAAACTGCCAAGATTACATTCAGAATTTTGGGGTGGGAGACACACACAAAACAAGAAGGCACTTAGGAGGCAAGTTTAAAATAAAATAGAATCAGAAATTAGTGGTAGTAAGTGTTTTGGTGATACACAAGCAGTTCAGTTATTAAAATGTTAATACTTTCAGGTTAAAAAAAATGTTCTGGATGACCTTTTGTTCATATTGGGGTGGGGGGAGCCAAGACCAGGATTTCACAGAGCATGGCTTCTAATCCCACAAAGGAAGTACAAAGAAGAAAGGGAGTAAATGAGCACAAGTCACTAGCTGCTGTCTGTCAGAAGGTAGATTATTGTAGAGAAGGGATCAGGGTGAAAGTAAGCCAGTACAGAGTATATAAGTGGCTAAATAGGTACTTCCTATCTTATGCTTTGGACACCCCATGAGGGATGTTGCCAGTAAGAAATTTAGGTTACTTTCACCCCTGGAAGACAGATGCAACAACCAGTAGAAATTAGTAATGTAAGAAGAGAAGAAGTGGATGGGGAAAATAATAACGAAGACTTAGGACTCTGGCTAGTATATACAAGATTATAAATTTAGCATAAATGAAGATGGTGTAGTAAGTTTAGCATTTGAAGCCCTGAGTTCCTTGCGGCTCAAACTGGTACTTCAGTCATGCATCACTTGAACAGGAGAGTGTTCCTAACTCTGCCTAAGAATTGGGCTTAGTGCAGTCTTACATGATTCTGTTGATGGGGGAGATCCCATCAGTGATTGTACCTTGCAGCCTCCCCATCTCTGTTAAGCATGTGTATCTTGAATGTCTATGTTTTAAACGATTGCTAAGAATTTCTGTGAAACCAGAATTTTATTTGCACCATCTGATCATATCTTTACTTTCCTAGTGAAACATTAGTTTGTGTGTGCTCAGCATACTTTAAAAAAATGGCTGGCTGTCCACTCCTTAAATCTTTACGAATTAATGGGATCTGGTTGCTGAAGAAAGTCATATATGTAAACTGATTTAGAGATGAGTGGCTGGCATGTAATCCTTGTGCAATATAGCCCAGATGCTTTTGTGCAGTAAGCATTATTACCTATGGACTCCAGGTGAGAAGAATAGGGGACTGTCCCTATTAACATAACTGATCAGATGAGATAGCTCTATGGGCTGTGTGCACATTTGCTCTTCTGTTTCAGAAAAGGGGATAGAACAGGCTAGTATGGCACCTTCTGGCTAAGTTGTGAGAATTCTAGAAGGGTTTATATTGCATCTTATAATAGTCTGTGCTCTTACACAAACTGCTTCCAGTCTTTTATGGAGGCCTGTTTCATGACATTGTGATAAATCATCGGTTCTGAGATTTGGGGTCTGCCCTCCAAGCACGGTTCTGCATAACTGAAGTCATGTTTGTCACATTTGTGCAGGAGAAGAGTTGGGTGAGTTACTCATATGTGCATAATATTTTGCCAAAAAGTATGAGCTAAACAAATTTTGTGTAACTGCTAGGGTTGTTTTTTTAACTGTTTCCCTTAAGCATGTTCTGCTCTCTTAAATAGTAGCATTTAGACTGAAGGTCCTGATTCTAGTAATTAATCCAGATAAAAACAGCTTTGGGTACTATCAAGAGTGTATGTTTAGCTGAATCATTCTTAATTTTGGCTGCCAGCTTCAACTACTAAAGGCAATCTTATTTAGCTTGTCTTTTTAGTAGTAGAGGCTGTCATAGCCCCCCCCCCAAATCTAGTTCCTGCGGATTACAGCCTTGACCTCAGATCTACATCAAGCAAATGTTCATGATAATCCATGCCACTTAGCGTAGTGAACTCAAATTCTGCTTTTAATTTGATTGACTAGTATGACAGAGTGAATATTTTAAATAAAAAGATAGATTGATTTAAATTGGGTACCAACTTTAATTTATATTGCTCAAACAAGTGCATATACTCATTGCCTGCTATATCTGTTTGCAAGTAAATAGAACCGTTATACCATCCATGAGTATACGGTAATCCAAAATCTCTGGTCATGAAGTCTTCGTTCCTTTTTTGCTGTAGAATGTAGGGAAGCAGTTGTGAACATCTTTGTTTTAGTCCTCCTTCTGTATACACAACAAATAAACACAACTGTAACACAACTAATAAAAAAACCTTGATGACTAAATACGCAGAACAATAATAAATACAAGCAGGAGACCTGCAAGGACTTGCAGAGGGCATCCCATTTTCCCCTTCCCCACTCTTTCCTCTTTCCTTTCTTTGAAAGCCTCTATTGCCCCTCTCCCCTTTTCCTCCTTAATACCCACCAGCTATCCTGACTTTATCTTTCCTCCCCTGGCAGCCTCTCCCGGAGAGGAGGGGGACTGTGGTTCCAGCTGCTGGGCCAGGTTAGGTCCAACTGGATGGTGCTAGCTCCAGGTACCAGCTTAGTTGCCTAGTGGGGAAACCGTAAGGACTTACACAGGAAATTTAGGGGCCTGTATCCCCCCCACACACTATTTCCTCTTTCCCTCCTGACAACCCCCTTACACTAACCTCTCACTGCTTCCTTCCAACCTACCAACGAACCTATATTTTATCTCCTCCTTATCTTCAGCTATATTTATTTACTTCATGTATATCCCACTTTTCTCCACAATGCAGACCTAAAGCAGTTTGCAGCATTCTCCTCTCCTATTTTAACAACCCTGTGAAGTAAGTTAGGCTAAGAATGTGTAACTGGCCCCAGGTCACCTAGTGGGCTTCTATAGCTGGATGGGAATTCAAAGCTAGTCTTCCCAGGACCTACTCTGAACCACTAGCCACTACAGCAGCTTCCATGCAGTGGCTGCTGTTGAACAGTACTGAGCAGCTGGGCCTGTCTGAATCATGGCAGTTGCATGGTAGCAAGTCGCCCAGAGGTTCCTCCTGGCCCTGATGAATCCTGCCTTAAAGGTTCAAAGAACTCTCCTCCTCCCTTACTGGTAGAAACCAATATAAGAAGGCTGGCAGTGTTGATGTGGTTGCCTAGCAACAACCACTGATGGCATTCATTTCTTAAAGCTACATGTACTGCTTATATTATGGTGGGGGTTAGTCCATCAGTGCGGTGATGTTTTTAAAGGTCAGATTTTTGTGCAAACCTTGAGGCTTTTCTCAGGTTTGTGGCATCAGTCTCTGGATTTGAGTATCCACAGATGGGGTCATGTTGAGAATTAGATTAGTGACGTGATGCATCACATTTTTACTGCCTGACTTCAGAAGTTGCATGTTTTTGTTCTCTAGTTTTTCCTTTACATGGACAACATACTTAATTATGTTTGAGGATCATTTGGGATCCCGTGTGGTTCAGTAGTTTGTATCAGATTAGGGCCTGTTTGAATTCCCCACTCTGCCATGAAAGCTTGCGGGGTGACATTGGGCCAGTCACACAGGGTTGTTGTGAAGATAAAATGGAGGAGAGGTTAATGCTGTAAGTTGCTTTGAGTCCCCATTGGGAAGAAAGGCAGTGTATAAATGAAGTACGGTAAGTAAAATAAAGGATTTAGTTTAAGAAATTCAGTTTGATTAAATACTTGTTATATTAAAAGAACATCTAAACCAGTCTATTGAGGACACAAATCTGAAATCTTTTTGAAAATCTGATTTTTTAATACCACATTCTACCACTATCCCTTTAAAAAAAATCATATTAAACCTGCTTTTGGGTAAGAACAATTTCTGGTGTCTACAGTATAGTACTTACTGCTTGGTACTTAAACTCACTGTTACACCTTTTCTTAAGACTTGCTCAGACGATACATCACAATATGTACCAATGGATAAATCAGCACAATGATAGCATTCTGTATTGTTGTAGAAGTTAGGGCACATGATATTATACTTTGCAAATCATAGTGACTCTTGATAATAAAGGAAATAAAGAATTTTTGTTCAATTTTTCAGTATGCATTTCAATTATATGATTCTACAGGCATTTAAAAAACTACCAAACTTGAGCAGAAGTGTGAAGATTGGCAACTTTAGGACATACTAATTTCTAAATGCAAATGTGAAAAGATGTAACAGTTTTGAAATTGTCATGTCATTCTGCTCTCAGATCTTATTTCAGCTATTGAACATTTAATAAAGTAGGCATAACTAGAGAGTTCATAGTTGGTCAATCATTTTTTATTAAATTGACATTTTTAAAAATTAATAGTAAACATGGAATCAGCAATACAAGAATTGCATATCTATTTAAAATAGTACAAACACATAGCATTTTTTCTAGTTTCAGTCTTGACACTAGAATATCTATCCTGGAGTTTTAAATATTCTTCATCCTGTTCTTTTTTTATTAAGGTTAATGTTGAAGAAGGAAAATGCGGAAGTCGCCATTTGACAAGTTTTATATATGAGAATTATTTGAAGCTCAGGAATAAGTGAAGCTGAAATTTGAAAAAAAAGAAAGTGAATGCATGCTAATTATCAGACCAGAAGTCCCACTTATAGAATATTGAGCAATTTGTGTGAAGTGGGGAAGATGAAAGAAGTCAGAATTTGAAACGGAAGAATGAAGAAAAGAAATAAAAATGAAGTTAAGATAAGAAGTAATCTGGAATCTGAAAGCACTACGCTAAGTAATTACTAGTCTGTTTATGTGTCCCTGTATATTTTGCTAAACATGCATGCAATATTTGTTTAATAGAAAAGCATATGCAGGGTTTTTAAGAAGTGCTTAACAGGCAAAAAAAAATCTATAAATCTAGGCAGTTCTATTGGCAACTGCCCGGACACATAATGGAGACACGGATCTTTGACATTTTTACCAGAGCTTGTTTAGAGTAAAATACCAGAGAAATTGTTCTCAGACTAAATGCTTACCTTTTCTACATGCAGGAATCCCGTTCCGCTTCCAGAAGCGGAAGTGCTCATGGTTCTGGCAAGTCTCCAAGGCATTCGCCTGCTAGATCTCGATCCAAGGAGGGTTCCAGGCGATCTAGGTCCAAGTCTAGATCAAGATCTGAATCTCGGTAAGCATGTCCTAAAACAGGTGGTGTTTCACTTTTAACTTAATATTTTATCTAAAAGTGGCAATCTAAATTATTGTAGAGGAAAAGCCAGTCACCTCCGTTCCTGGTTCCTTGTTTGGGGCAAATGCACGCTCTCCTTGCCGAGTAGGCCCTCGCAAGGAGAAGCAAAGCAAAAGGGTTGGTAACGGACCACATAGCACCAAAATACAATCTAAGCAATATTCCGGAAGAGTTTAAAGACCACGTAAGGAACAGATTTGCATTACTGAGTTCAAGTGAATGTAAACCTGAAGAACTATGGGTGGAAACTAGAGATATTATCAAGGAAGAATGTGCAAAGACTATTCCTGTAGCCAAAAGAAAAGAAAAACCTTGATGGATGTCTGAGGAAACTCTTAAAATTGCCAGAGATAGACGAAAAGCTAAAGTAGAAGGTGACAAATAGAATCAAAAGTCTTAAGTGCAACGTTCCAGCGACTCACACGTAGATACAAAGAGACCTATTATACTAACCAGTGTAAAGAAATAGAAGAGAACAACAAAAAAGGAAGAACAAGAGATCTGTTCCACAAGATCCAAGAAATCGAAGGGTAATTTAAAGCACTGTTAGGCATGCTGAAAGATCAGCATGGAAATACATTAACTGAACAGGACAAAATAAAGAAAAGGTGGGAACAATACACTGAAGAACTATACAAAGAGATGAAAGGATAAAAGATTATTTCCAAGAAGAATCTTTTGAAGAACCTATAGTTTTAGAAAGTGAAGTGAAAGCTGCATTGAGAGCAATTGGGAGAAACAAATCACCAGGAGCAGATGGGATATCAATAGAGCTATTCCAAGCCACAGAAACGGGAGTCCATCAAAATTTTGACAAGAATATGCCAACAGATATGGAAAACAAAACAATGGCCCACAGACTGGAAACAATCCATTTACATTCCAATTCCCAAGAAAGGAGACATCAAAGACTGCAGCAACTATCGGACCATCACATTAATTTCTCATGCAAGTAAAGTGATGCTCAAAATCTTACAGCAAAGGCTGTTACCATATATGGAACGAGAAATGCCTGATGTTCAAGCTGGTTTCAGAAAAGGAAGAGGCACTAGAGATCATATTGCAAACATACGATGGTTACTGGAGCATACGAGAGAATTTCAGAAGAAAATCAGCTTGTGTTTCATAGATTACAGCAAAGCTTTTAACTGTGTGGATCATGAAAAGCTATGGCTGGTTTTAAAGGAAATGGGTGTGCCACTACATGTGATCGTTTTGATGTGCAACCTGTACTCTGGACAAGAGGCCACAGTTAGAACAGAATATGGAGAAACGGAATGGTTTCCAATTGGCAAAGGTGTCAGACAAGGATGTATTTTATCTCCCTATCGCTTCAATCTATATGCAGAACATATAATTAGGAAAGCTGGATTAGATGACGGTGGAGTGAAAATTGGAGGGAGGAACATTAATAATTTGAGATATGCTGATGACACTACATTATCGGCAGAAAATAGTGAAGATTTGAAATGACTACTGCTGAAAGTTAAAAGAGAAAATGCCAAAGCAGGACTACAGCTGAACATCAAGAAAACAAAAGTAATGACTACAGGAGAATTACACAACTTTAAGGTTGACAATGAGGAAATTGAAATTGTTCAAGACTTTCTATTCCTTGGCTCCACCATCAACCAAAAGGGAGACTGCAGCCAAGAAATCAGAAGGAGATTGAGACTGGGAAGGGCAGCCATGAAGGAGCTAGAAAAGATTTTGAAGTATAAGGATGTGTCACTGGCCACCAAGACTACATTAATTCATGCCATCGTATTCCCTATTACTATGTATGGGTGTGAAAGCTGGACAGTGAAGAAAGCTGATAGGAAGAAAATAGATTCCTTTGAAATGTGGTGGTGGAGGAGAGTGTTACGGATTCCGTGGACTGCCAAAAAAAAACAAATCAGTGGGTTATAGATCAAATCAAGCCTGAACTGACCCTAGAAGCTAAAACGACTAAACTGAGGCTATCGTATTTTGGTCACGTCATGAGATGACAAGAGTCACTGGAAAAGACAGTCATGCTAGGAAAAGTTGAGGGCAGCAGGAAAAGAGGAAGACCCAACAAGAGGTGGATTGACTCAATAAAGGAAGCCACAGCCTTCAATTTGCAAGATCTGAGCAAGGCTGTCAAAGTTAGGACATTTTGGAGGACTTTCATTCATAGGGTCGCCATGAGTCGGAAGCGACTTGACGGCACTTAACACACACAACGGACCACAGCTTATCAAGGCAATTGGATTTAGAGCTTGAAGCCAGAAAGCCGACCAGCACACCAAATTATATTCTAAAAGAGTTTATTCAGGAAAGCTTGTGCTCTTACAGACAAGAGGTATTTCGTGAAGCAAGAGTAAACAAAACAAGAAAACTTATTTAATTACTGACTACACACTAGAGCCGTGTTGGCGAACCTATGGCACGCGTGCCACTTCCGGCACGCGTAGCCCTCTCTGCCGGCACGCGCGGTTCCTCGAAGCCTCTGGCCTTTCCGGCTCTGCCCCTCTCCAGATGGGTGAGGCTGTAGCCCAGGGGTGGGGAACCTCCGACATCACTGGCGGTGGCCCCCGGACTCTCCCACAGAAGCCGCCGCTGTAGGGAGCGTGCGCGGCCGGCCAGGCGGGTGGGAGAGCGGGGAACAGAAGCTGGGCGCCCACACTCGGCATGGCTGGCGGCTTCTCCGGCGCCCTCTGGGCCTGTACGGGCGGAGGGGCATGGCTGGCCGGTGGGCGTGAAGGAGGCGCCCTCTGCCCCACTTTGCTCGCCTCTCACCGCATCCACCCCTTGGGGCAGGCAGACCGGCTGGGAGATCCCCTCCGGGTGGGGGGCTTAGGGGCCTGGGCAAGCCAGGCAGGCAGAGAGGGGCGCTGAGCTAGGCTTGGCTCCCTCCCTCCTTCCTTCCCTCTTCGCCAGACGGGCCTCCTTTCCGCCGGAGCGCCACTCTGAAAGGGGTGGGTGGAGGCGGTGGCAGCGAGGCCCAGCCGGGTGGGGGATCCTCCTCCTGCTGCTGCTCACCCCGGCCACATGGGAGGCGGCCAGGGGGGGCCCCAGCCCCGTACACAGGCGAAGGACGCAGTGGCAGGGCTGGTGGCTGGCGAGCCACGGGGCAGGAAGTCAGGCGGAGGCTCTGGGGCGCCTCCTTCCCCTCCCTCGCTGGTGGTGGGCCCGGCTGGGCAGGGGCAGCTGTCAGTGGGGCAGGATGCCGAGCCTCCGCAGGAAGGGAAGTGTCTCCTGGCGCCCGTGCGCTGTGGGCTGTTCTGCGTGCACGCGCCCCTTCTCTGCTGCGGGCTGAGGGAGGAGGGGGGCTTGTGTGTGTGTGTGTGAGAGAGAGAGAGAGAGAGAAGCGGGAAGGCTTTCCTGTCTCTGGCCATTCATACATGGGATGTTTTGCCTTGGATTTGCCGCTCTGTAGATGCACATTTCCCCCATCCAAATTCTCAAAACTCCTCAGTAAGTCCCCATGCAGAGTTTTGAGAATCCGGATGGGGAAAATGTGCATCTGGAGAGTGGCAAATCAAAGGCAAAACCTCCCATGCATAAATGGCCTCTTTCTTTCTCTGTCTCACTCTGTCCTTTTCTTTCGCTACTTTTCTTTCTCTCCCTCGCTCCATTTCTTTCTCCCTTTCTCTTTTTCTTTCTTTCTTTCTCTCCCTCCCTTCCTTCCCTTTCCCCCTACGTTCCCTTCTTTCCTTCCTTCTTTCCCTCCAGCGGCCTCTCCGGCTCCCTCTGGGTCTGTGCGGGCGGAGGGACGTGCAGTCCTATTCCACCTTTGAAGTGCCCACAAGCCATCCTCCAAACACCTTTCCATTTGTCTTGATATGTAGAGAGAAAACACTAAGGAACTAGTTGCCAATCTCCAGGTACTAGCTGGAGATCTCCTGCTATTACAAGTGATCGCCAACTAATAGAGATCAGTTCCCCTGGAAAAAATTGCCACTTTGGCAATTGGACTCTATGGCACTGAAGTCCTTCCCCAAACCCCACCCTCCTCAGGCGCCACCCCAAAAATCTCCCACTCATGGCGAAGAGGAACTTGGCAACCCTAGCCTCTCCCTCTGGGCCCCCTCTGGGGGTGGTATTCAGGTTAAATTGCCGCATTGGCACTCGGCGATAAATAAGTGGGTTTTCGGTTGCAGTTTGGGCACTCGGTCTCTAAAAGGTTCACCATCACTGCACTAGAGGTTTCTACAAAACAAATGTTTGGCAAAAGGCTTAACATATAAACTCAGTTACCAGCTTCCAGAAAGGTTTCAGCATACTGCCTCACCTCGTAAGAGGCATTCCAAGGGATCAAGTAGGTTGTTTGATGGAGTCCCTCAAACTGCCGGTATGGGAAGACAGCCACAGCCCCATTTGTGTGTGAGGGTCTTTTATTTCCCAGAATTTCAGTGGGGAGGGGGGCCTCAAAACCCCAAGGAGGTTCTGGGGATGCCAATTGACCGAAGATTGAGAGGCCTGCCTCAGAAAACACCAAGACGAGAAAAATGCCTGCAGCACACCTTGTCATCTAGAGTTCCTGGAGACAGGATAAAAAACATTTGCTGGACCATTTGTTACCTTGGTAACAAATGGCTTGGAGGCCAGGGTGGATGGGGGAACCCATTCTTCCTCCAAAACTCTCACAGATGCAAATTGGGTACGCATTCCTGAAATGCCTGTAGTTTGACTTCACCAGCCAGGCCGGAGGTCTGAACCAAAGATTTTTCAGCAACAAAGTGTGGGACTCACCCTTTCTTGACAATTATTACTCATGAGAAAAGGAGGCCTGTAAACCACTGTGAGGGTGTATGCAGTGCAGTACAACGCCTGCACAGCAAGGAGAAATTTCTTAAGTTGAAACTTCTTTTTCGTCCCCACAAGATTACTGTCTCAGCAGGCTGCATCTGGATCATTGTGATATGGCCTCAGCTCAAGCATATACTGGTTGGTGATGTGAAATACTTCTGCCTTAAACCCTGGAGAGCTTCTGCTAGTCTCACAGACAGTATCTGACCTTGGTGAAACAGTATTATTCAGTATAACATAACTTCATGTGGGGCCTGTTAACTAACTGTTCATATTTTATTGGTGTTGAACCAGTAAGATAGCTTGGACATAACACACGAATAACAATTGGTATTCAAAAGGGTCCTTAAAAATACATTAGGTATAGGTCCCTGAGAACCATTCCTATTCTGTTAGTTTGCAAATTTTTATATAAACTGACTATTTTGAGAAAGTATGTTGAATTTATAGATAATCCCCCCTCCCCAAGAATGTCTAGTATAAAACTTTAAAGTTGTGTGACTAAATTTGTCTAGTAAAAGCAGGGCTTTACCCAGCAAATGTGTGCTTGAAATATATGTAAGCTGACTGATCTCTGAACTACAGATCTGTTTGTGCACCATGTGAAATTTTGCCTCTTTGGAAATAGCTGTCTTAAAGAGCTCTGTATTTTTTGCCTGAAAATTGCTGTGCCTTACTTGGGCTAGGCTGGACAGCAGGGACAGCTGATGCATTCCTGTCAGCTTTCAAATATCCACCAATTATTTGGATTAATTTGTAATCCTAGAAATATACTGGGTACATATGCTTCGTTTTGCAGGTGCCTTGTAATCCATATGTTTGATTTGTGTGATTCAACATAATATCCTGGTTTTCGTACTCTAGATCCAGATCAAGGAGGAGTTCTCGGAGACACTATACAAGGTCTCGCTCACGTTCTCGATCCCATAGGAGATCCAGAAGCAGATCTTACAGCCGCGACTATCGTCGTCGTCACAGCCACAGCCATTCTCCTATGTCTACTCGCCGGCGTCATGTTGGCAACAGAGTAAGGCTGTCATCGCAGCAGTTGATGAGAGATAATTCAGCTGTGTGTGTCTTGGAAAGTTTTAAAGTTTCAAATTACTCAATGTAAAAGTTGAATAGAGACGTTTAAATTACTGTATTGTTTTAAAAGTGTTAAATTTTATTTTAGAAATTAAGATAACAGTACATAAATACTTTGCATTTGTTTAGCTTTGAACCTATAGCTTGTTTTTCTATAACTTCAGAACCTTTTATACTAAGTTTTGCTTGCAAGTCATTTGTTATGGTTCTCAGTGATATGGGTATATCTTTATGCAGAGGAAATGGTGTTTCCAGAAATCAGCGTAGTATAGTGTTGTGTTTGAGGACTTATAAACCTAGCTCCCTTATTCATACCAGAATTATCCAAATATTCTGTTAAAATTGTAAACCTTGATGCTACTCTGAGTTTCTGTAGTAGTTTCTTGGGAGTACTGAGAGATGCCCTGAGAAAGATAAGTCCAGTGATGAACCCAAAACAGGTTAATAGGGCCTTTATTATTTATTTATTTATTTTTGCTATTTGTGGCTGGCCCGCCCTCCCCAGCCAAAGCCAGGCTCAGGGCAGGTAACATCATTTCATTTCTGTTAGCCATTTACACAAAGGGGTTTGTCTTCACAGCTATCAATTGCAGCAGTTTTGCCTTTACTAGAAAATTTTCTGCAAATAAATGCAAAGATATGCTGGACATTCTTAAATCTACCCTTTGTTATCAGCGGTATAAACTTATGTGTTACTCTTACAGTAATGTGTCTCATTAACTAAAAATATTGCTTGATCCAAACCACAAGTTGCTGTAGTACAGAAGTTAAGATGATTGGTCTTCCACTTGTAGTTTATTCATTTGCTGTAAATTCATCCTTGGTCTAGATGAGACATTGAGCATATGAAGGAAGTCCAAAGCACAGGTCGCGGGGGGGCAGTGCTTGGCACTATTTTGTCCATCTTGTCTTCCCTGATGGAGAGAGTACACGTAGCATGATAGAACCTTGTATTTTCCTCTTCTTTTCTCAGTGGGGGGTAGGGGCTAAGCAGTGGTATCCTAGCAGTTGTATTCAAAGCTTTCTGCCTCTAGTAGCAATAGTAGTATTGTGATGTTCAACAAAATGCTTAAAATGCTTTGGCATATATGTTTTATTTTTATAATGAGAACTTCCCGCCTTTTATATTTTTTTAAAATAGGCAAATCCTGACCCAAACTGTTGTCTTGGTGTGTTTGGGTTAAGCCTGTATACAACAGAGAGAGATTTGAGAGAGGTATTCTCTAAATATGGCCCAATTGCAGATGTTTCTATTGTGTATGACCAGCAGTCTCGACGTTCAAGAGGATTTGCCTTTGTGTACTTTGAAAGTGTTGATGATGCTAAGGAGGTAAGCAAACATCTAAAATGCTAATTATTTGTAAAACATATGTTTACCTGGTATGCCTATTGAATGATGGGAAGAACACAGGTAGCTGTGCACTGATGTTCCACACTGGATGCAGACTTTGCTTCTACTGGTTAATATATGCAGAGAGGCTCCTTAGGGAAGATATTGACATTCAGGAGTCTGGGTTTCAAGGCACTATCTATCCTTTGTGCAGTCTGCGTGCAGTTGCATGAGGGAAGCTGGAGGGCAAACGTGGGAAGAGATACTGGGGCACAGAGATATGAGTATGCAGGAAAAATGCTGCAGGGGTTGCCCAGTGGAGATTTGGTCTCAGTTGTTTTATCCTTAATGGAACATGAATGTTGCTCTCTAGCCATTGTGGCTGGCTGGCTGTGATGAGAATTTGCCTGAGAAAAGATGGCCTTAAAACAACAAGCCATGTACACCTCTGAATCAGATCTGGTTATGAACAGTTCCTAGGAAATGTTTATCTGGGGAGGGGGTAATCTGGCGGAAGTCTTATCTGCAAAACAAACATCCATCCCTTGGTCCTTGGGTTTTTGTGTCCCCCCCACTCTTGTGCCAGAACTCATTTATTTAAATGAATTAAATCTGGCCAAATTCTAGCATTTGTGCCCCCCAAATTTAATTTTAAGACCCTGCAAATTGATTGTGGGTTTCATATTTTGAGATCAAACTGACTGTGTTGAGATGAACTATAGCAAAGAAAGCCAGTTTCCATCCTAACATTTGAATTTGGTATAGAAATGGGGGAGGGGCTGGTGATTGTCACAGGGCATGTGAAAACTGAATGGCTCCTAAATTTTTAGAGTAGCTCTTAACTCCACAGAAAGTTTAAGGCCTGTAGGAAGGCGACTCAAGGTTTCAGTAGTCTACCTGTTCAGGATGGTTTTGCATTCCCCCTTAAGGGCAGGTGTGCAGTTTGGGGTGCTTTCAGTATCCAGAGTGTTTGGCATACATGACCCATCCTGTCAGATATGTAGATTTCAAATGTATTCATCCTTACTCTTTCCTCTGAAATGCAAAAAGTGAGTGGAAAATATGATGATGATGATTTATTAGTCTTTTATGCCACCCTTTCCTGACCAGGTCAGGCTCAGTGGCTTACAACAGCATCAGCACAATTTAAAACCAATCACAGTTTACAACTAAAATTAGATATGACTTAAAAATCTAAGGCCTAAACCAAAACTGTAACAATCTAACCATAGCAGGAAACCATACAGAGGAAACATAAAGATAAACCATATTCCAACAATAAACAAATAAGAGAACTTCAGTAGTATTAAAGGAAGGGAGGCCAGCAAGATGGAAACGGTCGCTGCCCTCAACCATATGCCTGGCGGAACAACTCAGACTTACAGGCCCTGTGGAATTGCTTCAGGTCCCTCAGGGCCTGGATCTTGCTTGGCAGAGCATTCCACCAGGCTGGTGCCAGACTGAAAAGGTCCTGGCTCTGGCTGAGGCTGGATGCTTTTTGGGCCAGGGATCACCAGTGGGTTGTTTCCAGCTGAGCAAAGTGCTCGGGGGGGGGGTGTTGAGAGAGGCAGTCCTGGAGATAAAATGGTCACAGACCATTTAGGGCTTTTAATGTCAAAACCTTAAACCTTATCTGGAACTCAGCCTGCAGCAGCCGGTGGAGCACTGGTTGTACATGTGCCCTCCATGGGGTCCCTGTAAGGACCCGGGCCGCAGCATTCTGGACCAATTGACGTTTCCGGAGCGGCCTTAAGAGAAGCCCTGCATAGAGCAAGTTATAGTAGTCTAGCCTGGAGGTGATCAAGCCCTACTTTTGTGATTAGTAAAAAAAATTTATGTAGTCACAATTTTGAATAACTAAAATGCCAGTTCACTGCAGTGTGGTATATATTTAGTCCCTTTATACCTCACCTTTCTCTGCAGTGGGGAGCCAAAGTGGCTTACATCATTCTCTTCTCCAGTTTATATACTAATGAAGCAGCTTTAAAATGCAGGTAATTACAGGTGTTTCATAGAATGGTGTAAAACATGTATGAGAGCCCCAGTAGTAAGAGTTGCTGAACTCAGTCTTTGTATCTGATTGATTTAACTTCATTCTAAATGGGAATCCTATATAATTCTTATTTTCCCTTTTACTCACTAGGCAAAAGAGCGTGCCAATGGAATGGAGCTTGATGGGCGAAGGATCCGAGTTGATTTCTCAATAACTAAAAGGCCTCACACGCCTACTCCTGGAATCTACATGGGCAGACCTACTTAGTGAGTTCATATAGCTATTGTTTTCAAGAATCTGTTTTAATAGTGTTGATGAGTGTTTCCAGTAAGGAGCTGCATGTCACTGTGTTTCAGTTTATACAAGTGCAAGCACTTGTGAATATAAAATCTGTGGTTCTAGAGTTCTGCAATGGAGGACTAAGTTTAGCAGTAAAGTTGCATGGTTTCTGAAGACTTCTTCTGGAAAAAGTTGAAACAGAATCCTCCTTGTGTTTACTCTTGTACTCTGGTGTTCCATGTGTGAGAATGTTCTTTAATTCCCTTTCTGTTTTATTAGTATATATCGTATTTCCCTAGGTCACATGAACACATGAAGCTGCCTTATACCGAATCAGACCCTTGGTCCATCAAAGTCAGTATTGTCTACTCAGACCAGCAGTGGCTCTCCAGGGTCTCAGGCAGAGGTCTTTCACATTGCCTAGTCCCTTTAACTGGAGATGCTGGGGATTGAACCTGGGACCTTCTGCATGCAAAGCAGATGCTCTACCACTGAGCCACAGCCCCTCCCCCCTATAACTTTATGCATTTTAAAGGCAGATGATTCCCACAAAACTAGCATAATGCATACATCTGAATAGTTCCTTTCAGCCACAAATATTTAAATCGTTTTTTTAATCCAGTTATGGATTCAGATCATGATGTTGCTAGGCTAGACTGTGCTTGTTATGCCTTTTATTCGGTATCTACTCAGTTATGTTGCTGTGTAGCTATGTATTGTCTGTCTTCCTAATGCTATTCTATGAATTTCTTTACAGTGGTAGCTCCCGACGAAGAGATTATTATGACAGGGGTTACGAAAGAGGCTATGATGACCGTGAGTACTACAGCAGATCATATAGGTGAGCCTGTTAAACTGCGTTTTGCGGATCTGGGCTTGATGAAATTTCACAATGTGATCTGTACTGTGATTCTGCCATACAGTGATGTTCGTATTTTGATCCTTGTTGTCATGGATGTCTTAATGACATCCATATCCAGATAGGGCATTAAAAGGGCTGGTAGTTGCTTATTGCTCACTACACTGGTACACTCACTATTAGAAACAATAATTAATATTAATCTAATAAAAAGAAGTCTATAGATCATTTCATACATGATTGTCTGAGGAAAATCACTGTAAGCCAGCAGAGAAACTACCATGGAAAATGGATTACCCATTTACATGTACTTTGGTGAAGGCTAACTCCTTGGCACCATGGTTGGATTTTTCCTTTTGTAATTTCTACTTTTATTAACTTATCTGGAATTTACCAGTGCGCAGACACAGGGATGTAGAAAACAAATCAAAACAAAAAAATCCTGGTGTACCCTACACCTGCAGCAATTTGCTTTCAAATAAAAAAACATTGTAGAGGATGGGTAAAAGTTATGATAAAGAACATATGAAAGACTCAGTTACTTTGTCACAACTTCTCAGAAAGATATCTGCTTCAGTCAGCATGGCGTAGTAGTTAAGAGCAGTGGACTCTAATCTGGAGAACCAGGTTTGATTCCCCACTCCTCCGCATGAAGCTTGCTGGGTGACCTTGGGCTAGTCACAGTTCTCTCAGAACTCTCTCAGCCTCACCTATATCACAAGGTGCCTGTTGTGGGGAAGGGAAGGTGATTGTAATCCACTTTCAGTCTCCTTAAAGGTAGAGAAAAGCGGATATAAAAACCAATTCTTCAGGTGAGACAGGTTTTCAAACGTATATCATTCATATCACTAGGAAAAATATTTAAACTGAAAACATTTAAATAGTGTGCTTAGCAATACTTTCAACTAGAATAAGCCATAATAGAGAAGCAAGTGTGGGTTTTCAGCTGTGAAGCAATCCAGCAAGCCTCAGTCTGCCACTTCACATAAGCACATAAGAAAAGCCATTCTGGATCATACCAGGGCCCATCAAATCCAGCAGTCTGTTCACACAGTGGCCAACCAGGTTCTTCTAGGAAACCCACAAGCAAGACTACTGCAGCAGCATTGTCCTCCCTGTGTTCCACAGCACCTAATATGATAGGTTTGCTCCTCTGATATTAGAGAGAAACTAGTCAGGGAGTAATTTAATTCTAAAGTTGCTGACCTTTTGGGTTTTTGATTCAGAGCAACTTCAAGGGAGAATTTGTCTAAGTGGGAAGTCTTTTACAGTCTATTTTTGTGGTTTGGCTTGAACAAAATTATTTTTAATTTCCAGAAATAAATTTGTTTTTAATTTATTTCATTTACAGTCCTCCTTTCTTGCTGAGACTCGGGGTGGATTGCAAAATAGAAAAAACAAACAGCATAAGACATCCAATAGACAATGTTATTGGATTAGGATTACAAAATTAGAAAGCAATGCAAACAAAAAACTGTCTTAAGGCAAGACATAGTGTAATGCAGAAAGTAGCTTACAAAAGGTAGAAGACAATGCGGTTAAAGCAAGGTGATGCATACAATAAACATTGCGATACGTAGGCAGTGATAAACTAGAAGAAGATGAACAGTGTAGGAAAGAACTAAGATTTCCCTTGCATAAGAAGGCGCTGTTCAGTGTCTGTACTCTTGTAGGTCTTGTACAGTGTCTGTACTCTTGTAGCTGTGATGTGTAGGTAGTATATATTGGCGGGGGGGAAGGACCAGGTCTTGAACTCATACACTCTCTCCATCATATGTGCAGCCTTTTAATATGCTTCTTAAGCATGTTCACATGATCTGCTCTGAGATAATGTTCCTCTTTGTAGTGGAGCTTGAAAATCTTGTTTAGTTAATTGGCAGAATAGACCACTGACCTGGTTGCAAGATGGCTTAGAGTGTGCAGTAATGTGGCCTAAATTTTTATACAAAACAAACCCTCCATATCTCCTGTCTCTCATATTACTTGTAGAATTTATGCATTCATTTGAGTTCCAGTGGGGGTCATGTCCTACCCCCCTCACTTGCATCAAAAAAATATAGCAGCAAGCAGTTATCACTAAGTTGAGGGTTACAGATTTGCCCTAACCATTCTCTGAACTGGCTGAAGCCCTGTGTGTTACAAATTATTCGCCAACTGGATTTTAGATTTATGATTTAAGGTTTTAACTAAATTATTTTTGTATTAACACATTTCACTGATACTTGTATCCATGTTTTAATGCTGTAAACCACTCTGAGCCCAGCCTTGGCCAAAGTAGAGTGGGGTAGAAATTCAAAAAATAAATAATTTTTTATATTGTCAAGTAGAAAGAGGGCATATACAATTTTAAATGTTGAAGAAAATTGCACCAGCTAGCATATGATCAAATAAATTTTCTTTGGTTTCTGCAAAAAATATTGGCTTGGATCTGAAGTAACATGAGCAGTGAGAAGAACAAAACTTGCCTGCCCCACTTCAGCCCCTGAAATGCTGACCTCAGAGATTAGGACCCCTTCAGACAGCTTTGGAAGTGATTGGCTTAATTTTCTACCCACCAGTGGAAAAGCAGGATTGAATCGAGCCAAACTTTTCCTAAAACCAACAATGCTTCCATGAACTAAATGTTGTTGATACTTGCAAGCCTGACATTTTTCATTTTTTGGTGGCACTTAACATCAGCTAGGAGGTATGGCAGGGGCTTGTACCCTCTGGAAATCTCCTTTAATTTGGATTTTAAAGGACAAACATTCAAGTGCAGTTCTACCGGGTATCCAAACACTTAACATGTACTGCAGGGCTTCTTGATGTATTTGTGATATTTAATGAGTACTCTATCATCTGTGTGGAATTGCCTCCTAATTTACTCTGCCTTGTCACAGGTGAGTGCACAGACAAGTATTGTCAAATTATGCCATTTTAAAGCTGAAAGTATATAATATAGAAAAACAAAATATCTACATTAGTGGAATGTCCCCTGCAGTTTGTGATGTTGTCAAAATCACTGTGGCTGTGAACAAATAATTCCATCTGTGAAGCAAGGTAACCGGTGCTATTACCACACAACTGCTCTTGAGTTTTATTATTGTGACTGGTGTGTCTCATGTATATCCTTTATATAAATCATTTATATATTCAAACTCAATAAAAGTGCAAAAAAGTTGTTCTGCTTATGTCTTCACAGAGGTGGTGGAGGAGGAGGAGGTGGAGGCGGAGGAGGGTGGCGAGGTGCCCAAGACAGGGATCAGATGTACAGGTATGCTAGGAGAGGACCCAGTAACATTTTTTTTAAAAAAAGTGCAAATGGTGAGATGACTTACTAGGACCTGCTGTACCTCCATAGGAAATAAAAATGGGGAAGTTAAATACTTCAGTAGGCAAGGCAGCCCCTCAAAGCTCTCCTGCTAATAACTTTATAAGGATTTAACAGCCTTGGAGTTTACATTTGGAAAATTCATAATTGGTGCCAAGGAGTTAACAGTTTGACTAAATACAGTCACCCAGAAGACGATGGTGGGGAAGTGGCACAACATTGCAGAATTTAGGAATAAACATTGCTCTTACCACAATTATAATATGTTCAAACAAGAATATTTTCTGGTCTGAACATACAGTAAGAATGCAGCTGCTTTAGTCAGGTTGACTTATTCCAAGAACAACTCTAGCACACAAGCATGTTCTTGTAAAAATAAGTGTTGAGTAGCAAAGGCTTACTGTTCCCATGCTAATTCGTCAGTGTGTCTCTATGATAAATTGGTTAAGGATGATAAATGCTTGTTTAGTTGCAGTTGTAATGCTTTAATATTTCATTCAGAATCAGTATTTGTCATGGACTTTGCTTGCAAAATCCCTCAACTTATCATGGTAAACTTCCTGGTAAATTGAGAAATCTTTTTTTTTTTTTAATGCAGTGGATTGTTTGGTTTGGTTTGGTTTTGGTGGTTAGCCTTGGACAAGAGCAAATTTGTAATATGGGAATGCCTATAGTTTGGTATTCAGTTTTTACTCTTGGTATGCATGAGAGAACAAGTATTGGTGGCAGAATACAAGTGATCTGTGAACGTGTTAGCCTGTGCACATATGAAAGGGTATCAAGGGAAACACTACTAAGGAATGATGGCAATTTAATATTCTTGTGCAGGAGACGATCACCATCTCCATATTACAGCCGAGGGGGCTACAGATCTCGCTCCCGGTCTCGGTCCTATTCACCTCGTAAGTAGCAAGTCCAGTTTTCAATATACTGTTCATTTTGGAATACAAGGTAATTTTTGGAAAAGGTGTAAATAAAATTGAGCGCTATTTTTAAATTAATATAAAGAAGGGATCACAAGCAGCTTTTTTTAATGAGCTGCTTCTGAGTACTGAAAAATAACTCAAGCTACTCCCTTCCCAATATAATACTGTTTTATTGAGTCCTATAAACACAGTAGGGCATGGACTAGGAAGCACATCAGAAGTAAAGCTGTCAGCTGAGCAGTGTACACAAAAATCCTAAAAGTTTTTTTTTTTTTTTTTAATGCCTAGACCAGGTCTTTTCCTGGGTCTTCTAAGGGATTCTCACGCTACTCTGCAGCAGCTAGCAAAGCTAACTTTTGGAGACCACAGTACAAAGTAGTTGATACATTATTGTGTATAAAATGTTTAGAAATTCTGGTAGCATGCATGTGGGGAAATGCCTGTGACTAGTTAGTTAATTTTATTTTTCCTAGTTCTATGTGATGTAGCTCCCCATTTTCACCTGCTCCTCCTTTTTCAGAAATATACATTTCCTGAATTAGTGATGTAATGTATTGTATGAGGACACAGAATTACCTGAGGCTTCAGAAAACGTTGTGTGATGATGTCTTGTTTTTATTAGGGCCAGTCAAACAATACAAAATAGCAAGTGTTTGTTCCCTACAACTCTTTATAAGGCTGGTTATTTAAGAGGAGGAGGAGGACTGGAGGAAGGAAGAGTTTCACAGTAGGGTGGAGAATGTGCCTTATGCAGTACTAAAACGTCTTTAACATGGAATCTAGGACACAAGAGACCAAGCTAGGCCAGACAATGCTGGATGGAAAATCAGCCTCAAAATGCACCAAAGGCCACTGGGCTGCAGAAACATAACTGGCTATAGCAAACTGCAGGGTTCTGTGCCCTGCCATGAAACATCTTTTATCTTTCCTCCTCCTGCCTTTTTTTAATTACATGGCTGTTTTTGAGTTTTTCTGTGGATAAAAACAACCTTTGTAAAATTTCAGGATTCTAATGGAACTTGTAATCTCTCCTTATTTGCAGGTCGCTATTGAAGCGTGAAACTGAAGATTTTGTAGCTACATACAGTGCGTTGAGATTGCAAACTTGTGGACAATAATTTGTCACTTTTGTTCAAGTCTAATAGTGCCTAGTGAATAGGTGACTTTTACACCTTTTATGGAGACTACTTTCGGTGAAGTTTTAAGATGCTATTTCATTCTGCATATTTGTGTAGTTGGTGCTTCGTTCAGAGTTGTGTTTTGAGAAAAGTATGTCTTCTGCATGTGTTAGTCTGAACTTTGCAGAAAGATTTCTATTGTCGAAAGTTCTTCATTTAATTTTTTTTTACCGTTTTCAGGGTATTTTGAAGATCAAAACCTGTATAATATGCTTTCAAATGGTGGCATAATAAAGTTTTTTTTACTTACTTTGAAGCCCATATCTCATACTTAACCGAAGTGTGAGTTGGAGAAGGAACAAAATTACTTAAAAGATCCACAGTCCTGTACTATAAACCCTCCCTCTCAGTTACCCTCGATAATATAAAGTATGAATAAAAGTCCTTATTGTACCTTTCTATTTCTTTCAGTGGACTAAGCTTTTTTTTTGTATTAGTAGTTATAAGTCGCAATAAACCTGCTTGGAAACTATGATAAGGAAATATACATTTATATTATAAGCAGTTTACAAAGCAGTCCATAATCCTTTTGGAAAGTTGTTTTTGGGTCCAGGATCCATAATGTACAAGTGTTTACTAAAGCAGTTTTGGCTATAATGTCTCTTTTTGAAGACTTAACAGGAATGGAATGTTGAGAGCACCTGAGGTCAAAATGGGTTGAAAGTTCTCTCAGTAAATTGCTTTGGAGGTCTCTGCTATATTCAAATTGAACACTTCTATACCATTTCTAAGAGTTGAGCTACCAAAATGTGTCGAAACAGACCCACTGGGCCCTGGTCTGTCTTGCCCTTTGAGGTGTCAGGGCACTGCTGGCCATCCAAGTCTCCTGTTGGCAATGTGCCACTCCTGCCTTTTTCTCATCCTCTTTCAGTACACCCAGCCTCCGAAGCAATGACCACAGAGGGGTAGGGGCAGGGCTTCCTGCTTCTGTTCCCAGCAGTGCTGTTCTAAGGCCCCACCTTGTGCCTTCATCTCTTGCTACCCAACACGGGAACAGCTTACTGCAGTTGTGCATCACTGGGGGATTAGCAGTTGCCAACTGTCAGTTGAAATAAGACTACCGAGCTAGCTATCTCTTTACATGTATAGTTTAGATTAGACTAATCACAAACTACAATTCCTGTAAATTACTTGAAAAAGTAGAATGAAAATCTTGCATTAAGATTGTAGAACAAATGACACGGCATATAGTGTTTTATACAATATCCATTTTTGGATCTAGCATGTTCCACTGACACCTTTCTCTTATTCCCCCTTTTATTCAGTGTTCAGTATGTGAAATTATCACAGCGAATTGCATGTTACTTTTCTGCAAAATGTGATGTGTATGTACAATTCACTCAAGTAGCAACATTTTGTATGTAATAGAGCGAATGCCAGCAGGTCCAGACCTTTGTCCATCTGCCATTTAATCTCTTGCTTCCCCCATAGACTAGGAATAAGTTTCAGCAGCATTCCACTTAGGGTTGCACCCCGCCCCCCAAGAAAGAACACATTCTAGGATATGTGACGTGTGTAGTTTTGCATTCACCAACAGGCTGATTTACTGCCTGTAACTTTGGGAGAAAACGGATCTGGTCATTTACATATGCCTTGGTATCATCCAGCACAGAGTATTGCATTGTGTTCTATGTGGAACTGCCTCAGCTCACGCCAAATTCAGCTAGTTCAAATGACAGCAGCCAAAGGGCTAGTAGTGAGCTGCTGCAATAAATATGTAGCAGATTTGTACCAAATATGTCAACTTCCTCTTTGTTTCCAAAACCCAGTTCAAGGTGCTGGTTCTCACCTTTAAAAACCTTAAACGGCTTGGTTTCCAACTACCTCAAGCACTAGAGCCCTAGTTTGTGTAGCTCCTTACCCCAGAAGTAGCTTTCTGACTTTCTGGACAAACCTTCCCGGAGGGTCTTTGAAAGGATTTCTTTTTCCCCTGGGATTTTAAATTTTATGTTTTAATGATAATATTTTAAACCTCTAGTGGTTTCGTTTTGTGGAAACAGAATAGAGTTCAGTAGGGGAACAAATGCAGCACATACCTTGGGATGAATTTCCCTCCCACTTTAGGTTACGTAATGTTGAGGGGGGTAGAGTTACTTTTCCATGTGACTTGGCTCACTCCAAGTACTTGTTCTAGGTACATAGCACGCTAGTGAGTCTTACTGTGTACCCACACAAGTACACTGGATTAAGCAACCATGGACTGGGATCTCCATCAGCCACTCTGAATTTTTTGTAAGTAAGGGGGGGTGTTAAGTGTCGTCAAGTCGCTTCCGACTCATAGCGACCCTATGAATGAAAGTCCTCCAAAATGTTCTGTCTTTGACAGCCTTGCTCAGGTCTTGCAAATTGAGGGCTGTGGCTTCCTTTATGGAGTCCATCCATCTCTTATTCGGTCTTCCTCTTTTCCTCCTGCCCTCAACTTTTCCTAGCATGACTCTTCCAGAGTGGGGTACGCTTTTGATCAAATGTAAATTAAATTATATTCTTGGCCTCGCTCATTTATCATCTTGACTTGTTTTTTATTCTCCCCTATATGAAATACATAAAATAACACTGCACAAGCATGAGTTTAGGATTTGCTTGTGTGTCTGCTGGAGAGGAGTGGCTGTGTATTTCTACAGAAGGATGGTGATTAATGCCTCCCATGTTCCAGAGTCTGGCTTTCATAAATAGTACAGTACTTCTCATCAATTATTTAAGAAGATAACATCATTAGCCAATTGATTTTTAGTTTCCCTGCTTGCTACTCCATTTAATTGTCTGCTAACCTAGAGCAATTATAAGGCATGTGTAGATAATTAACTTTGCAGTACTGATGAGCAGGTTCCAGTCGCAGCTAGAGACAATGAAAGGTTACATGGGACATAACCCACGATGGACTGGATGATTCTGAGTAGAGAGCAGATATGAGGTGCTTGGTTCTTGAAGCAATGAAATATTTTAAGCGATTGGAGAGGACCTAGTTCTTTAATCTCCCATTTTTCTAAGCAGGAATATGTTGCTAAACAGTCTCCCAGCTAGTTTTTAATCATCGTGGGTTTAAACCTTGTTAATTACCTGTCAAATCATGAAAAGTGCCATTTTTGTTTTCAGCACTACTGCTATCACTGTTCACCAATTTAAGTACTTAATTATGGGAATGGTTAGTGGCATGTCACCCATCTTCACAAAGTATCCACGCCATGATGTCACTGTGACATGGTGAGTGTATGCAGGTATACATAAACCTGGTGCCTATACTGCCTTAGGCCTGACCTAGGCATAGACATGTAGCAGATTGAAATAGTAATGATGTGGTGGAGTGCTGAGATGGTAGAATGGACTACAGTTTCAGACAACAGGTGGGGAACCATACTGTTCACACCTCCCTTACTCTAGTTATTCCCCAAAAATGAATACTAGCGTAGCATTCAAAGGACTAGGCTAGAAACTTATTCCCGGATTTATGTGCTGAAAGTTTTTATGTGCAAGAATATTAATGTGGCTACTGGTATAGTGGTATAGTTCATTCTAAACCTCAGAATTCCTACATCGCTTTCTACAGCATGTATGTAGTAGGCCTTAGGTCTTCTAAGTGAACAGTGAGGATATTCACACACCAGAAAGTAAAAGGAGGCCCCAATACGCAGTAATCTTCGCACCTTGCAGCCTATGGAGTAGAAGGGGGCTTCCATGCTTGTAAAGATTGAGTAGATTACTGCCCAGGTTTTTCAGCATACTGCAAATCGGGTGCTTTGCCATTGCTTTCACCAGCATGGATATAATGCAAAAGAAATGCTGCAAGTCTGTTTCATAGGAGTATGTATGGTTGACAGCCACTTAACCAGTAAAGGTTAGTTTCGTGCCTTTTTAGCTCTTTCTCCCTCATGAGTCCAGGATGGTGGTTTGCATGGTGTTCTCCCTTTTATTCTCAAAACAACCTTGTGACATAGGTCAGAGAGGAAATGATTGGACCAAATCACCTAGTAAGTTTCATGGCAAGAGTGGATCTGCAGGTGGATCTGACGAGCCCTAGTCCCTTCACAAAGTCAGCACTCCAGTGATGTTCAAAACATTGGACTAGGAAGCAATGATTAGCGTAGAGCAGGGGTGTCCAATCTTTTGGCTTCCCTGAGCCACGTTGGAAGAATTGTCTTGGGCCACACATATAATACACTAACTTGGGCAGCACATAAAATACACTAACGATAGCTGATTCATAATGTTTTAAGTAAGTGTACGATTTTGTGTTGGGCCGCATTCATAGCTGTCCTGGGTCTCAAATCGGCCCAGGGGCCGCAGTTTGGACAAGCCTGGCGTACAGTGAAATGCTAGCAGCACCAGACTAATACTTGTAATATTCACACAGCACCCTCTTGTGGCCCTCTTTGGGTCTGACAGGCAACTACGGTATAACACTGCTGGAGTGAGTGAGCTCGCAGGAGTAAAAAAAAACTTGCCATCTCTGTTCTTAAGAGCCATGAGGTGTGTCTGCACAAATTTGCGCTGTAACAGAAAACAACCATCAGTCTTTCAGCAGCAGGAGCTGGTTAGCACGCCTTCCAATTACAGCTAGGGTGGTCTGATCTGAACAGTATTACAAAGACCTTTATGGATCCATCCTAAAGGGGGGGAAAGGCTGACGTGGAAAATTACTTTAGGGAAAGATGGTGGAAAGCATTAGCTAGAAAGGTTTGAGAACATTATCTTTTCTACATAGTTCTGTTCACAATGCTTTGGATCAAACCTATTATCTCTGATGCTGTCATTGTAATACATTTTTCAGATCCACTAGTATAAGCATCCCAAACTTTTCTGAACAGCTCCCCTTCAGAGATGTAGTCCCTTCCATCTCCCCTTTAAAGGGTTAGAAACCCACCATTGCACACTGGGCAGTACGCTCTGCCTGCCTTGTCATTTCCTGTCCCATTCATATTGTAATAGCTTGGGCTGAGCCTCAACCAACCAGGCAGCAGAGTAGGCTGGTGAGAAAAAAGATGAATTAAGCAGTGGTTCTTGGCCATTTTGAGAACACGAGAGGCATTGGTGAGGGGAAGAATCACATAATTAAGCAGGTTGGATGGTGGTGGCAGGATGGAGCTGGAGGGGATAGTCTGAACAGATTGGTAGTCTGTAAATAGACAGTTTTGTAACTTAGATGTGAGTGGGAGAGAAAAAATGATGGATAGGAGCTAATTGATGTATTGAGCTGAAGAATCTAACCTGGACATGACGCGTGCCCAGAAAAGCAACTTAAAAGCAGAGATTTTCCAGAGCAGTCCGGAGGGCTGCAGTGGTGGAGGTCTGTGCCCTATGGACATTCCTCAGGGGGAAATAACATGCACCCTACTGTGTACTGTGTACAAAGGACATAGCAAGGGGACCCAAGTCCACAGCAACTCCCTGCAACCCCCACCAACCAGGAAGTGGCACCCAATGACATCCCTCTGAGTGGCACACACATATGCAGCCAATCACTGCTTGCCAATCCAGCCACTGCCTCCCAGTGCCACTCCTGCCCCCAGAGAGCCAGCAGACAGGGAAGAAAGACCCAAGGACAGCATAACTGCTGGAGAGTCACATGGCCTGAGAACCACCACCCCAAGCCCATAAGGGAAGGGCACTTGTGGCAGACAGGATGCCCACCACTCCTCCAACAAGGGTCTGACTGGCAGCTAAAGTGCTGCCCACGTGCAGCCTTCCCTGCTCCAAGCCACACACACAACAAAAAAAGAAAGAAGACAGAGGCAAACGCAACCTCCACATGCAAGACCGCATGAACAAATGAAGTTGCCTTGTACTGAATTAGATCATTGGTTCCCTCAAGGTCAGTACTGTCTACTCAGATTGGCTGCGGCTGTCTAGGATGTTAGGCAGAGGTCTTTCACATCACCTACTGCCAGCATGATGTTGTGGTTAAGAGCGGTGGTTTGGAGCGGTGGACTCTAATCTGGAGAACCGGGTTTGATTCCCCACTCCTCCACATGAGCGGCGGACGTTAATTTGGTGAACTGGGTTGGTTTCCCCACTCCTCCACATAAAGCCAGCTGGGTGACCTTGGGCTAGTTACAGCTCTCTTAGAGCTCTCTCAGCCCCACCCCCCTCACAAGGTGCCCCCTCACAAGGTGCCTGTTGTGGGGACGGGAGGGGAAGGTGATTGTAAGCCGGTTTGAGTCTCCCTTAAGTGGTAGAGAAAGTCAGCATATAAAAACTCTTCTTCTAGTACCTGCTCCTTTAAACTGGAGATGCCAGGGATCAAACCTGGGACTTTCTCCATGCCAAGCACCGGTCATGCTCCCAGGTCTCCCTGTTGAATCACCACCACCTGCAGAGATGCTAAACAGAAACATGTGCAATAATGGCAAACAGCACAGACACTGTGCCCCCTACAGCCATGTGTGTGGGGCCCTAGCAGGGTCTCTGGTTTGACCCCCACAGGGGGGTCCATTTGCCAGGGGGGCCCCATGAGGCACATGCTATAGCCATTCAAATGCACTGATCTCTGCAAATGCAACTTCTCCATCTGCACAGGCAATGGGTCCCACGGTTGCTTGGCCAGCTGATCCACAGAGCACAGTGGCCAGTTGCTGGGAACCCCAAGCCACAGTTGTACCATGTTGCCCACATGGGGGAGGGGCACCTTGGCAAGGGAGTGTGCTAACAGCCCAGTACAGGGCTGCCAACATCCACACACACCACATCACAGGCAACTTCTGAGAACACTTCCCTGGGAGTACGTGGCATTGCATGACATGGGGCATGTTGTTGGGTGGGCCTGGCTTGGGTTGCCTCCCATATGCACATGCCACTAGTCTCAGGGGTGGGAGCCAGCTGTGTCAAGGTGGCAACCTGGTTCATGTGAGGGGGACAGGGAGCGGTGGGCTTGAATTCCTAGGCCAGGGCAGCTGGATTCCCATCCCTACTCATTGCATGGGCTCCCCTTTGATTTTTGTCTTCAGAGATGCCGTACCTGTAAGGATCTGAAATGAGACAAACTATTCCCCCAACATGGCCTTTGCTCTCCTCCTTGGGTGTGAGTTCTAAGTGCTCTCTTGTTGGTGCTAAGAGCCCTCTCCGTGCCTCTCCCTCCACCAAAGGACAATCCTCTGTGCTTCAAATATGATGGGGAGGGGTCGTGGCTCAGTGGTAGAGCATCTGCTTGGCATACAGAAGATCCCAGGTTCAATCCCCGACATCTCTAGTTAAAGGGACTAGGCAAGCAGGTGATGTGAAAGACCCCTGCCTGAGACCCTGGAGAGCCGCTGCCAGTCTGAGTAGACAATACTGACTTTGATGGACCAAGAGTCTGATTCAGTATAAGACAGCTTCATGTGTTCATGTGAGACAGAGTACTGTGCCATATGCCCTGCCTACTGAACTATGGGATGTCCTGGCTGGGGTTTATGTAGTGCTGGGAGGGGCTGTGATTGGGTATTGGAGAGGGGGTGATTGGCTGCAGCTGTAGTCAGCATCCTGTGCTACACTGGGGCTTGTGGGCAGGGATGCACTGGTGGAGGGGCACCTGGCCTTTTCCATTGCATGGACACATATGGGCTACACTGTGGTTCTTGATGGCATAACTTTTGACAGGTTTTTTTTTGGGGGGGGGGCATTCCTGGGTAACCGACTAACTCCTGCTACACGCATGGGTCCCCCCTTCTCCCGGCAGGTGCAACTGCTTGTGCCAGCATTGTTCCATACCCATGCTACACTGGTGCCCAGCTGGGACGCAGCACTGCTGGGGCACCAGAGTGGCAAATTTCAGATATATGCTAGCATATCTTAGGGAGAAGCCAGTGTAGAGTCTTGCCTGCACCCTGTGCACCCCCCTCCCCTGGACTGTGCTGCAGGGGTCTGTTGGGATAATACAGTGGTGTGTCTTGGACTAATTTACAATTATGAATCAAGCATTTATCTTGACTAGCGCCTCCTTTCTTCTATTGGGAAAAACCAACAAGAACAAAATTCATGTCATACCTTTTATGAGGACCATCCAAACTGACACAAAACCTAATAAAAAGTACTGCACACATTTGTTTTTGGATTTTGCAAGGGCCAATGTGATTTCCCCCCCCCCCTACTATTGGGGGGAAATACACATATTGGCACTACTTGTTCAGTTTTGGTCTGAGAATCAGCAGCTTCATTAGCTAGCAGTCCACTGAATAGAAAGCAGTGATCCACATTTTCCATAAATGCATAGGACACAGAATAGGACACTGGCCTGCAGGCACACACACAAAATGGAAAAAACTAATACATGCCCCAGCCCCCTTCCCTCTTCTCAGTGACCTATGTACTGCCTGAAACAGCTTAAGGGATCACAAAGGAGGGAAGGAGGCAAGGAGAGCCATCTAAGTTGCTGCACAAGATTGGACCAAGAGGCAAAGAATTAGTCTTCTTTCTCTTCAAAGGATTACCAGTATAGAGCCATAAGCAGTGTCAGCTCAAGCCCCATCAGATACCCATCACTGGGAAATGTAACTGGAGGCAAGAAATGGTTAACAGTTTAGAAAGTAAGCAAGAGAACATACAAGGCCAAGCTATGGTCAATAGTTGGGGGATCTGCCCAACTGCACTGGGATCTGGAGGGCTGAGGGCATGGAAGAAGACTGAGGAAAAAAAGGTGAACAGCAGGAACAAGAAAAGATCAAAGCACTCTGCAAAGAAGGAGACTGAAAAGTATCCAGAGATGATGAATGTCTCTGAGCTCTCTTGAGACCAGCAAATTTTTAGAAGCCATCATTGTTTGTGTTGAGGTCCACAAGGTGCTTAAATATCATAAGACCCCAGGATCTCCTGATGGATTCCCACAAGGCTGCTTTCAGATGAAGTCTGATCCTTCTTTTGTCCTACTTTTGCATATGTGTGTGGGGTTTTCTCCCATTGGTAGTGGGTGAAAGCCCTGTAGCCTCAATGTGGCCTGTTGTAAGAGGAAAGGGGAAGAATGCAGCACAACAAGATTGACTACTGGCTCTTTGACTCCCCCGCCCAAGCAGCATGGCAACTCTTCCTTCCCTTCAGAGAATATAAAGAAAGCCTTTACCTCTTTCCCTGAAAATGCTGGCCATGCACAGTCATTACAGTGTTTTGCCACTCCAATTTCACATAATGTGTTCCTCTTGATGCCTGTGATCACCATTTTGTGTGCAAAGGGCAATGCGTCTATTTTCCAACTTTGGTTCAAGCAAATGCATATCCTCAAAAATATGAGTTTCCGATCACACATACCGAAGTGAGGAAATATGTGCGCCACCCTATTCATACAAAACAGTGACCACGCATATTGAAAGGATTGCATATAGTGCAAATCACATGGTTGGAATGCCAAAATTATAATAATGAATATGTATAATGAATAAACTTCAGCCAGTCAATTTACATCTGAAAGCTTGAGGAAATTAATGCTCAGGGTGTGCTTGACTCAGATTTTGATTAGTTGCTTTTCCCTTTTGGTCGATCCTGGAAGTTTTTAGGAACCAAGAGTATGTTGTACCATATATTGTTCTAAAGTTTCAAATGAGGAGGATGATATTTTGATTCACATTAGCAGGAGTCTTAGGGCCTACATGCCTAAAGATCTGAAAGCTACAACTGTTGTTAATACAAGAGTGTAATAGGTCACCCATAAGAATGGTAGCATTATTGAAAAATCTTAATGCTCGACAGAATAGTGATACACTTGGGACAACAGAATTTCATATAATGCTTTGGACAGGTTTTGGAAATACACATGCTGACGCACACAAACACACTTAAGAATCAGTGGATTGACTCAGTCTGGATATTTTAGTGATCAGAAAAAAAGGGTTACCAGACAGTTTCAAGTGGACAGAGGCCATGAATAGCCCAGCTGATTTCTTAACAGTTTGCTTCCATGCTGTGCTTTATAAATACTCTTCAGTGGGCCTTTAGGTAAAAGTCCCCTGTGCAAGCACAGGGTCATTCCTGACCCATGGGGTGACATCACATCCCGACGTTTCCTAGGCAGATGTTTACGGGGTGGTTTGCCAGTGCCTTCCCCAGTCGTCTTCCTTTACCCCCAGCAAGCTGGGTACTCATTTTACTGACCTCGGAAGTATGGAAGGCTGAGTCACCCTTGAGCCAGCTACCTGAAACCGACTTCCGTCGGGATCGAACTCAGGTCGTAAGCAGAGCTTGGACTGCAGTACTGCAGCTTACCACTCTGCGCCACGGGGCTCACTATCAGTGGGCTTTTATTAGCATGTTATGATCACTTTATATCTGATCTCTACAGTTTGCATTGTTTAAGTGTTTCTTTATGATTTGATAGTTAAGAATGGGGAGAGTTTTTGCGGGGAGGGTGGTAATTTGCTCCTTTTCCTTGGTTTCTTTTCTTAAGGCTTCAGAGATGCATTTTTCCCCTTGTGATCCTGGTCCCAGTTTTATTTAATTTTTTTATTTGATGACATTGTTGTGGAGTTCATTTTAAATTTCTTACCTGACAAATAAACATTAATTAAAAAACAACAACAACCAGGTAACAACCTAGGGAACATGTGTTGCTTGGTGGGGTAGAAGGCTTGCAAGATCCAGCAACATTACTTCTTGGCCACAAAAAAATCCCAGAGAAGGCTACAACCAATCATAGTCATTGAGGAGATGGAGATTGGCTGGGACGCCTCACCTTCCAGCATAGTCCCTTGAAAGATCTCTTTGTAAGAAGCTTGGCAAAGAGATATCCCAGATCATAAACTTAACGCTCTGGGTTAAAGACTGATTAGGATTGGCATAAGATCACACAAGAAGCAACTTCTTGTTAAGGAAGAGGGTTGATCCAAATGCAATTTACCTGGCATCAAAAAAAAAAAAAACTCTGTCAAAGTGAAACCAGACCAATTTGTATTAATGAAAGCTTTTGTGCTTACAGCATTCATTACGAGGCAGGCTACAAATTTACCCAAAAGTTAAGGAAATTAATAATAGAAATAGTGTTTACTGCTTGAGTTAGATGGAAATCTGACCCAAAAATTCCCAACACGTTAATACATCTATATTAACCTGCAGGAGATTATAGCTGCAGACTGTTGTAGTCACCCAACAAAATATCTCTGCACAAATCCTTGTTGTTTGGATTCCACAAAGCTATAAATAATAATTCCTAAGCACATCTTTAATTTAACAAGTCTCCTCTTTAAGAATATGGAACAAGAGTTCAGAAAGGGAACTGTCAGCATGGCAGAAAAAATACACCATGGCAGAATGGACAAATTGTTCTTGTACTGAATCATTTGTCTCTCTAAAATCAGTCAAGGTCTCCAAGGTGGTTTGCTGTCTTCCAAGTATCTATAATTAAAAGCACAGGTAGCTACTAAAAACATGTTCACAAGTGATGCTTAACTTTTTTTTTTGCATCTCCTACATTTCTTTTATATGCTACATCTGAAAGGAAATGCTAGATTGACAAGAATACATCTGAGTATATAAATATGGCCTTCCATTATCTATACCACATTAACACCATTTAGCAGTGATTCATTCTGTACTAAAAGGCAACTTAGCATCACTTGTACATCCGAAATTCCTACTGAAGTCCTGTCAGAAAAGCAGCTCCATTGTTATAATGGTCACTGACTCTCCATATAATAAACAAATGTCTGTGCAAGAGGTTAATCACAATGTGAGATGGAGTAAATACATACATTTGCCAGCTCAAGGTTGGGAAATACCTGGAGATTTTTCAGGTGGGGCCTGAGGAGGGTGGGGTTTGGGGAGGGACTTCAATGGGTTATAATGCCATAGAGTCCACCTTCCAAAGTGGCAATTTTCTCCAGATAAACTGATCTCTGTTGCTTGGAGATCAGTTATACTCACAGAAGATCTCCAGCCACCACCTGGAGGTTGGCAACACTATAATACAATTGACTAGACTGTATAGATTTGATATTTTAATTAGTTGCTCATTTGTGTTACATATTAAAAGTTCTGAATCCTCACCCTGGCTACATAATTACAGTACACAGGCTGCACCTCTGGAGTCAAGACTTGGTGACAGTAATAGAATAACGTTCTATGTGGGGAGATCTTCTCCCTTTCCCACCTCTAACCACCTTGTATTGTATATGTATTAATTCAGATATGTATTACTTCTGTATACAAGCATTCCCCAAGGAAATCCGAGTAGCATTCCCTGTGAAAAAAATCCAAAAGGGTAGTCTGTTTAATCATGTCAAAGTCTGTGGCATAGAATCTAGTTCATCAAATGCATCTGATGAACCGAAGTCTACAAAAACCTATGCCACAAGCAATCTGTTAGTCTTTAAGGTGCCACAAGAATCAATCTATCAATCTATCATCTATCATGTTTGTTGTGAAAAGGGTTAAGATGAAAGAGAATGGTTAAAGCTATCACCCAGTAAACTTCATAGCTGAGGAGTGATTTGAATCTCAGTTTTCCACAGGGCTGTAGTCACATAATTGCTTTGTGGAATCATGGGCCCCTTCCATGAATTTTTAGCCGATGTTTAAAAAAACTAAGAATCTAGTCTCTTGTGTTTATAAAGAAATAAAAGGAACAGCATACAGGTTTCTTTACAGTTGCTCAGTAAGAAATGAAACTGCTCATCCAGTGTTCTGGCCAATGAATGCAAAGGCACTGAACATCCTTTCTAAATTGCATATAATTTACATTGTATATAATTACTTTGTAATAATATTAATATATAATAAACGGAATATCTTAAAATTAATTCAGCTACCTGTATTTGGGTTCTGGCTGTTCTGCACTGGTAGAATCCTGCATCAAAACGTCCTAGCTAGGGATTTGATTTCCTGTGGAGCCCAAAACCCCAGAAACGTTACAACATTCTCCCTACATTCTGGGAAATATCTCTGCCACTCCCTGGACTTTGCTTTACTTGTGCCACCAACCTGGGTATAAGATGGTAATGTCTATGACTCTGAGTAATAGGATGTCTACCAAATGGTAGGAATGTGCGAGTTTGGGTTACTGGGTACAGGTATGGTGTCGTTTTTTATTGTGCCCTCCAGCATGGAGAGTGTGTTCCTGATTCCCCAAGAGATGAAGCCTTCCATCCATGCAATAGCTGTGATTATCCCCCTCCCCCGCCTCAGTACTCCAGTTTCCAAAAGAGTAGCTTAATCTGTAGGAGTTAAAAAATTTGTTACAAAATTATACAGTCACCTTAGAGACTGGTACTTTGTTTTTTAAAGTAAGATATAACCTTTTCCAATCAGTTACAGCGAATGAAAGTGCTAGATATAGAATAAAGTTAACCCTGAAGGGGACATAGATGCTTAGGTCACACACACACACACACACACACACACACACACACACACACATTTAAATAAATGAAATCATATTGTTGATGGGTAGGTAGCAGAAGTCAACCAAACAGGAACATGATTATTGGTTTGCTTTTGGTTTTCTCATTTGATTTAACTTTCAGGCATCCCGGTTCTGCATTGTTTCATGTTTATTCCCACTTGTGTTGGTTCCTTCAGCTTACTGGAGGGTGCCCTGGGTTCATCAGGTGTCTAAAGGGTAAAGTTTTTTACAGCCTTCATGCAATGACAAATCAGTGATGGTTCCACTAGCGGGTCTTCTGTGCTTCTCTTCAGATTAAAAACTGCTTAGAAAACCAGGAAGGGTTCCTAAAGGAACCAGCACTCAAGGAAAGGCATATGGCCACCTTCCTCGGATTTTAGCAAGGATATGGGCACCCAGAGTCAGTCAGTCTCAGCATCCAATACCGTACCCCCACCCCCGGAACAATCAATTCCGGTGCTACCATTAAGGTGACCCAAGCGGTCGCCTAGGGCGCAGACCTCAGAGGGGTGCAGAACTGGCCCAAGGGGCACCGTTTCTTGAAAAAAACGCAACTGATAATTTATATATTTTTTATTTTAAGATCGGTACCACAACAGTGCTATGGAAAATAATCAATTATAACGTCTTCTAAAAAGGTGTGGTAGGAATGCAACAGGCTTTTCTTTTTTCGACAAGACATCTGCTTTTGAACATTAGTTAGCAATGGGGGGTGCAGACCTCAGAGGGGTGCAGAACTGGCCCGAGGGGCACCGTTTTAAACAGATTAGTTTCTTGGGGAAAAACGCAACTGATAATTTATATATTTTTTATTTTAAGATCGGTACCACCACAGTGCTATGGAAAATAATCAATTATGTGTGTGTTCAGTGCCGTCAAATCGCTTCCGACTCATGGCGACCCTATGCATGAAAGTCCTCCAAAATGTCCTATTTTTGACAGCCTTGCTTAGATCTTGCAAATTGAAGGCTGTGACTTCCTTCATTGAGTCAATCCATCTCTTGTTGGGTCTTCCTCTTTTCCTGCTGCCCTCAACTTTTCCTATCATGACGGTCTTTTCCAGTGACTCTTGTCGTCTCATGACGTGACCAAATACGATAGCCTCAGTTTAGTCATTTTAGCTTCTAGGGTCAGTTCAGGCTTGATTTGATCTATAACCCACTGATTTGTTTTTTTGGCAGTCCACGGAATCCATAACACTCTCCTCCAACACCACATTTCAAAGGAATCTATTTTCTTCCTATCAGCTTTCTTCAATGTCCAGCTTTCGCACCCATGCATAGTAATAGGGAATACGATGGCATGAATTAACTTAATCTTGGAGGCCAGTGACACATCCTTACACTTCAGAATCTTTTCTAGCTCCTTCATGGCTGCCCTTCCCAGTCTCAATCTCCTTCTGATTTCTTGGCTGCAGTCTCCCTTTCGGTTGATGGTGGAGCCAAGGAATAGAAAGTCTTGAACAATTTCAATTTCCTCATTGTCAACCTTAAAGTTGAACCTTAATCAATTATAACGTCTTCTAAAAAAGTTTTGGAGGAATGCAACAGGCTTTTCTTTTTTTGACATCTGCTTTTGAACATTAGTTAGCAACGGGGTGTGTGTGCAGAGGGGTGCAGAACTGGCCTGAGGGGCACCGTTTTAAACACATTAGTTTCTTGGGGAAAAACGCAACTGATAATTTATATATTTTTTATTTTAAGATCGGTACCACCACAGTGCTATGGAAAATAATCAATTATAACGTCTTCTTAAAAAGTTTGGGAGGAATGCCACAGGCTTTTCTTTTTTCGACAAGACATCTGCTTTTGAACATTAGTTAGCAACGGGTGGGGGGAGGCACAAGTCGTTCGCCTCGCCCAGGGCGCCCCAAAAGACGGCCCCCGGCCCTGATCCCCACGTTCCACCAGCGCGCGCAGGGAGACCCCGGCCCGCCAGGCCTTTCGCGGAGCTTGCGCAGAAAGGCTTCCGGAGCGTCGGGCCCCTCGTGCGGAAGGCCGGTCCTGCCGCGCTTCCAAAGGAGCCGCTTGTGGCCGACGGACGTCAGTCAGCACCCCAAAGCGCTCGGGGTCTTCTTCGTGCGGCCCCGGCGGGCCAGCTTTGGGGTCTCCACGGTGGGGTCAGGGCCACGCGCCCCTCTCCAGTCGAGGGGGCCGTTTGCAGCGGGGCTTCGCTTCTCCCCCCCCCCCCGAGGCACCCTCGAGCCCCCCCCCCCGGGGTTGAAAGCTACGGCCTCTCCGGTAACGTCCACGCAGCATCTTTTCCAGCGCGTTTGGGACGGGGAGGGCAGCCGCGCGAAAAAGGCGGCCCCATCCTCTGCAGCCGGCGCTCGGTGGGATGGCGCGTCAGGTGGCGCCTCTGCCCCCCTTGCGGTTTCGGTGGGGCCGGACCCGACCTCCCCAAGCGGACCGGCAGGGAGGTCGTTGGCTTCCCGGCGACCCCGGGCCGCATCTTTAAATGAAGATGGGCGAACGGCAGGCGGAGAGGCAGGGCAGGGCAGCCACTCGAAGCCAGCGCAGGGACAGGGGGGCCATGCGGAAAGTGGCGTCGAGAAACCGCCGGTCGCTCCAGCCGGAGTTTCTCGACGCCACTTTCCGCATCGCCCCCCTGTCCCGCCCCCGATGCCGGCGCGCCCCGGCCTCCCCGGACGGCCAGGTGTCCCGCGCCCCAGCCGCGCCTCCTCCCTCCCCCCCTCCCTCCTCCCCTGGGGCCAGGGCTGTGCGGGAGGCTGGGCCGCCCCCCCCCCCGGAGCTCCGGCGCCGGGCAAGGCTCCTCCGGCGGCGCGGGCTGGGAGCGGGTCCGGGTTCCCCGCCGCCCCCAGGGTGGCCCCGAGGGGAGGAGCGGCGGGGCAGCGCCAGGGGGCGGCGCGCGGCCACGTGCTGCCGGCCGAGGGAAGGGGGGCGGGCGGGTGGCTGGATAGGTGGGTGGGGGGCGTCTGCTCGGCCCTCCAGCCCCCTCTGCCCGCCCGGCCGCACACCCGGCCGCCCCTCCATCCCAGCTCGCAGCCGTCCCGGCCGCGGGAGGCGGGGACGAGGGCGCGGACCTCGAGGGAGGGTCCGGGCTGGGCTCCGCCCGCCGCCTCCCTCCTTGCCTCCGTCCGTCCGTCGCTCGCTCGTGCCCGCCCGGCTGCGGGGCGCTGTTGCGAGCGGCGAGGAGAGCGGGCAGGGCTGGGCTGGGCTGGGCTGGGCAGGGCGGGGAGGCGGCGCTGGCTGTCGGGCGCGGCGTGGGTCGGTGGGCGAGCAGGAGGGGGCGGCGGCTGGCCCGGCTTCCCTCCCTCCCTCCCTCCCTCCCCGCCTCCCCGCCTCCCTCCCTCCCGCAGAGGCGGACGATGAACAAGCTCTACATCGGCAACCTGAGCCCGGCCGCCACCGCCGAGGAGCTCCGGCAGCTCTTCGGGGACAGGAAGCTGCCGCTGGCCGGGCAGGTCCTGCTCAAGTCCGGCTACGCCTTCGTGGACTACCCGGACCAGAGCTGGGCCATCCGCGCCATCGAGACCCTCTCCGGTGAGCCCGCCAGACCGCGCCGGACGGGGGGAGCGGGGAGCGAGCGGGGAGGCCGGCCGGCTGCACCCCGCCGCCGCCGCCGCCGCCTCCTTCGGGCCGGGGAGGGGTCGGCCCCTTCGAGCCCGCCAGGCACGGCGAGGGGGACCCCGGCGGGGGGGGGTTCTCCGGAGGCCCCGCGAGGGGGGCCCCTCCTTGCGGGGGGAGGGATTGGGGGTCGGGGGGGGGAAGTCCCCGCCGCCCGCCCGCCCGCCCGCCCCCCCGAGCCGGTGCCGGCGCCCGGCGCGCTCCTGGCGGCTGCGTGGCTGGTCGGGCGTCGGGGCGGCCCGGCGGGCGAGGGAGGGATTTTTCGCTGATTTTTTTCTCCGATTTTATTGAGCGGCTCCCGGGCGGTTGGGGGGGCTCCCGCCGGCCCGCCCGCCCCCCGCCCGCCCCCGGCCCCCTTTCTACGAGGAGCCCTGGCCCAACTCCCCGGGGGGCCCGCCCAGGAGCCCCCGACGCGCCCGGGGGGCCCAGGCCACGCGCAGCCCGCGCCCAGGCCGGAGCCGCCGCAGGGGACAGCCCCACGGGCAGCCCCCCCACCCCAACACCCCCCACGGCCGGGAAGCCGCCGGGGACGGCGGGGGGCCCGCGGCGGATGCGCGCGGCCGGGCGCTTTCCTCGGGGGCAGGCGTGCGGCTGGGGGGCAGAAGCCAGCCCCTGGGGGGGGGGGGGCGGCGGGATCGGCCTCTTCCTGGCTCCCGGCTAGATTGCTGGCCTGGAAGGAGAACAGACCAAAGGGTGGGCCTCGCAGGGAGGGCAAAGGCCGAGCCTTTGGCCACTGGGAAGGGGCGGACCGCTCTGGGGCAACGTTGCCCCCCCCCCGGCACCGCTTTGACATCCTGCCCCAGTCCTCGCTGAGGTTTGGGGCGCCCCCCCCCTGGAGCGGGGCTCGTTCTCCATCAGGCTGCCCCCCACCCCTTCCCTACCTTGCTCTCTGTCCTGAGTCACCCCAGAGTGTACCCGCGATATCTCCGGGCCCTAGGCCAGCTTCCTTTCGGAGTCCTGGGCGATTTTGCAAGGTGAGACTGATTTCTTTCTCTTCTTTGCTTTGAAGGTAAAGTGGAATTACATGGCAAAGTCATGGAAGTGGATTATTCCGTCCCTAAAAAGCTCAGGTAAAAAGACCTCGCCGTTCTGCTTCGCTGTAGTTCATCGATTCCTTACCAACAATTAGCCAGAGAGGGGCCTGCGTCACTGAAGTTTATGCTGCTGCGGGCGGGACGTCATTGAGTAGTTCCACTTTTGCTGTTGTCACCCACCTCTGTATGAGCTGTTTTTCTTTCTGTTCCTTTCTTCCTTCTTCTTTTCTTCTTTCACAGTCAGGGTTTACTCCAGCATAGATTTGGTTGAGACGTTGCTTTTCAGAGCAGTCACTTTATGATTCCTTTGAAATATCGTGGTGTCGTAACAAAAGGCTTCCTGTGACGTTCAACCATTTATAGTCTGCCCCATAACACATCTGCTTGGAAGTAAGACTCTCATTGATTTCGGGGGCGGGGGTGGGGAGGAGGCTTACACCCAAGTAAGTATTCCTAGGACTGCCGCCTGAATTTCAACTAGAGCTTCCCAGCAAGCTCCTTTAATTTTCCGAGTGTGACCACCAAAATGTCCCTTGAGTAGGACTCGGCACAGAGCCAGCTGTGTGAACCCACCCCACGGTTTATCTTCAGCATTGAAGAATTGTTTGAAGCCACAACTTTACTTGAATCCCATAAATACGTCACTGTCCTGAAACAGGGAAATATTTTTGTGAGGTGAGATTACTGTGTAGCATGCATAGACGCTCCTTTGGAGTGCTTAGGAAGGGATACTGTGGGGCACAGTTTATAGGGGGAGAGCCTGTTGTCTCCCAGTTTGTCTTGGTTCTTCCTGCTGTGTTGTTTCCTCCTGATACTTCTTGTCACTCCGTGCCAAGCAGATTCAAAAAATTTGTTGTGATGGTTCAGGTTTTAAGGCAGCAACGGTTATGTTTTTGATCTGTAGAATCCCAGTGTACTTTATGAGTATAGTAGCATGAACAACGGTTATTTTACCACCACAGCTGTTTAACCCAGCTTTTGAAACACAGACTCATACATTCTGCGGAAGTCCTGTTTTCCTACACATTGGGTGGAGGGGGTGTTGTTGGTTAGTATTTGCTTTTAACAGTGAAAATAATTATTTATCACAAGCAGTGTAGCAAGTTTCACACAGTTTACTGGAAAACTGCTAACACTAGAACCCATGACTGCTATGAAAGTCTCACTCTTAATAAGTGGTTTGTCTTTAAAATAGTAAAAAAAATACACTCTGTTTAAAGAAAAAGCATCTTAATTCCTCCTAGTGCATCCCCCCCACATTATTTAAAAACTGAAATTGAACATGCAGGTTTGAAAATTTGTGAATCATACAAGTATAAAATTTCTCACAGATGTAACACTTTCTCTTTTTTCATAGTTTTAAAAAGTGAGGAAAAAACCCATTGTGTTTTAAATGTAAATATTGGCATATTGTCTGTGAAACAAAATCATATGGTGAGAACTGTGCGTGTGTGTGCGTGCAGAAATTGATGCCAGTCCAGAATTTGGTCACACAGATTATTTGTATGAGTAATTTCTGAAAGTGAGAAATACCCATGAAATGGATGCCATTCTGAGAGTCCATGGAAATGGCACTAGACTAGAGAGAGAAAAGAAACCTGTTTTCAGAGATGTTTGACTTTTTTGCTATCGCTTTTTCTTCTGTGTTTGTACAGTTTTCCATGTGTTGAATTCTAATGCCCTAACAATTAGGAATAAGCTTCATTGAATTTAGTTGATTTCACTTCCCTGTAAGGTTGCTGTGAATAACCTCTGTAGCATTTCTAAATGCGTAGTCTTACTGTTCTTGCTTGTAAATCCTAGCTCATGTAAGCGTCGTGGGACAGCGCCATTAGCCTTAGTTATTGTTTTATGAGGGAAACGTTGACTGAAAAACTGAGTTTTCATATAGAATTAGCAGACGTACAGCACTGTGTGGCTTGCTTACAACTGGGTCCTGCTAGCCTAGTAATGAAATATGTTTAGGATTGGATATTCTGATCGTTTTGCCACAAAACATGATTGCAGGCAAATGATTGGAATCAAATGGTCAGCCATTCTGAGTCCAATTAATTCAATGTCTTTTGGAGAGAGCGCTTTCTGTATGTTATGGTGTAAAATGATATTAATTGTGCTTGCAGTTTGGTGGGGAGTTTGATGTAGTGTTGCCATTTGAAACAGTTGCTGGGGTAGGAGGAAGAAATTAAGACCTTTGGGTTGTGCTGGTTACTCTTCCTGTCTAAAAATCCCAGGGGATAAGTTTTCCAGTTGCCCAAATTGTGCTGGGATCAAGTCATCTGGTTTAGTTATATTTTATATTTTCCCCCTTCTAAAATAGTTTTTTTTTTTGGTCAATATGTGGCTATAGCACATTGGTGTTTTTGCATTAAAGTTAAGAAAGTGTAGCCTTGCTTTCTGAATCATTAGTTTTTGTAGTTGAAGCATGGTGAATGGAATCTATCTTTGTGTCTTTCAGTAGGACTATTACAGTGTTTGAAGTTGGATTTTCAGAAGCTGAGTAATGTTTCCATGAATTAAGTAAAATCAAGTTTTGTGTCAGTGGATCCTTGAATGTTCAGAATCCAGTCCAATACCATTTGCTTGCTGAATATTCCCTTGGAGTAGAGTGTGGAGTTTGCTTCCATGAAATATTCACTTTTGATGTCAAGTTCTTACAACGTTTAAAGAATGTGTTCTCAACAAGGGGGAATTCCCCCCCCCCCGGGGGGGGAATTTTAGAGTTCCAGGTGGGGAATTGGGACCACTGTTCAGCAATGTGTGATGTCCTGTAGATGATGTACAATATGTAAAATTGTAGTTTGTTGTTTTGAATTAGACTATCTTGGGAAGGGGGGAATTATATTCTGCATAATGGTGAACGGGGGGGGGGATGGAACAAAAAAGGTTGAGAACCACTGCTTTAAAGAATACTAGCCTCTGATGGTTTAAAATAAAAATGTTTCAGATTTATAGTGGGGAGTTATTTTGTCAATACTTGTGTAATCTGAGTGTGTAAAATTTATAGTCATTTGGTGACCTTAGTGATCAAAATATAAAGGTACTCTTGAAAGAGATCTGTTTAGTAATGCATTTCAGGCTACAAATTACTCATTTTACACTTAAATAATCTTTTACACTTACATTAATTGCCACAGAAAAGTTGGAAGCAAACAAATCTAGTTTGAATTTAATAAAACTTGTTTCTAAATGTTGTTCAGTTTGGGCTTAAGGCTGCAGTTCATTTTTATTAAGAAGTGTGTTCCGTTAAAATGAAAAAAATAAAAAACCCAAGTGTCCTGAGATACCTTAAATGCCAACAAACCTCTTGTGTCATAAGCTTGAATGAAATTAATAAAATTCATTATTTGCATGTTCAAAAGCTTATCTCACAATAATTGTGTTAGTTTTTAAGGTGCCACAGGACTCTGTTGTATTTTGCTGCAATTCACAGCTGTCCCTCCCATCATTTCCAAGGGGTAGCTGTGTTAGTCTGTTGTAGCAAAGCAAAACAGAACTCCTATGGCACCCTAAAGATTAACAACATTTATTTTAGTATTCATCTTTTTGGGAGACAAAGCTCACTTCTACATCTTAACCTCTGTTTTACAGAAAGGGAGGAGTGGAATTAAGTCATCAAAATCAGCAAGACTTATTTCCAGTTAAGCATGTTTTAGGATCTGTACATTGCATGTACGTTCCTTCAAGTGGGTTAAGAGCACCATCTTGGTGTATACGAAGCTTCTACACTATATATGGTTTTCGTATGGAATGAGGTTTTAAAAGAATGTAAAGCTTTACTTCCTATCTGGAATGCCTTTCTAGCAAGCAGCCAGAGGAAGCTGGCAGAGGTGGCTTTGAAAATGGTGGGCGTCACATGACAGTGCAGAGGGTGGGGGAAGCTGGGAGGGAGAAGGGTCCTACAGCCAGAGGTGCTTGCAGACAATGGGCTATTACTATTACATCTTTCGTGAGCTGAATGTCTACAGTTTTCAGTCTTGTGATGGAAATGATTTATTCTGAAAGAATGTTTTAGAAAGGTCTCCCGTTTACTTTTGTTTTGGTATCTGCCACAGTACAAAAGGCAAATTCTGTGTGAAATATCTATTTCCAATATCCACTTTAAATTTAGGTGAAAGAGAAACATTTGTTTCTTGAAAAACTAATGCAGTCTGTTGAAGAAACTGTGCTCAGTTAGGAGATTTCCATATAAAATTATTATTGGAATTAAGCAATTTACACAAGTGTTTTACATTAACACACTGATTTTGGTTTAATTATACACTTCAAGTAGAAAGCTTATGTTATAGCATATTTTCATTTCTATAGTACAGCGCTGACAGATTTTCTCCCCAAATCTTTGTTTGTTTATACAAAGAAGTTAGAAACATGAAGACATGTAGCAATAAAGTAGCAAACAATTTGTCTAATTAGTGTAAAATTCTCCTACAGTGTATTTGAAAAATATTAAGAATTCAGAACATCAAACCTCATTCGAAAAGTTATCAACTATTACTTCATAGAAGCTTAAAAATAGTTTTTCTCGAATTTGTAGCTGCAGTTTAAAATACTTCAGTAACATTATGTATCAAAATACTTTAGTAACTTTTTAAATTAGGCATTCTTGATTGCCTTCTTAAAGGTTCCTCCCAAGGTTGATAATTTCCTGCAATCAAGTGACTTGCAGTTTAATCCTAAGAACCTCTTCCTGGGAGTAAGTGGGCATCACATGACAGTGCAGAGGGTGGGGGGGAGCTGGGAGGGAGAAGGGTCCTACAGCCATAGGTGCTTGCAGTCAATGGGCTATTACTATTATATCTTTCATGAGCTGAATGTCTACAGTTTTCAGTCTTGTGATGGTGGGCTGAATAGGATTTTGAGGAGACCTGCTGAGGATTGCTCTGTTATAGTACCACCCTAAGCAGAGTAACATCCTTATAAGTCCATTGACATCAATAGAATAGGTGTAACTCCGCTTAAGATTGGGGGAAAGTCTATTTCTGTGAGTATAGAATAGGTACTTACACAATGAAGGCAAGATATTCTTGTGATCTGTTCTTTAAAATTATATGAAACAAGTAGCTTTTTCATATTCTGAAAGCATCAGATTCTAGATGTGATTTTGCCAGTATAAAATAGTATTTTATCAGTTTTATAAATTATAAGTGTTGTAATATCATTTTTAAAAGTAATTTTACACCCTACTGAAAGTCTTCTTTAAAAAAATGCATCAGTAGAAAAGTATTAGCAAGTTATCTTTCATTATAGGGTTACTGGAGCAAATGAAAACTATACTTTCAGAGAAACAAATATACATTTTGCTATTATAGTAACTTCTGTTTGATTGTAAGATGTTGAGTCACTCACTGTTCCCATCAGATAAATGACTTTTTGAAACTATAAAGTGGGTTCTCCAGGAGTGGCTGGAATCTCTGCTCTGGGATATGTTGTTTCTATGAGTCACTTTTATGGTGGTTACTGGATGTAAAGCATCACAAAAGCTTGAGGGTCCGGGGAACTGTGGAAAGGTTAAGAATGCTGTGATAGAAGTAGTTCTTGAATATTCTAGTGGGAGAAGGTGGTATCAAGAATTATTAGTGCAGAAGAAAGACCGCACATAATTTGAGCTTCCTGTCTTTTGAATGTGATACTACTACTGTATATAAAACAGAAGCTTACACAGAGGTTGTATTGATTTCAAAGCTAAAATTCCTGCTCTTAGTCCAGGAAGGACAGGAGTATGTCCTCTGTTACTAGTGATCGATCCCACTCTAGTTCAGTTCGTTCTTTTCCTCTCTTACCATCAATAGAATAGATTACCTCCATATGATAAAATGAAAATAAATTAGTAGACCCAAAGTAGGCAGTTTAAGTTTTATCCTTCAGTATCTCCCCTCCCCCTTAAATTATAATCCATTATTTAAGAGCCAGCTTTTCCACTAGAGGAATTCTGAAAACGTGTAGAGTGGCTATGTGTCTTTCTGAATTGAAACCTTAATTGGAAAATAAAAATAAAATCTTGACATTAGTAAGTATGTATTTGAAATCTCTATTGGCAATGGACTTAGGGTTGCTGAATACATGTTGAAAGTACTTCTAGTGCATGTAATGTATCTTTCAAAGGGACATGACATGCACATCCACATGCGTGTAGTTCAAACCATTGGTTAGATCCCCTTAATGTGACTTACTGTGCCTAGTTGCTGAACTAATTAATAGGTATTTGGCTGGGCTTCTAAATCTGTTTAGACCAATGGGTTATTTGATGGACATATTCAAAATTCTGAAATTCTATTATTCTGAATGCACCATGTTTGCTAGTACAGAAGTGTTCACTGACATATTCTACTGACTTACAAAATTGAAGTTAAATTTGATGGTATGGATGAGTGCTTCTCTTTTGGGCAGTCTAGCAGCATTTTTTTATTCAGCGTTGCTTTACGGGTTCGTATGTTTCTGCTTTTTATCATTAACATGTTTTAGTTTTGTCTGTATTGCACTGCTGTAAGAATTAATTAAATAATTGTTAACTCCTATCAGTCGTCCCATCCTTTAATCACTGGAGCAGAAAAGTGCAACAAAGTGGAGAAGACCAACGTGGTTATAGGTAGCCTGTTTTGAAAATCTGTCGTAAATAGCCATGATGCTTTAAAAAACCTCAGTGCAATATTCAGATTTTGTGAAAGTGTACATACCTCCCTGTGTACATTTCCCCTCATACAAAATAGTGGGCTACAAGGAGTTATCCAAATATTCTCTGAATATTTTCACCCTTATTTTATAAGCAAGCCCATTAATTTTTCAAAGCCATGGGTAATTTCTAATAAAAGACAGTCTGGGCTTGAAGTTAGAATACACTTCTGAGCATCTAGGAGACACCGCACCATACTTTAGAGGGGAGAGGTGAAATTCTTAGAGTTAAGGACCTTAGGGGAGATTTGCCTTTTGGTTTCCTTGTATATTTACAAGATAGGTTCTGTGAAATCTAGAAAAGTCCATAGTTTGTTTATGTACTCTGCACGGATTTATTTGGTCACTACATCATAATTATCTATGGCAAATTTCTGTGATATTCATGTACATTTCATTATTTCTTATTTGAAGATTTAATGTGGGTAAAATACTTCTGAAACACTTAAAACTTCTTATAAAAATCTAATAAATGGCAGGTTAGAATAATTAAGCATATGCTTATCCCCAGTACATAACTACCACCTGAAACACAAAGTGCTGGTAGAGCTTCTAGACGATGCCCAAGTTCTGGCTTTAGCTACTCCTAAAACGATGATTTAGGTAGCTGTGGAGGATCCACAAAGAATGGCTGTCTGGATGAATGTCCTCATCTCATGGATTTGGCACATGGGTGACTTCAAGACAGCATTCTTTCCACAACTTTTCCCCCTGTGTTTCTTTGAGCTCTTCTGATGTGAGGGTCTGTTTGTTGTATAGTATGCGTACAAAGGAACCAAGAAAAAGAAGGAAAATCAGGGATTTAGAGGAAGAGGAAAGGCAGTGGGGTGCCAGAGAAGGATGACGTATAAGGGAGGGAAGGAACATGACTGTTTTTCCTATTCCAGCATCCCTAATGTGAGAAATTGTGACAATGTGCATAAAGCTTTTGGCTAATGGAAAAGATTGCACATGAGAGGAAGCAATGTCTTGGTTATGCATAGGGCAGGTTGTTTATGTCTTTATAGGTTAAGTACAAGCACTTTGAACTGTAGCCAGAAAGAGTCATCACAGACTTTTAAGAGCTGCTGGAGTTGCGGGGCGATGCTACTTGAACTTCTGATTATAAGAAGGATGGCTGACTGCCCCTCAAGTAACTGATAAAACCACCAGTGAGCATCTGTGGCTACAGCAGGATGAAAGAAGAGAGCTGTTCACTAACACAGGATTGATTTTGGAAAGTGTATGCTAGAATGGCGAAGCCCTGGGTTGTATACACATGATTCTCTCCAGCAGTGCACTAGCTGAGCATCTGAGGCATGCTTGGCACATTTGTGCAACTTCTCCTTCCTCCTCCAGCCCTCTCATTCAAAGACTGACAACTGAAGAAAGGTTTGTAATCCATAATATCTGAGACATGATCTTGTCATCCACCCCTCCCCTCTTACAGAAATCTGGCTCATCCCGACAGAAGGCAAGATGTTGCTGTTGCTTCCGTGACTCAGTTCAGAAAGTCTCCAGCCTTCCTCAGTCCAAGAAAATGTCCCACTCTGCTCTTATCTGAGAGGCTGCCTGTCTGCCTCAAACCCCCTCTCCCCCCAACTTCATATATTGTTTTTAATTTGTGATCACAGCTGCAGTATGGCCAGCCTTGAGGACTTGAATGGGATGACTCAGCCCTGTCTAGAATCATGAGGCTGGCTTAATCATGCCATTTTACAGTCATCTGTTTGGGGACACTTACTGTTCATGAGCTCTAGGGGGTCATGATGTTCATCTCTTGTAACCACACAGGCTACCCACTGGAGGTTGTTTTCCAAATGCAAACGGCACTTAGCACAGTCCAGAAATTCAGCGGATGGGTGCCAGTGCTGCGTCTGATTTCCCCTTAACTTCTTTTATTTCTGCCTTTTGTCTTCAAGTATGGATTGTTCATTCATCCGTTCTCACTGTCTTGGGCAATGTTCCTAAGCAGTGCATCCCCTACACATGCACACACTTAAGTAACTTGTTGGCAAATCTTGCCACTTTTTTCTTCGCTCTACAATATAAAACAGCTGGGGGGATGGAGGGGGAAAGAGTTAGGGAGAGGAGCATACAAATAAGTTATAGGCATACACTAGGTATGGCAGCAAAGGGAAGGGAGCACATGGAGAAGGGAGTTTTCTTCCTCAGGCACGTTTCTTCTTCTGTTCCTCTTTCCAGGCTACAGTAAAGGTTAGAAAAGATCTGAGAGTCCTTGACAGAGTGTAGATGGTACAGGGCTAGATGGATGATATGTGCATACAACTTTCTTTTGTTCTAAAATTGTCTCAGGGTCAAATAAGCTTTGTAGGTTTTTGAAGAATGACAACCCCCTGAAAAATCTTCTAACAAGGCACTGTAGTCAGTAGGGTAGAAGTGAGCCACAAGCAGTAATGGACTTAATCATACCACTTTCAGCTGTCTGAGAAAACTATTATCTCTTTCTCCCCACCTGTTTTTTATCTCACTCAGCATCTGCAAGAAGTTCTGGGGGTAGATGGCAACCGGGGAGGGGGGGCGAGCTGGAAGCATTCCCCTGGAAATAACAGATTTTGTTGAGAAAAAAAATTACAAATATTCCACGTTTCCATTTTTTCTGATGGAAACCAACATTTATAGCAAGTTAAACTTTATAACACTGAAAACACTGAACTCTTCAATGCTGTATTATCATCACATGTATTATAGCATATTAAAACAATAATTATTGGGAGTACACAGACATTATCATCATCAATTTCTGTAGATGATTTTTTCTTGTAGGTTATCCGGGCTGTGTGACCGTGGTCTTGGTATTTTCTTTCCTGACGTTTCGCCAGCAGCTGTGGCAGGCATCTTCAGAGGAGTAACACTGAAGCACAGTGTCTCTCAGTGTCAAGTGTGTAGGAAGAGTAATATATAGTCAGAAAGGTTTTGAGCTGAATCATTGTCCTGCAAAAAGTATCAAAGGTAATGTGCTAATCATTGTTCGGATTACACAGCCCGGATAACCTACAAGAACCAATGAACTCTGTAGATGATTTTCATAAAAATCTTTATTCGACGCATTCTGAGTGAGTGGAATTTTGCTTTAAAGACATTTTCCTCATTCTAAAAGAAAATATTCCATAGAAGGGTTTTTTTAGTTCTTCAAAAGTTTCTGTTAGAAATGTGGGAGAGAGTCCTTAAAAATGGGAGGAGGATTCTTCCCCCCTGAATTTTTTCAGTTTTTTTCCCTCCAGGCCTTTACTTCTTTACCAAGCCCTATTCCAGTTACATCCTCTTGAGTGCCAGTCTGGCTAGGGCAGAACTGGTAGGAGGAAGTAGCTTCTGTACTCCACAGAGCCAAAGGTATGAGGTTGTTTTACTTTGCAAAGAAGATGGAATGGCCTTTTGACAGTTCTCTGGGGCAGCGAGATCACGAGTTACACATTTCTGTCCTTAGGCAGGCAAAAATGTACCTTTCTTTTTCTGTAGCCTTTTTTTAAAAGCAAAAATAGTGTTTACAGTGGTGCAGCTCAAGAGCCCTATATATTAGACAGCCTCTGCAGCGTTTCCCCCCACCCCCTAATCCCAAGAGAGCTGTGCTCTGGATAGTTGCACCTGTTGTCCTATCTTATGGCTCTTTTGCCTATGTTCATTCTGGGCACATATTTCAGGCTTCCTTTAGTGAATGAACTGGAGAGTCTTTATGGCCACTGTTTGTTATTCTTAATTTGAGGGAATTGTGAATGGTACTTACGGTTAAATATGAGCCTATCAGAAGACGCTTTCAATTGTGGAACTTTTCAGCAGTGCGTGATCTGATTACGGTTTTATGAAAGAGATTTGCTGACATCAGGCACTTTGTAAATGAAGGTAGTGACATGTGACCTTTGATGTTGTAAGTTACTGAATGAGAGTATGCTGAGGAGGAAAGGGGAAGAGCAAGGGTTTATTAATGCTTTTCATCTAGTAAAGACTTCAAAATCCTGCTTGTCTGTGCTGATGTTGTGTGTGTAGAATGACATCAATAGTTAAATGGTGCAAAGAGCCACATTTGGGACATGGATGCATTGGACAGAATGGTTTAAATACTCTTTTCATCCTTAAAAAAAGAGAGAAGATGATATAAAAACTGAAAGCAAGTTCTTGAAAGCCAAGTACATGGCAATAATTTCAGTGCCAGCCCACAGCTATTCTTGGAGCAAAGTACTTGATGTAGGATTTTGGCAGGAGTCCTGAGTGAGCAAAGAATATTGAATTCTAGACACTACTGGAGGATCCTTTCCTTGCATTTCAGCGGAAATGAGCAAAGAAGGAACACAACTATTTGCAAACATCTATTTGAATGGATTAGCAGAATCTTAGTGAATGAAACTTCTGCCTTTTCTTTAGAGCAGTGGGAATCTAAACCTATGCTGGAATGCTGATGCAGAAAGAAAGGCTGAAGTTGGCTGCTGGTATTTCATGCTGCTATCCTTTTTAAAATAAAAATTAACTGGGCTAGATTCAAATACAGGGGATTAAGCGTATAGTTAATTTCAGTGGGTAGAAGGACAATTCAGAAATTGTTTGTGGTGGGTTAAAGAGCTGGTCCCAAAATAGGACAAGCCTAGCATGATGCTGGAATATTCTCAAGCCATTCCATGTGTTATAAGACTTTCAGCAGGAGGAACAGATGTCTGTAGAACCATGCAAAGTAGGGAGGCTAGTCAGCTGGAAATAGCAAAAGGCTGAGGAAAATGCTGGCTAAAGAAAATACTCCTCTGCACACTTGGAATGAAGTCAGGGAGAAGATGGATGCACTTGTGTTCCATGCAGTGTCTGGAAAAGCTTATACCCTGCAGGATGTTCTAGAGGCACTTGTGTGTAGCACACCATTTGTTTTCTGGTGCGGTGATCCCCAACATGGTGCTTATGGTTGCCGTGGCACCTACAGGCATGTTTTCTGGAGCCCATTTCCTGGCATTCTTCCACCACACTGAAGCAAGAGGTGATTTGAAGAGCCCAGGAAGTATCATCTTTTTGTCTGCAGGGAGCACCTTTTTGGAAACAGCTATCTCCATCATATGAAGATGCCTTGTATGGAACTTCCCAATACTTTTTCATCAGCCCTAGCTCTCATGGCAGCCATTTTGTGGTGGATCTCATGCAGTGTTCTAAAAAATCCAGAAGGGCTCACAGGCTCAGCAATGTTGGGGCCCCCTATTCTAATGCTTTCCTATCAGCAAACCCCAAAATTGCATTTTGGAGTCCCCCAAGTTTAAAAGAGCAGTTTGATTACAACTTCCTATTGGAATTTCCTCAAGAGACCACACATTTGCACCAAACACAAATTCATCTCTGCATTTTCAAAGTCTCTGTTTTACTTAAGTATAATCAGTTTAAATACTGCATATGGCAGATTCATAATGCACACCCAAAATACTAATATTTTCAGAATCAGCCAAGTGACAGATAGTATTGGCTTCAGCTGTGAGATGTGGCGGAAGCTGCTCCGGCCTGTGAGTAAAGGGGGGCCCAGAGCAGCTTTTTGGCGGATAGGCATGGAGATGTGTCAGTTTGGTAGGAAAAGCAAACTGGAGGGGTCGCTTTCCTAACTTTGGGAATCCCAATACGGGGTTTTGGGAGGCTTAAAGGATACGCCCTGGCTGGAGGGCAGGTGGTTTGCCTCTTCCCAAGTGACGGGAGAAGACACACAGTGGCGATCGTCCTCGTGTCTTCTGGGCCCGCCATACCGGTTGCTCACAGCAGGACCACTGTGGGCGGGCTGGCGCACCAGGCCGCATTGGGGTTGGCCTGGGCATCTCACACATCATACATGCTGCGCCACGGGGGTCACAGCTGTTGCCAATTCCAAGTTGTGGCCGATTACATTCCAATTAACATTCCTATCTTTCAACTATTATGTAAATGTTGTTTAATAAAAATAAGTTGTATTAAATTGCCTGGTATGAAGTTTATGACTATAGCGCGGCCGTATTCCCTCCCAATTCGCCCTGGGTCAGCAATCAGTTTAAACACTGCATATGGCAGATTCATAACGCACACCCAAAATACTAATATTTTCAGAATCAGCCAAGTGACAGATAGTATTGTGCCAGCCAGACAGCTGTATTTAGTCATAAAGCTCTGCTGTGAGATACAGATTCAGGATACACCAGAAATTAGTGCATATAATAAGAAAATAGGTGTGTGTGTGTGTGTGTGTGTGTGTAAAGTGCCATTAAGTCGCTTCCGAATCATTGTGTCCCTATGAATCAATGTCATCCAAAATGTCCTATCCTTAACAGCCTTGCTCAGATCTTGCAAATTGAGGGCCATGGTTTCCTTTATAGAGTCAATCCATCTCTTGTTGGGTCTTCCTCTTTTCCTGCTGCCTTCAACTTTTCCTAGCGTGATTGGCTTTTCCAGTGACTCTTGTTTTCTCATTATGTGACCAAAGTACGACAGCCTCAGTGTAGTCATTTTAGCTTCTGTCAGTTCAGGATTGATTTGATCTATAACCCACTGATTTGTTTTGTTTGGCAGTCCACGATATCCACAACCCTCTCTTCCAACACCACATTTCAAAAGAATCTATTTTCTTCCTATCAACTTTCTTCATTGTCCAGCTTTCACACCCATACATAGTAATAGGGAATCCTGTGGCATGAATTAACTTGATCCTGGTTGCCAGTGACACATCCTTATGTATCCAGTTGTAAAATATGTGGTAAAAGTCCAGATGGCAGAAATGGCTGTTAAAAGGGCATATATAGTGTTTGTCACTTCTTTAGCAAGTGTGGGTTGTAAATGGCTATGTGTTACACTCCAATCAGGGGGAAAGGCAGGAAGTGTAGAAAATATTGCCTTTTATTTCTTAAGAACATACCAAACATGAACTACTACACTGTTGGAACTAAAATCACTTCAGTACTGCAGTATACTGCCATCTCCTTTTCCAGGATGCCACGTGGTGCAGTCTTAAAGGGGCAGTAGCATAAACAAACATAAAGCTTACATCAACTATTACTCCCTTTTACATAGGCACCAGCCTTCTTTGTGCACAGTTGGGTGTAATGCATACCAATGCTATTTGACTTTCCAAATCTCACCTCCCTAACATCAGCATCCATTATAATAAGGTTAGTGGTGGAATAACAGACAGAAAGCAATAAACCAGGGTTGTACAGTGGCTCGCGATAGACGAGGAAGAAATTGGCTTAGTGACATGATTATATCTGGGCTTGGGCTTGTTATCCTGGAACTATTTAGCAGTTCAGGATTAAAGTTGTCCTTGTTGGTTCCCTTCTCTGTAATAGAGAAACCACAGCATGTGGAGTGGATGTTGAAGTCCCTGCATTCTAGGGACTTTCCCTTGGATTTTTCTCCTTAAAGGTTAAGCAAGTTATGTGACCTTTGTCTGAAAGTTCATGATTATGGAAATCATATAATGAGGAAATACTGCCAGCCTTACAATTCCTGTTCCTGTCTACAAAGGCCGAAAACGCACGGGCACTTACTCCGGTCTCCGCCCAGTCTCCTCCCATTTTATTTCCAGTCCCAACCAGGACCAAATTCTCGCAAACAAACGACACCTCAGATGCTGCTGGCTGAGCGTTGTCTCGACCCAAAATGAACCTGGCTTTGCGAATGAAGACCCCAACCGTTAACCCTGGCTCGCCTTAGATTAACAGGAGCCTATTCTTCCGGCGTCACAACGTCCCGCACGCCTCCAAACCCCTCCCTGCGCAACCTCACCCCCTTTTGTTTCCAAATTTTTTGAAAAGTGGGAGCGCAGGGCTGTCATTGGTCAGTGAGTCAGTGAGTCGGCCAATCAGCACCGGGAGCGTGCTTTGCTGAACGGCCAGGAAGTGCGTGTCTCCGGCGTTTTCTGTTTTGACGGGCAGATCAGCACGTTGACTCGCCACCGATCAAGAGAGGTTCTGCGCACCGCCCGGTTTGAACTGATCCTGGCTGGAACGGGGAGGACACTGGGGAGAAACCGGAGTAAGTGCCCGTGCGTTTTCGGCCATACTCTGCAAAGTCAGGGTTACATTTAGTGTATTTTTCCAGGGACATCCTTGATCCTGAAACAGTGTAGCCACTAATGTTCAGGACACTGTGAGATAATGCTGGGTTATGAACCAGATGCTTTATTTCTTTTCTATTTATAGACCTGGCAGCCCACTGGAAACTAAATTTCGAGGCATGTTTTTTCCATGAGCATTTCTGACTGCGTAGCACGAGGATGTTTTCTAGGATTTCTGTGTGTTGAATAAACTTCTATTTGATTATGTGAGTGAGCCAGAGATAACACAGCAGGCAGCTTTGGGAGACTGACTGGAACATTATTTCAGCATTTGATCCAGGGAAACACACCAAGTTATATGATACTGCGTACTGGACCAACTTCTGTTGGCAAGCTTCACTGAGTTCTTTATGCAGAAATGGGTGAAGGGAATTTCTGAGTTTCCTTTTTGACGCCTGAATTGTTTGTGTGTGGCACAAGCTAATAGTGCAGTTATAGGGTCAGGAACTCCTGTAAGAACATGGAACAGAGAGGCACATTTGCTTAATACAGGTCCATGTGAGCCTGGGAGGCGAGATGGCAGGTGCTCACATGCCATGGCAACAGTCCTAAAACAGAGTCTCTTCTATCCACCTCTGCTGATCCAGTGGCCCAAGTATTGTTTACAAAGAATGGTAGGTGCAGAGCTTATATTGCTTGTATAGAGATACGCGGATATATCTGTGATGCTGGAAACAATATTGTGTCAGGGTGTTGCAAACTCTGCCCCCCATAATCTAAAATCTGTACCCAGTTTCTATACCAGAAAAATACAACTTTTGATGTGTAAGTATTTGCCAGATGATGCTTTATTCTACTTCCAAAATTCAGATATTCAAACATTGGGAATGTTGTGTGGTCTAGATGCCAGGGAGAGGTTAGGGGCACCATTCAGCAAAAAGAAGCCATGGAGCAGAGGCCTTGCCCGTGAGCAGCTTTGCCGAGCATCACCATGGCTTTCGAGATTTCATTTTCTTGCTCAGGATGCTGAATTCCTTTTCACCTGTTGGATTTTAGATTTATATAACTATGTTTCTGTAGATGCGCATAATACATATAACCCTATTTGCTATGTCATGTTGTATTTAAATACTTGCAGATGCACTGGGGGCCCAAATGAAGGTGCAGGAGACTTCCCTACCATTGCAGGAAAACCGTTGCTTGTGGGCTGAATTTTTTAAGACAGCTGTCTGAGTGGCTCATTTCTACTTCCTTCTGTCACTAGGGAACACATATTCTTTCCTGTTTATTGCCTGCCTCAACTCCTCACCCCTTCCCTTGTTTAAAGCCAACAGCTCTCGCCCCTTTCTTGAACGTAGCCAACCTGGCAGTGCTAATCCGTGCTTTTGTAACTCCGTGATTAGACTTCTGTAATGTGCTCTGTATGAAGGGCACTGTCCTTAGTCTTATTTATTTATTTACGAAATGTATTTCCTACCTTTCTGCCCAAACAGGGCTACCGAGGCAGCTAACAATTAAAAGCATTACCAAACACATTGTAAAATCAGTTAAAACCATAAATAAAACATGTGTTTAAAAACCAGCAAATAAAACATAGGCAGAAAGGAAAGTTCATTGAGTTAAAGCCATTGCCAACCCCATGGCCCATAGTGGAGAAACATCAAACGACATCAAATTTCAAAAACTTAGTTTTATTCATATAACAATTATTAATGTAATAGTAACCATAACAAGCAAACACAGAATTAACAAATTTTGGAAAATTAGACTTTTTGAGATTTAGGGGTTTATTGGAAAGTATGCAGCCACAACTTGATTGGCAACAGCTGCCAAAGCCTTGGCGCCGCATCGGAACAGAGACAGTACGTAAGCCGACCCCAGTGCGACATAACGTACAAGCCTTCCCACAGCTGTCCCACTGTGGGAAACCCGGGATGGTGATTCAGGGTTAAGCACCTGGACACGTGCCACTAGGTATACCCTCGCCACTTGGGAAAGGCTGTTCGCCCTTTCCTCAGGGCCTGTCCTCCTTTAGCCTTACCCAAAACCCCTTATTGGGGTCCCCAAGACGGAAGAAAGGGGCATGCAAGCTGCTTTCCTCCAGTAAACTGTCAGCAGTCCCCATGCTATACCGCCCAAGTTGTGACAATTGAAAATATCTTGATGAAACTCTTCTTAGGAGGGAGGGTGGGGACCAAAACCAGGGACGAACTGACTGCTTGAGCGCGCAGCGCTCAATTTAAGCATCAGGAGAGGCCGGTGCGAAAACCACTCCCCTGGCCTCCGGAGCTTGCCCCTCCTTCCTTCCGGCCCGGGATCCCTCCTGATTGGCCCACTCCCCATCTTGGGAGGGGCCCATTGCTGTAGGAAGGCCCCACAGAACGAGGCACGCCATGCCGCTGCTGGCCGGCTCCCCTTGTCCCTGTGACCTGCCGGCCTTCCTCCCCCACCTCCGCTCCCGGTTCCGATCTTCCGGCCTGAGGTGGCGTCCTGCTGACCCGGCTCACCTGGTCCTGGCTGCCGGTTTCGTTTCTGCAGCCGGGGGCAGCAAGATAGGCTCCCTCTATCGGGAACCTTAATTTTTTTTTAAGTCTTCAGCAACCGGTGGAAGAAGGTGATGGAAGAGGACAGACAACTGTCCCTGGTGCCATGTCCAAGAAAGCCCTCTCTTGGGTTGCCACCCCTAAACTCAGAAGACGGGCACCAGAAATAGGGCCTCAGAAGATTATTGTAGTGCTTGGTTAGGTTTGTATGGGAGTAAGTGGTCCTTAAGATATGCTGGTCCCAAACCATATAGGGCTTGAAAGGTTAGCAACAGCACCTTGAATTGGGCCCAGAAACAAATTGAGAGCCAGTGTAGATGAGAGAAGACTGGAGTGATATGGTCCCTAGAGCCTATTCCAGTCAGTATCCTGGCTACAGCCTTCTGTACCAATTGAAGGTTTCCAAACACTTTGTAAAGGCAGCCCCTGCTAATCTATATGGTACCTGGGCATGTATCGCAGTGGCTACATCTCTTCTGCCCAGGAAAGGCTACATCTGGCTAACGAGTCAAAGCTGGCAAAAAGAACTTGAAGCCAAAGCCACCACCTGTATATCCAACAGGAGGCCTGGGTCTAGCAGTGCCCTCAAGCTACATACCTGGTCCTTAAAGGTGGTGCAACCCCATCCAGAACTGGTGACACTTTAAATCCCAAGTCAGTCCTACTGCTCACCAGTAGCACTTCCATCTTGACAGGATTAAGCTTTTAGGAGGCACTATGAGTCTGTTTGTTATTGCCTTCAATGGACTAAGAAGGATGTAACTGCTGAGGATGATACTGGTCATTTCTTGGAGCCAAAACGTCTTGTCTTATATTCCATGAAGTGCCATGTGTATTGCTGAAGCTAGATAAATATAGCAGAGGGTGGCATGTAGACTAGTATCTCAAACAGAGGTGATAAATTGATAATGTTGGCCGAGAGATGGAAGCATAGCACACTTTTATCAGTCAAGATAAGGAGCTGCAAATCAGTTATGTCAGTGTTTCCTTTGGGGAACAAAAAGATAAAAGCCCTTTTTTTTCCTCCTCAGAAGTGATCCTGATAGGGCTGGAACTGGAAATTAGTCTCAGACACAGAGCACTCTTTGGCAGGCTGACACTGAGCTCTCACTAAACAACCCTGGAAGTGAGGGCTGACGTGAGCTCAGGACCAGCACATACCTTGGCTGAGCCTTTCCTTCCCCTCCTTGTTTGTGGAGTACAGGGATTTTAGGTCTGTGTTAACTGCCTCCGTCAATCTGACCGTAAGGTTCAGTGCTAAAGGGGTGAACCAGTACAAGCTGGGCTGACTCAACAGTGCTAGCTGCCCCCCTGGGTGCTTATCACCACTGTGGTTAATTATGTCAGCTCCCATGCTGGGCTCTGATGATCACTGAATGGCTGCACTGAAGAGGTGTTTGCTGGTATATGTGCTTCCTCTCCTCCGCCTCAGTTCTATGAATTTATAATTTTCACAGAGGCGGAGGAGAGTAACACGAGAGCAACATGTATGTACCAAGGCACAGAAATCATCAAGGAGCACAAGATATTTGTATACAAGCCTCTAACAGACCGTCGTAGTGCGTTCCACGCCAGTCTTTGCAACCTAAAACTTCCTTCAAAGGAAGAGTGACGTTCCTAGAGCTCTGACACATGCGCAAGTACTGCAGAGTACACAGCAATACTGCCTGAGTCATAGCACAATTGCGGTCCTGCAGATGTTTTGATGCTGAACAATGTGGGTATTATAAGATGGGATTAGCACTAGTGGTAGGTCAGACCTGTTAGTCATGGAGGTAGGTGCTTTGAAACGGCTGCTCTTTTTCTCCTTCGGGAGCCTTGGCCGTGGCAAGTGCCATGCATCATGAATGGTAGAAGACATCTTGGTTATTAGAATGAAAACAAAAATGGAAAAGTGTTAATTTTTGCATTTTGCTATTTAAATTTGATTTTTAGATGTGCATTTTTAGTATCAAGGTGTGAACTCTTTTGTCTTATTGACACCTGATGGGTTTGATTTTGGCAAGAGTCAAAAATAAAAGGCTGTCATCTGTTCAGTACTAAATATCTGATATTGACTACCAAATGAAGTTATAAGTCAATAAGCAACAACTGTCAAAAACAATCAGAGGTCAAATATTCAGTTAATATTTGGTGCATAAAATGATTCTGTGATGATAAAAGTTCCATGCAGGGTCTGCAGCTTTTTATTTATTTGGAGATGTCCAGAGCAAACTTTTATTTTCCCCTCCCCTGGTATGTGGTAATTGGATTGTCATGTGTTTTTAAAATGCCAGTATTGTTTAATGTTTTTCTTCAGCACCACACTCAATGTTATGCAGTAAACAAATTATTCTGTTTGTGAAATTTGTTTTCACCACTTATATTGTGATATACATTTTCATCATTTGACATTCTATAATATCTACTGGACAAGGTTACAGAAATTTAGGTGCATGGTTGCCACTGGCCCCTAAATTATTGAGTCTGATACCTGGCACTGGGTTTGCTGAATAGGGTAGGAAGCAGGGTTTTCACTCAGTTCCGTGTACTGCTGTTGTAGGAACTGTCCATAGCTTCATTTTAGTCCTGACCTCATTCTGTTCCTAGCTCCCTGAGTTCCACTTCACTTTTCATGCAATTTGGCTTACAGCATGTCTTTGAGCATAATATCAAGATGTGCTGTCGCAAGTGTGGCTGGCACTTTAAGGTCATTTATGCATGGTCACTGTAACCTCCTTTATTCCCTGTTTCAGCCAGGATCTAACTTTTCGGTATGCACGATATCCCATCCCTTGGTAGCTTGACGCTGTTTCAACACAAAATCAACCTGGGTCCTCCCATTCCTCTGTTAATCCGACTTTTTCCTCTCCCCTGAGCTCAGCCCGGCTCAAATTTCCATGCAGATGGTAAGCAGGGGAAACACAGAAGATTTGCTTCTCTCACAGCCAATCACAAAACAGTGTATAAAGAGGTGGGGATTCAAGTGCTTCCTCGGAGCTCTTTCTGAGCAAAAGAGAGGCTTTTAAAAAACAAGGCTTGGCTCCCCCCCCCCTTCTTTCAGATTGCTCCGTTTTTTGTTTTTTGATCTTAAAATGCTTTTTTATGCGGCAGTTGGGTTTGGGAGGGAGGAAAACTTCTCTCACAGTGAGCACTGCGAAGTAAGCCAATTACAGAGCAGCATTTAAAGAGGCGGGACTTGATTTGAGCTTGGGAAACGGCCAGTGCATAGATTCCCAACAGAAAAGTGTGAGTCCAGCCAGCAACGAACCTCAGGTAAAACTCCCATGCATAAATGACCTAAGAGAAATAAGCTCTTCCATAGTCAGAGTAGACTGGAAAAGAAAAGGAGAGGGAGTTTGGAGCTAGGGTGAATGGCTGTGCAGTTTTGCTCAACAAAGTTATGTTAATAAAAGCAGTTCTTCATAAGCACCAGTATATCTGGTAACAATATGAAAAGCAATAGAAACTCAGCAAAAGACTAGAAAAGCAAACAAACTGATAAACATTGTCTAGTTTTGTGAAGCAGAAGTGAAGAGAGAAACTGTAACTTGTATTCATTCTAAGATGGCTACTCAAGGCCTGCTGATCTTCTCACAATTTGAAGAACATGCAGATGGTGTGGTAGGCATGGGAGGGAGCGCTACAAATTTATTTTTGGCTCTTGGTGTCGCTGATAATACTAGAAAGATAGCTTTGCATTTGCATTGTGCAGGAGACACAAGATATATTTGACATTCTTCTGGATACAGGGAATGGAGATGACTTCCAAATACCCTTATAATGTCTCACAACCTTAAAACAAACACTGTGCTTGAAGTACGTAGCTTTAGGCAAACAAATCAGCAAGCTATGGAAACAACAGATGAATGCCACATCCGGCTAAGGAATTAGCTACAAACAGTCCATTTCGAAACACCAATAAAGAGATAAAATCACAGAACATACAACATTGTAGTTCAAACCCACTGTCTACTACTGATAGAGTACTTCTGTGCCCGCCCTGAAGGATGCCCTGCCAGACAGAACTCCTCTTCTCTGCATACTGCTGAACAGGCCACTGGCAAACAACTGCCATTTTCTCAGCATATCAATAAATAGTGCACTAACCATCCAATTTCATTCCCTCTGTGCTACAGAAGGAAGACGTCTACGTGGTCTCTGCAGTGCCTCACTGGATTTTTCTTTTTTTTACATAGAATGCTTTTGTTACTGTGCTGAGGCTGAAGTAATTAACAAACAGAATTGCTTACAAGACAATTTCAGCCATATGGAAGCGAAGCAATGAACAGCCCCCAAAATAATTCTGACATCATAATCAAAGAGGCTGACAGACAGGGCTGTTCTCATGATGAACTAGTTTGATTACATGCAGAAGGCTAAGAGAACTTTCCAACGCCACATATTACAAGTGATTATTCTTAGACCCCCATTGAGGAATACCAGAAAGAAATAATGGGGGATTTTTCCCACATATGTACAGGAATAAATCTGATGTGCCTCAGGAACCTTGAACATGAACCCTCTATCTACCACCTCAAATACCCAAACTTGGCAACGCTGGATGTTCCATTGTTGTAGGCAGTAGCACAATCACAGTAGGAGTTTCTGGTTATATACACTATCCTCTGGCCTTGTGCCATCACAACCGCAGTTATTTACAACCCAGTACTGACTTCCTAAGGAAAACACAATCCACTGACCTTCTCCAAAAGAATACCATCTTCATTGGTATAGATATTGAGGCTCCATATAAAAGTGTCCCCCACAGAGATGGACTGCTACGGACATTACCCCTGAATACCATAGCATAACTTGTTACCAAGCGTTGCCATTTTGTCCTCACCTATAATCGCTTAAGGCTTGGGTTGCAAGGTGGGTGGTTTCGCCAATCCACAAGGCAGCTCCATAGTGGGGATTACACACATGCGTGGCTGCGTTGTGTGCAATCGCCCCAGCCCCAGCCCACGATGGAAAGGAGGGACCTGAAACCCTAGGCTTTTGACCTTACTGTTTACTGGTTCTTTTCTTCATACTCTCATTTGTGTGTGTGCGTGCACGCACATGCATATGCATGCCTAGTGAGGACTCCATGCATCTGACTGAGGGCGCTAGTCCACAAAATCTTATTCTAGGATAAGCACTAGTTAGTTTTTAAAATGCTACCAAAGTCTTTTTTTTTTTTTGCTGCAGCAGGCTCACGTAATCTACTTGTCTGCAACAGAACCTAAGACTAACTCTAAATCAGTTAGCAAAGATAGCTCCTGATATTTTGGTGATCACAGCTATACTCAGAAAAATGTAAAAGGAAAGAAGTGTAGTTTGAGTGGGAGGAATCATTTTGCTAAACCAAAGCAAAAGGAAGTAACAAGCCTCAGAACAATCAAGTATGTCAAGAATGAGGATTATGTTGTGGGCATTAAAATAAAAAATAGAGGTATATGTCACTGTGGGTGAGGGCCGTATACATGTGTGCGACGACTCGTCCCACTTCTCCCTCCCCTGCTTCCCACCGGATATTTGGGTAATTCTACCACCCAAACGTTTTTGACCTTTTCCTTGTTTACCAGCGGCTTGGGGCACTGGTTGGGCCCCTTGTGGGTACATGGGGTGTGGTCAGTCTTTTAGCTTCCATGCCGCTTTCTCCTATTTGCTATCCAGCCAAGCCAGGGGACTGTAGCTAATGCATGGAAGAAGTGGTCAGACGTGTAGGTGAGGCTCTTTGAATTCAGTCTGAGCTCGTAAAAGAGAAAGATCTTTATTCATTATAACACAACCTTACACTCTAGAGCTCAGGTATAGGGAAAATGTATCACAGCACTGAGGGACTATTTAAGAACTAAGAAAATAATAAAACTCACGAGGCTAGTCTACGCTTTATAGTCACTGATGTGACCTTGGCATCCACTCCTTGGGATGGAAATAAGTGTGCTGGAATATATGAAATAGTGCCTGGTCAGGGCAACTGCCACTCTGTCCCTCCCTTGTTCCTGGTCATGGCTTGAGCACTGCTAACCAGGTGTCCAGATCTTATAACCCTTCCTGCCCCAGCTGCATGGGTTTCTGTTTATCAGCTCCTGAGTTTGGGGGGGTGATGCCCCTCATAGGTCACTGACCTCTCTTTTTCCCAATCAACTTGGAGTGTTTCTCAGTCCTTTAATATCCCACTCAGTTCATCCAAATAGCCATCCAACTTGCCCCTTCTTGGCAGTTGGGCAAATGGGTATCTCCTTGCAGGAAACTCAGCTCCGCTTAGCTGGCAATTTAAGCAGTTCATTACTTCCTTCCCTGGGAAAGAGATTCTTCCTTGAGATTTGGGTTCCCTGGGTGTAATTCAAGGCATTTTACACTGCTTTGTCACAAAAGTATATGCAAAGGAAAATACGTGCAGTAAAACTACATTTGCTTGTTGATATAGAAGACAGCTATCGACCTTCTTGTTGAAGAGCCTAGGGAGGCCTGCAAGAGTCTCTAAGACCGTGGTCCTCACTCTGTTGCTCACAAAGATCTGCATTCACTGTCACCATCAACCAAAGAGCCACATAACTAATTTATACCCCGGCTGCACACAACCTCACCACATACACAATCCAATCATATTAAAAATAACTATTAGAATCATAGAATCATAGAGTTGGAAGGGACCACCAGGGCCATCAAGTCCAACCCCCTGCATAATGCAGGAAATTCACAACTACCTCCCCCCTTCACACCCCTAGTGACCAGAAGATGGCCAAGATGCCCTCCCTCTCATCATCTGCCTAAGGTCACAGAATCAGCATTGCTGACAGATGGCCATCTATTAATGTAACCAAATTAATTTCTGATGGAACAAAACTAAATTCTGCTCACTGAAACCAAAATAAGAAGAGCCAGAGATAGCATGTGAAACAGCCACATGTGGTATCACTGCTCTAGTATTTGAACACATAGCCACTGCATATGGATTGGAGTACAAAGTGGAAATCAACAGCAAACGTATGACTATGGTAACATCAGTGGTGCTGAAATTCACTTGCCATGGTAAGTGTGTCTTCTCCTACCCCCTGAGAATGATGAGCCCCCATTATTCTCCTGACCTGAGCACTAGGGACAAGGGTCAGGACCGTACCTGTAGTAGTCACTCTTGAGTGCAATGTATGTAAAGAATTTGGTGTGATGTCAGAGACAAACCATGTGCCTCCCTGAATCGTGGAAAGGGGCAGGGTTGTAGGAATCTCAGATTGTGGGCTGGCTACTTAAGACATCCAAAATATGTGGGCTCCTGGGTAAAATCTGAAAGGGTTCAAATGAGATGCTTCAGTGTAGATGAACAAATAACTGAGTAATCATCCAAAAGAAGTATTATAGCAACAAGAAATGACATGGCATTAGAACTCAGTGGTGTATATGTATTTTCCAAGGTGTACCTGAATGCAAGATATCACAGCCTGGATATAAATCCTAGGTGCAATTTAATCACAGTGGCCTGGATCCTATGAAGGAGTTCCATGTATCCTAGATAGCCTCTTACACAGAGCACACTTCCTTTTTACACTATTTATCATGCATGGCATCCAAGCCAATATACTCAATTTATATTGGCCTTAGGTGATATTAAATTTTGGCATACCATCATCAGTGGAGATATTCTAGGATGATCTCCATGGATTGTTGCTGGGAATCCCAGAACTGAAAAATGTTCACAATGACATAATTGTGCACAACAGATCTCAAGAAGAACAAGATTTGAGATTAAAAGTAATAGTTCAACTGCTAGCAGAGAAAAATGCTACTCTTGACAGAAATGCATGTACAACCAAGATTCTTGAGAATTATATAGATGTTCTCAGCAGCCCCAGAAAAAAAAGAACAGCAAAAGTTCCAACTTTGTCAGTGGGATTAGAAGCCTGCTGGGACTTATTGTCATTTTCAAGATTCATCCTCAAGTATCCCATACTCGAATTACTGGAACATTTAACCAAACTAAATAAAGAATGGGAGTGGGGCACTAAATGAGAGAGCTTTACTTAAGTGAAAGAGAACAAACACTAGGGGAAAGCTTCTTGCCTTCTTTCACAGAAGTCATGAAACTTAGATTGCTTCTTCCACACAATTCTCCATGAAGCTCTTGTTGCCATTGTGAATGCAGAGGCATTCGCAGGGACCACATGGTGTCTACATGACAGGGAAAAAAATAATGAGCTCTTTGGCTGCAGAAACAGTAGTAATCAAAACGTTCCACACACATGGATTTTGGCTAGAGTAAATTGGGCGGGAAGGTGAACAAGAAGTAATGAAGGTGAGAAGTGGAAAATGGTTTAAAGCGGGAAGGGATTTTAAAGGGACACTAGCCCAGAAATTGTTTAGTAGCACTTTCATCATTCTGAAGATGAATGGCTGGCCCTGCAATTGTGTTTAAAGTGCAAAAGAAAAATCACTACAAACCAGGCCTTTAAAAAAACCCAACACAGAAAATATGGGAGTATAGCAAATTGCCAGAGATATCATCTGAATTTCTAGTAAAAATGAAGTGAGCAAATAATGTCTATTCCAGACTAAACAGCTAGTGTGGAAGCATCTCTGGAGGAGTGTTTGTAAATAGCTCTCTTGTGATTTGCAACGTTGGTATGTTTCTGTGGGGAATTCCTGCTTACTGTACAACTGGACTCTAAACCTTTTTAGAAGATGCACACACCTAACAGTGTGGGGATATTCTTTAAAACACAGCAAACAGTAATTGCAAGAAAGCATCCTGTCTGTGTTGGGGTAAAAACACTTTTCATCTCCCCCCTCCCCCAAGACTTTAATGGTGTGTTAGGGAGTAAAATATCATTTCCCCCTCACGTTAATTATTCTTCCTTGGTATCTCTGCTGCTCTACTAGAAAGCTTGTGTGCGGCAGTTACTCAGATTATACATTTCTGAGCTTTGCACTATGGAGGCTTCCAGTACACACATTTCCCTTTCAGATTGTATATCTCAACAGCAATCAGGATTTTCATAATTTAGCCAGACAAGCAACCCCATAGGGCATTAGGGAGAACTGAGTGGAGTGAGAAAGACAATCAGAACACAAGTGGTTCTGTGCCGACCCTTCCTCTTAAGTGAGGGGGAAAGTGAGAGGAAAGGCCTAATAAAGACTGCAGAGAAGGCCTGGGAGACTCAGAGGTGTATATTGTGCAATGCCAAAAGAAGCGTTCAGAAATGGGACAAGCCGCTACAAAACAATTAAAATTGATGTGGGGTTTTTTGTTTGTTTTTGTTTTGCCAAGGAGCCTTCCACGACTGCTGTTGCAGCAGCCATTCTGAGTCTTGGAAAAAACTCATTGGGGGCCAAAAGTAATATACCTTGGACAAAGCAGAGAATACCTGATCAAAACCATGACAAACCAATCCCTTCAACAAGACTTGGAATTGTAGTGCCAGGAGAGGGAGGGGGGAAGCTGACCGGGGTGTGTAAAAGAACCACCACCAAATGAGAAAGGAGTTGGTTTGCTTTTATGCTTGATGTAAGGTACCGTTTAAAAACATTTCCAAAGCTGGCATCATTTGAGACTGTTAACATTGGCAAGTAATGTGAGATCTGACAGAAAAGGCTGTTTAAAAAGAATAGAGAATTGCCTTAAATATATACTTCAAAAAGCTGTAAGGGTTTGGCACTGAATGTATGTGTGTGTAAAGTGCCATCAAGTAGCAGCTGACTTATGGCGACCCCTTTTGGGGTTTTCATGGCAAGAGACTAACAGAGGTGGTTTGCCAGTGCCTTCCTCTGCACAGCAACCCTGGTATTCCTTGGTGGTCTCCCATCCAAATACTAACCAGGGCTGACCCTGCTTAGCTTTTGAGATCTGACGAGATCAGGCTAGCCTGGGCCATCCAGGTGCCTTGGCACTGAATGGAGTTGCATATTTTGTAAAAAAAAAATTTGTTTTTTAATTTAAAAAAGTATTTCTTTGCATTTTTAGAAAATGCCTTTTTGAGTTCATTGCCGCCCCTTCCCTCATGAAAATCTCTTCAGAAAAAACACAGGGGAAATGACAGTTGCCTTCATGCAAACTCTCAGATGGTGAATTGAGCTGAATACTGCACTCTGTGTTCATTGAGCTAAGCTCTACCATTGATTGCATGTGTGGCGTGAGAGGGAGATTGGCAGGGTTGGCTGTTGCCATGCTGGTCTGCGCACTTAGCTCCTGTGACTCTGTGTTACACCGAATCATGGTGACTGGTCACTCGCTCAAGGATTGTCTCCAGGCTATTAATATTCTACCTATGTCTAATGCCACAGTGGGATTGTGACAGACTGTGGAGTGGCCAGAACTGAAACTCAGAAATATGAATATGTCAGCAGAGCAAAGGGACAGTTTGTATAGAGCCCAGGTCAGATTTTGTCCTCTTAAGCATTTCAATAATATAAATATTTAATAACAGCGTTCTCATGTACCAGTCACTGCTGTTTTATACCACTACGATTTCTATGTAAAACTACTGCCATTCTGTATGCTGAGTTGCTATAACAATCAAGATTGTATATTAGGTTTAACTCTTGTACTGAATGAACTGTGTAAGTGTTAGGGTTGCCAGCTCTGGGCTAGGAAATACCTGGAGATTTTTGGGGCAGAGCCTGAGGGGGCAGGGCTTGGGGAGGGGAGGGGCTTCAATGCCATAGAGTCCAATTGCCAAAGAGGCCATTTTCTCCAGGGCAACTGATCTCTGTTACAAGAAGTTATTACAGTACTGTTTTGTCCAGGAGGCTTTTGTGACCCACAGCATCAACTTTTCCGTTCTCCGGGGCTTGTGGGGAAACGGGTAGGCTGGCAGGAACTGCATCTGCTAGTGACTTCCATTTGAGGTTTATTGGCTCCAATGTGGTGTCACTTGCTTCTCATCCTCACAGCTGGAATTTGGGAGACTGATTAAGAGTGATCCCTGGCACCTTGCTTGTAGGGCAGTAGATGAAAGGTTTAAATGCAAACGCCAGCATGCAAACTGTGCTCCCAGTCACATTCTTGTTGTTCGTTCTGTCTTGGGGAGCCCCAATATCAAGTTTTTTACTTGAGCTAGCACAACTCTGGGATTGGCCTAAGTGTTGCTGAGTAAGGCCTGATGGGTTTATCGCTTCAAGCCATATTTCAATGTATGCATGTAGCCTTGCAGAGGCCTTTCCGTTCAATCCATTAAAGGGAACATTTAGATGTATTGTTGGAATGTTGTCAGAAAATTGCTCTTAAGAAGCATGAATTATGCTGATGCATCAGAAACCATCATGTTAAGTCGCACCCTGCAGCTTGTCAAATCCTTTGACGTGAACTGTTTCAAAGTTGCAAGTACGCACCTTGGAAATGATTAATACATTGAGAATAAGACAGAAGTTATACGGGGGTATCAGTACTGGACTATTGAGTTACTTTCCCCCTGAGTATCTTTCCTGAAGTGCCTGTGAGCTACAAATTAGAATTGTAATGCATTTTGTCCATATTTGAAAGAGGTAAACCATAACCTTATCTTCTGGCATGACATGAGGGAAGCCCATTGGCTCTTAGGGTTGGGGGGAGTGTCTCAGTGACAGAGCATCTCCTTTGCATGCAGAAGGTCTCAGGCTCAGTCACTGGCCCCTGTAGATTAAAGGATCAGGTAGTCAGTGATGGGAAAAACCTGCACCTGAGAGCTTGTAAGGCAGCTGCAAGTCAGAATAGACAATACCAGTGTTCATGGACTTGAGACAGCATGGTGTAGTAGTTAAGAGCAGTGGTTTGGAGTGGTGGAGAACCGGGTTTGATTCCCCACTCCTCCACATGAGCAGTAGATTCTAATCTGGTGAACCGGGTTGGTTTCCCCACTCCTCCACATGAAGCCAACTGGGTGACCTTGGGATAGTCACAGTTCTCTTAGAGCTCTCTCAGCCCTACCTACCTCACAGGATGTCTGTTGTGGGGAGAGGAAGGGAAGGTGATTGTAAGCCAGTTTGATTCTTCCTTAAGTGGTAGTTAATGTTGGCATGTAAAAACCAACTCTTCTTCTTCTAATGGTCTGATTTGGTATAAAGGCAGCATCATGTATTCATGTGACAAGTATGGTGTGCTGAAGAATTGTTATTTGGTTTGGACATTTAGGATGGCATATGTTGCATGTGATGCTTGAAGATGAAGCTTGAATCAGCAACGTATAAACACTGTCCAGTCATCTTTACAAAGTTCAGTACTAAATCGTACCCTGATAGGGGTGAAAAATGCACAGTTTCGGCAAGCAGTCAATTAATGATACAGCATTGCAAGGAAATGAACAGAGAGGCCATTTCCCTCTGTGGTTGTTCGTAAGAGAAGGCGACCTGAAGAGTAGCCACTAGATCTAACATAGAGCAGGGAGAAACAATGCCACTAACACAGTTCCTCTGAAGAGGTCTGGTACGTTCCAGGACTCTCAAAATTAAGCATACCTAGAGCTTGTATGCATCAATAAGAAGGATTTCCTCACCAAAGGAACTGCTTCTTTCAGTGTAGCTCTATTGCTGGTGAACACTTGATGCTGTGTCTGTGTGTGTATAGTACCGTCAAGTCGCAGCCGACTTATGGCAACCCCTTTTGGGGTTTTCATGGCAAGAGACTAACAGAGGTGGTTTGCCAGTGTCTTCCTCTGCACAGCAACTCTGGTATTCTTTGGTGGTCTCCCATCCAAATACTAACCAGGGCTGACGATGCTGTGTCTAGCCATAATAATATAATTGCTTGTCACTTGTCCAAAGAGAGACTGGATGTTTTAAGATACAAAGTCTTCCTCTTCCCTTGAGGTTCCATCGCCAAAGGACTAGTTTTAAAGACATGGAGAGGTTCCCTTCTTCCGAAAACCCAACCAATGTGGTGCAGTAGATCAAGTGTTGGGTTTGGAAGGCCATGACTCAAATGACTATTCAGCTTTGGAGACTTGTTCAAGTCTGTTTCTTAGCTTTGGCCAGGAATCTCCATGCACAAAAATAGAGAAGAATAGAAATACTCCCCGCCCCCGACACACACACACACACACACACACATTCACAGAAGCAGCTGGTTATGCTTTTATTTTCATTTTCGTTTTTGACAGAGTAAAAGCAATCTGTGTCCTCTGGAAAAGTGGTTGCAAAGACAAATGAGAAGTATGGCAAAGCAATATTTAACAGCGAAAAACCACTAGCAAATTAAAGAGTTTAAATGCCCCCTCTGGATCTTTGGAAATGTGCATTAGGAAGCCGGGAGTTGGCTAGGGTAATCTCCCTCCAGTAAGCTCTTTTTCCTTGACCAAACTGGATGTGATGGCAGCAAACTTGTGTTTCTTTGCACAAGTCTCTCCTGATCATGTAATATAAAATGTGTTGGAGAGGAGCTCTGACCCCTTCTTTATCCTGTGTCTTACTGCCCCTTACCCTTCAGTTCACATTTCTCCCTTCCCTAGCCCATTTCCTTATCGGAGCTAGGAAAGGAGAAAAAAAATTCCAGAACCTTCTTTTGGGAAGTAATGCAGGAAAAGGAAAAGTTTGGCATCCTTCTCCTGTACTGTTTAGGTAAGATAACCTCTGTGCACATTTTATATATGAATGTAAATGATGACCCTGTCCAGCCTAAAACAAAAGCCACCTTTTATTAAATTGGCTTGGAGGATATTGTTTTCACTTGTTGACCTAATAAGGGGGAAATTGAAGCCCCTGACTTGCAGTAATTTGGAGAGGTGTCATCATACCCCTCTTCACACTCTTACAGCTCATTCCTGAGCTTGGGGGCTGAATGGGCTTCGGAGGTGCCGTGACCCCTACATTGGCATCTGTGTCACTTACACCATGCAAACTGGCATGGACGCTGGTGTCGTACCACTTGCACAGGTCCCCCTGGACTGCCATGGCAGAGCAGCCTGTGGATGCTGGCTTGGCCTCCCGCCGGCATCCTGCCGGTGCAAGTTCTCGCACCAGCATCATGGAAGGCATTCCTGGGGGCGTTTGGTGGGCAGAGCTGCCGGTAGGCAGCTTCCTAACCCCTTTCAGCCCAGGAACTCCCCCTTTAGCAACAGCAGTGCTGCACCAGCATTTTGTTGGTGCAGCATCGCTGTTTTCAGTGGGGCTTCCCCCCTTTGTAATTTTTCTTTTTTTAAAACCCCTTTCCCCCACTGCTGCAGTGGCTAAACCTCTTCGGAGGTGCTGTGGCACCGCCACAGCCACGCTGTCCCCGGCCACTGCAGTTCTCAGGAATGAGCTGTTAGTCATGGCTAGTGGATGCTTCTATGGTTCAGCTTCCTTGGATGGGATGGAGGTTAACCCATGTGACATGAGGTCACTGTTGTCCCCATTTTACAGAAGAGGTTCTAAAACTGAGATGTAACAACATCTGCATTTGCAGTCTAGGGATGGTGTGATACAGTGTAGAGCTGCAAGGTCCTGGGTTCAGATGTCACTTGAACCATTGATTCTTTAGGTTGCCTTAGGCAAGTCATTCCTACTCATCTGTTCCCTGCATTGTGTGATAGCACTGACCCATCTCACAGAGTGATATGGATTATTGTCTGAGATAATGTTTGTGAAGACTTTAAAAAGTACTATGTAAATTCTAAAAAGGTGCCCCGTGGCGCAGAGTGTTAAGCTGCAGTACTGCAGTCAAAAGCTCTGCTCACGACCTGAGTTCGATCCTGACAGAAGTCAGTTTCAGGTAGCCGGCTCAAGGTTGACTCATCCTTCCATCCTTCCGAGGTCGGTCAAATGAGTACCCAGCTTGCTGGGGGTAAAGGGAAGATGACTGGGGAAGGCACTGGCAAACCACCCCGCAAAACAAAGTCTGCCTAGAAAACGTCGGGATGTGACGTCTCCCCATGGGTCAGGAATGACCCGGTGCTTGCACAGGGGACCTTTACCTTTTTAAATTCTAAATAGCGGCTCCTGGAACTAATGTTTCTGGAACAGATACAGAGCCGTACAAAAGGGGCGAAGACCCAAGTGTTTAAAAAATGTATTTAATTCACAGTGCCAAATATGGTATTTACAAAAATGTAAAACAGTATTGTTCAGGAGGGCATTTTTGTAAAGGAAATAGAGCAACAGCATAGTGTATTGGCCCAGTAAAATGCACTGTTTCTACTGCTGTAGTATCGTATTCTTCACTGTTTAACACATCATGTTTAATACTTGTGCTTTGTTTAGACAATAGTTCGGTTTCAATTATCTGTAATTCCTAGTCCTATTACTTTGCTTATTAGATGTTTCATCCTACTGATTACACTGATTTATGTTGTGTAATCCACAATGAGTCTGTGAGAAAGGCAAACTATAAATAACCCAAATAATTGAATAAATAAACTGGCTGACCCTAGCATGAAAAGTGATTCTTGTTTAGGATTCTCAGTCAATTTCCTTCAATAGGGCAGAGCTTGAAATCCAACTAGGATATTTATTCCTGTTCATTATAATATTTGCACCTGTCTTTTCAAACCACAGCAGCCCATTAACCACCCCAACTTCCGCAGGAAATTGCTTTGTTTGTGTACAGCTTTGACATTTACTCCATTGCCTGCTGAAACACTGCAGTTCCTCTCTGCTTTTCTCCTGAATTTGAGAAGAAAAAATAGTACCTATTCCTTGTAGCAAAAGTTTTCCTCCACAATTTTTTTTATTGATACTAATTTTGTTATAATGGGATAACACAGGAGATGAGAAACTGCTCTTGTCCCCTTTTACACTGCATAGAAGAAGAAGAGTTGGCTTTTATATGCTGACTTCCTCTACCACTTAAGGAAGAATCAAACCAGCTTACAATCACCTTCCCTTCCCCTCCCCACAACAGACACCCTGTGAGGTAGTTGGGGCTGAGAGTGTGTGACTAGCCCAAGATCACCCAGCTGGCTTCATGTGTAGGAGTGGGAAAACAAATCCAGTTCACCAGATTAGCCTCCGCTGCTCACGTGGAGGAGTGGGGAATCAAACCCGGTGCTCCAGATCCGACTCCAGACATACACATCACTGACGAGGCTTTGCAAACAAGGGGCTTAAAAATGGTTGTCTGGAAGCTTGAAAAAACTAGAAGACACATCACAAAATAGAATACAGATGAACACATCACCATGGGCTAATGTAGTTATGAATGTCCACCCCAGTTCAACTTTAGTCCTTAGTTCAAATTTACGCTAAGTGAGCATTACATCCTCTGCAAACAGGCCCTGTGTGTTCCTCTTGTGTTCCTCCCCCCCATACTAAAGCTCTTCTGTTTCTTTCCCCCACCCCCATATACTAAACCTCGTGGTTAGATTTGTTAACAGGCAGAATAGCGGTCATAAAGTCCCTCAGTTTGTATATATTCACAGCCAATTGCACTGAACCACTCTGGATTTACCGTCAGGCTAGCCGTTTGTGTCACGGTCAGTTGAGGCTCAGCACAAAAATCCATCTACCGAATATCTGCCGCCAAATGGGTGGATTCGACACAAATGCCATTTGTAGTAAAAATACTTCCACAGCAGCCATGCTTTCCTGTGCTGAAACAATGGGTTGATGCCCTCTTGTGGTAAAATAGAAAAGTAATTAGGATTCCAGCCAGGTGAGGTTCACTGTTTGCTAGCTCTTTGCTTTAGGCAAATATCATTTCAAGCTGCACTGTTTTGTTACATTTGAGGTCTGTGACTGAATCTTCCACTGGCTTGGGGTTCGTTTTGTTTTGTAAGCTGAAATGCAACAGTGGAGAGGCTTGTGTAGTGTAATAGCCCGAGTGTTGAGATAGGATCTGGGAGATCCAAGTTTGAATCCCTACTGTTTGATGGAAGCTCGCTGGGCGTCCTTGAGCCATCCACATACTCTCAGCCTGACCTACTTCACAGGCTTGTTGTGAAGATATAAGAAGGCCACATATGCTGCTGAGCACCATGGAACAAGGGCAGGATAGAAATACATGAGATTGGGGCTACAGATGTGTGTGTACATCTTCAGCCCCTTCCCCTTGGGCAGTTTTTCTTATCAAAATCATACATACAGACTCCACGCAAACAGCATCTGGGAGCATTTTTTTATTTTGTTTTATATATATAAATACCTGTGTGTGTATAAACAAAATACAAAGAAAGAATAAAAGGAAAAGGAAAATTAAAAACTCATAACTTGACAGCAGTTATATTTGCATCCATTACATCAGAAGACAAGATAAAAGTATAACAGACAATAATATTATAAGCAATGCACCATAAAGCAGCTGGGAGCATTTTGATCACCGAAAGAGTTAATGATGCCCCCTACTATTAGCAAATTCTCAAGCCTGCATTTCAGTTAAAACTAAAACAAAAGTTGGAAGATCCAATTACCAATCACCGTAATGTGCAGTTTGGCCCAAAATAGAAGCATCCTTTTACTAGCATCGGTCCTTTCCAGCAGCAGGCAGTTTTAACAGAGGCACAAATCGTATTTCACAAGTGGCTCTGAGTGACAGGCCAATTTTGGTTGGGATTTTAATAATTCTTTCCAGTGTTTTGCTGCTCTTGGATTTGTGTTTGCCTCACCCTGCAAAGGGCAGCTAATCTCCTGTTGATTTCCAAGGGGCAGATCATATGCCTCCCCTTTCCCCAACTTGGCACTCACTCATTGGAGTCATTGTGAATTGGGCACAAGCTGCGCCTAGAAGCATTTTCCTTTCTTGGCACTAGAAGTCCAGGTTTGCCTTGTAAACTGGCAAGAGTTGATTTAATGGCTGTCAAAAGACAACTGGGCTTTCCCAGCAAGCTTCCGTCCATTTCACGCCATGATCGTTTGGGTGGGAGGGAGCTTATTGGAAGCTGGGAGGCACTTTGAAGTGGCTGAATTCCGACCGATTGCTGTCAGTCCCATAATTCCAGAGGAGCAACAACGTTAATCTGTTGCAGCAAAAATAAACAGTTGTGGCACCTTAAAAGACTAATACGTTTTTATTGTCGCAGCAAAAATAAACAGTGGGGGCACCTTAAAAGACTTTATAAAAAAATGGAGATTAAAATAGTGTTAAAGGTAATAGATTTCCAAGTCATTCTGCCAAGTAATAAAAATGTGTAAATTAATTGCTACTTGTCATTTAGACTAACAAGACTAACAAGATTTCCAGGGCATAAGCTTTCAAGAGTCAAAGCTCCCACTGTCATTTGATGAAGGAGTTTTTACTAATACCTTTTTACTACTTATATCTGGAAATCTTGTTAGCCTTTAAAGTTCTACTGGATGCAAACCTTGCTCTTCTACTGCACACCAACACAGCTACACTCCTGAAACTTTGCTTCCTAGGTTACCATTATAGGAAGTCTGTGTTGACAGACATTTGAGAAGGAGCATTCTTTAGGAATGATTTGGAGTGTGGGTGGCTTGGGTGGTGCTCTAATGTGGTTGATTGTGCTTCAAAGTGTACCTGTTGTATCTGCTGCTGGCTGAGCAATGGAAAGTATAGTTGAGCAGAGATTATTGATCCATTTGGTCTGACATTAAAACAGGTGCAGTGTTTACCTGCCTTGCTAGAAGCCTTGACTTATCTCCCTGGTGATGCAAATATACTCATGGCTGCACTTTGATACTGGTCTTTTGTTTCCACTGCAATGGAACATGTGAGTCAGGCTGAGTGTGGAAGGATTGATGCTGAATGTAGGCAATGGACTTGTTTGAGTGTATGGCACCTACTCCTAAAAGCTTTCAGAGTGTATCTAGCTTCAGGCGATGTTCTTCTTTCTACCTTCACTTGGGCACTCTTTTTTTTAAGCAGGCCAGTGCCATGGAGAGGTTATTCCAGGCACCTCTAGTTCTTTTTACAGCAGCAGACAATTTTGTTTGACCCATACTGCATTGTGCTAGTATTTTTGCCAACATCATTTGAAAGAAGTTACATTGCACTGATAGAGTGGCATAAGGCACCTAACCAAGATATGTGGCTGAAATGTCAACTAGAGCAGAAGGTACTTGAGATCCAGGGCTATGTTGTGGCCAAATGGAAAATGTCTGAGGGCTAGACTGAGTGAAGGACTTTGACTTGCTAAAACCCAGACTTGGGGGAGATGCTATAAATTATAAATGGCTGTAAATTGTATGTATCCTGTATTTACGTAATCATGTATAATGAGCCAGTGTGGGGTAGTGGTCAGAGTGTCAAACTAGGATGTGTGAGACCCAGATTTTAATCCCCACTGCGCCATAGAGGTTTGCTGGGTGTCCTTGAGTAGTCACATACTTTCAGACTAACCTACTTCACAGGGTTGTTACGTGGACAAAATTTAAAACATGAACAATATTCACATTTAGCAGTATTTCTGGGTATGCACATTTCCCCCTACACCTGTGTATGGAAGCTGTTATGTGTGAAATAGCATTGGGATTTTACATACCTACAGCTTCTTGGTTTTACTCTTGAATTACATATGCAGGGCTTGTATCACTGTGCTGCCCTGTGTCTAGGTGAACCCAGATGAGCACGGCTACAGAGGAGCCTACAGCAGGAGTAAACCAGAGTGTTCAGCCCAGACACTCAGGCCACTGTCTTTTCCTCTGGCTGCTGTCCTTTCTCTCCCATGAGAGGAAGTGACTCACATTTACAAATGAGCAATGCGGTGGCTTCCCCCCCCCCCCACTTAATTTTAGCCACTAATCGCACAATTCACTAACTCTCATTGTAACTAGAAACGTAAGTGCTCTTGAGGAACAGTCAGGCGTGGTCTGAAACACAGGGGAAGGGGACTGCCTTCCCCTGTCTTCCCTAAATTACAAACTGAGAAAGTGTTTGTGAGGCGGTGCAGTGGGCAAGATCATCTTTACTGGATGCTATTTATGGCATCATTTGAAAAGAAGTCAGGTATCAAAAAGAATTCAGCTTCTGTTTTGCTGCCCATATGCAACTGAGTTCAATGCAAGTCACAATGCACAGCTTGAGCTTCAGTTCCTCCGTCTTTCACTTAATCCTTGAGGTATGATATACTTTCTAAGTTCAGTGCAAACTGTTTGCAATAAGGATTATACCTTCTTCGCCTTCTCCTAGGGCCAGCATGGTATTTGGCTCCTAATGTATGTGTGTAAAGTGTAAAGTCGCTGCCGACTTATGGTGACCCCGTAGGGTTTTTGAGGCGAGAGATGTTCCGAGGAAGTTTGCCATTTTGTGCCTCTGTGTAGCAACCCTAAACTTCCTTGGTGGTCTCCCATCCAAGTACTAACCAGTGCTGACCATACTTAGCTTCTGTGATCTTATGAGTTCAGGCTAGCCTGGACCATGCAGGTCAGAGTTGGCTGTTGGTAGGGAAAGATAAAGTAGAGGACTGAGACCTGGGAGCACATGTGCTGGTACTGCTGGCTTATGTACACATAAAGGAGAGATTGGTGAACAAAGCAAAATCACAGTTGTGTGTGAGATAGTGCTGCAAGCAGTGCCTTGTGCATTTTAGACTGTAAATCTCACCAGAAGCAGGTTTGAAGTTTATAAATTGACAAGTGGGAACCCGCAAGGACTTGCTGGCGGTATCTCATTCTCCTCCCACTATTTCCTCTTTCCTGAAAGTCCCCACAACCTCTCCCCCTTTCCTGCTCTCCTTAGGATTGCCAGCCCCAGCTGGGATCAGTTCTCCAGGGGAACTGGTCTCTGTCATCTGGAGATCAGTTGTAATTCCAGGTGATCTCCAGCCTCCACCTGGAGGTTGGCAACCCTAGTTCCCATGGATGTTGTGACATCTAAAGCAGGTGCTTTAATACGTTGCAGTTTGCTCTTTGCTAACAAACCAGGATTCACAACCACCATTTAATCTTTGCGTGAGCCCAAGGAGCTGGTTTAGCAAACAGACTGAGGTGGTGGGACATCTGAATGCTGACCAAATATTTGCCGAAGCTTTTATTCGAGATCTCTGCTTCTTCCCCAGAGAACTAGGGGCTGTCCTAGTTCAGCAAATGGTTCATCAACTGCAGGAAAGTTCTGGTGCTTTGTGTGGAGAAGGCCACAATCTCTCATTACACATGTTCTACTCTCACATATCTATTTTTTGAAACTCTCTTTCATAGGAGCAGGAAGATTCAGATCCGGAATATCCCCCCTCATCTACAGTGGGAGGTAAGTGAATAAATGGTTTTTTATTATTTTCTTCTATCTCCTTCCCCGATAACTGTATTTGTATACACACATACACACTAATATTATTTATGTATCAAACATTATCTATTAATTTCTTGTCCTACTGTGTCTCCACACTAACATTTTTTAGGTCATTTATTTATTTGTTTGTTTAAAATATTTCCGTGCTGCTGTTCCATCCAGTTAGGGCCCCCAAGTCACTGTAGCTAGTCTTCTCTAGCAATAAGACTATGGGAAGATGTGAGCGAAACTTTTGTTGATTGCCACTTTTTGCGTAGATTAGATGATATGTAGCTAAATATAAAACACTAGACTTGACACACATGCACACCAAAACACCTGAAGGAAGTTCAGTGCCCTCCGTCTTGCAAATAGTGAGACTTAGATGGCTTTTGTGGTTCCCAAGAAAGGCATAGTGGAAGCTTTAGCAAAGTGGCCATGCACACACCTCATTCTCCCTCAAGAGTTGAGAATTTAATCATCTGATCCAGTCTCAAGCCACTAGACCTTAATGAGGACTTTACACGTGCAGCTTTATTTCAGAGCTCACATTCTCCATCCCATACCTTTAAGCACTGCCAGCCACAGTGAATTTTGGAAAGATGCCTGAGTAGTCTTTTTGGAAACTAAACTATTTTTGTCTCTTTAAAGACTCTTATTCAATTTAACCACCTCCAGGCCACTGATGCCAAATTGTTTGTGGCTTCCTAAAGACACCTGGTTGGCCACTGTGTGAACAGACTGCTGGACTTGATGGACCTTGGTCTGATCCAGCAGGGCCTTTCTTCTGTTCTTATGTAACCTGGAAGTAAAATAAGCCATGGGACTTCACACACACACACACACACACACCAGATTTGAAGGAAATTTTGGGGGATTCGCATCTCATTGAACGGTCTGTCTCTGCCAAATTGCAGACAGATAAAAGGGATCCTAGTTTTACAGACAATTGAAAGCAAAACACATTTCTGGCTGTAATGTCTTTGTTTTCCATCTGATTTGGATGAAATTCTCAGGGATTGCATCTATCACTCCAGTGATTCTGCCTGCCACACTTTAGGCAGGTAGAAGAAAAGGTCCCAGTTTTTATAGACAGTTGAAATTCTTGCCTGCCAAGTGGGCAGAGATTTTTGCATCCTCAGAAGGTCAGGCGATAGTGCAGAGTGGATTTGGGGAGGCATCCAAAAAAGGATAGGCAGCATTGCATTTTGCATCCCAAGGTAGAGGGGCAGGCAGCAGAGCTGGCACTTGGATGCCCCAGGAAAGGCAGGCAACAATACATCACATGACAAGCAGGCAGCTTGTATTTGGCCCCCTAAGAAGGGCACTGAGTATGGCAGAGCAGTCCCAGAGGCTTGCATTGTTCAGACAGTGAGTGTGTGAGTACTTAGTGGAAAACAAACACAGGAATAATGATGTAAACTGTATATACTCAGTGACTGGATATTTGAATGCTCTGCAAGTAATCCCATTAAATCACAAAACAGTGATACTAACACTCAAGTACAGCATGTTAACTGTAATCCTAAACAGAGATACACCCTTTTAAATCCATTGAAGTCAATAGACTTAGAAGGTTGTAACTCTGCATAGGGTGGCACAGTGACAGATTTATGCTTGCACTAAAGGGAATAGGGGAAACCTCACATTAGCTACGAGACTACACTCTCATAGACTGGCAACGTTGACAAAAGAGCCACCCCTCATTCTCAAAGAGAAACAGAAGTAGGCTCTGGCAAAGAGAAGCTTGGTGCTTCTGTGCTGCACGTACAGAATGAGAATCTCCCCCTGCCAGTGATGACTGGCAGAAGCACTTTGGAAGAAAAGACTTCAGCCTTGAGTCTCAGGGAGAAAGGAGGACTATAACTGAAGTAAGTAAATAAGTTGTCAGGAACAACCACTTCTCTTGCAAGATGCCCAGGATCGGAGCAGTCTCTGTTAGTTTCACGCTGCCTTGACTCATCTCCCATCCCTTTGGATTTGAACTCAGCTTGAACTCTCCAAACCAGACAGCCAGATGCCAGGATAACAAATGGGAACCAATGTTGTTAGTTTTCTTCTTAATGTTCATTACCAGACTGAAATGGACTTTAATTTTGTCATGGATGACTAAGCAGGTTTGCAGCCCTTCTCTCTCCTTGCTGTGTACAAGAGCCTCAGAAATGACTGGATGTAACTGTTGTTTCTCTTAGTCATCATTCCCACAAGTATGACAATGTGGCCCTGATTAGAAGGCCCCAATTTGCTGCTCCTGTACAGAAGTTCATATGCTAGGAAACTCAGTCACCTGACTTACTGCCAGTGAGTCAATTCCTGCTTTCAGGTGTTGACCGAATAAGGCAGCTTTAAATGTTTAGTTCTGGGAAAGCGGCTGCCTGGCTTCTGGTGCCGCTTTGATTTCTTTGGGTGAGAAGAGTCACCGTTTTAATGTTTCCTGAAAGTTTACTGCTGTGGCTGTTAGTCAAGGCAGCTGTGGGAGGCATCTTTATAGGCTCCTAGAGTTGCACAGCACAGAGGAGTCTAGTCTGAGCTTGTGCTCTGAAGTAAGATTCACAACCAGCAAATGTCAAAAAGGGCAAGAGTCCAGTAGCACCTTAAAGACTAACAAAAATATTTTCTGGTAGGGTATGAGCTTTCGTGAGCCACAGCTCACGTCTTCAGATACAGCTAGAATGTTCTAGCTGTATCTGAAGAAGTGAGCTGTGGCTCACAAAAGCTCATACCCTACCAGAAAATATTTTTGTTAGTCTTTAAGGTGCTACTGGACTCTTGCCCTTTTTGACTACTGCAAACAGACTAACACGGCTAACCACTGTGAATTAACCAGCAAATGTGTACCTATAAATTACCCCAGTTGCAAAAGTGCATTGCATGCAATGGGATAGCAAGGTATGTTCACACCAGAATTGCCTGTAGGGCAGGATACAATTCTACTATAACCTGCTTGGGTGGGTGACTTAAACAGTAAGCCTGTGCATTTCATGCAGGATCCTTGCAGCATTCCAAATGGCCTGAAAATATTACATTTGTGTGATTCTCCTGTTGGCCTGCAGCTTCTCATCCTCTTAATCTGAAGCATCTGTTGTTGACCACTGTCAGATAAAAGGTGCTAGGCTAAAAAGATCAGAATGACTCTGTGTGTGAGCCCTTTTGTTTCTCATATATTATTGTCATCAATGAGAGCTCTAACTGGTTCTTGGATTCGGGGGAAGAGAGAAATATCGCCCATGTTATTGGTCTAGTTAGGAATGTTAGTTAAGGGAGGTGACTGGTTAAACTTCTTTGTTGTTCTTTGGATGAAAAGAGACCTGGTTTGGTGCTTGTAACTGCATTAAGTCCCCTTAGCAAGTGCTGGAAATAGCTTTGTCCCTTTAGAAAGTCAATGCCAAACCATCCTGAATTATTTACTTGTGTGCGAAGCTCCTGAAGGAACCAGTGTTCCATGCTTGCTACTAGTCCATCTATTTCAGAGCCTGAGAGAGATACATTGTTCACAATTGATTTATCTGATTATGGATTCAGTTGCCTGATCTCTTATTTTTTCTATCCACCCATTCACACCAAGGATTTGTGCCTTCTACCATTCACAATCTTTAGGAAATCCTCCTAGTTTATGTTTACTCATGTTGTGTGTTCTGATTTCTTTTTCAGGTGCTAGATGGCCTTTTAGCTCAGCATGGGACAGTTGAGAATGTGGAGCAAGGTAAGGACATCTCCTAGAAGTTTCTTCTCACTCTCTTTGTTGTTTATTAAACCATTTTAAGGCTTTCATATAGCATAAAATGCTTTTGGGAGGGAAGGCAGCTAAGTATAGCCTGATCTTGTCAGATCTTGGAAGCTAAGCAGGGTCAGCCCTGGTTAGTATTTGGATGGGAGACCACCAAGGAATACCAGGGTTGCTGTGCAGAGGAAGGCACTGGCAAACCACCTCTGTTAGTCTCTTGCCATGAAAACCCCAAAAGGGGTGGCCATAAGTCGGATGCTACTTGACGGCACTTTACACTTTATAGTGTACACTTTATAGTGGCTATCTGGTTCTCACAATTCTTGAGTCAATGCAATGCATTGACGCCGCGAGCGGAGGGGAGACCTCTGCCCAGCCTTTGGCAGCGGACGGGTCGCGCGCGTCCTGCCACCACAAGTCCCCCTTTCGGCTCTCTCGCGCCGCTGCCCCCCGCCCACGCTTGTTCCTTTCTCCTCTGCCCCCTTCCTTCACCCAGCCGCCACTCGGCTGCCCCCTTCGGCCCCGGCTCCTCGCCTGCCTAGCCCGGGCAGCTCTTTGGCGACGCTCCCTGGCTCAACCGCTACTTCTGCAGCCACCACCGGGGAGGGAGGGAAGGAAGGAGGGCAAGGGGGAGGCAGCAGGGCCGGCTCGGGCAGAGAGGGAGAGGCGCACGCGCGGCTCCCTTCCCTGGATTCTCCTTTTGCCGCCGCGAGCTTCGCCCGGCCCTAAACGAGGCAGAGGGGCTGGAGGAGGGACGGGGGCTGGAGGCGGGGGGGGGGAGAGAGAGAGACAGCTGGGTGAGAACGGCAGGGAGGGGGCCTCGGTCTCGTCTGGCCGGGAGCTCAGCAAAGGGGAGCGGGCGATCGCTGCTCTGCGCCCCAGCCCCCAGGGCGCTGCCGCCTGGGGAAGCGCCCTGAGTCCCCGAGCACACGGATGGCGCTTCCTGCCTGGCAAATGCGCCCAGCAGCTTCATGGGAGGGAGGGGATGGGGGGCCGCGGCTGGGACAGTGCGCATGCGCGCAAGGGAAGAAGACAAAAAATTATTTGTGGGGTGCAAACTAATGGAATTGTAATGAACAGTGAAGACTTTAACATGGGTGGTCCTTGTTGAGTGATGACTGCTTATGGAGATGCCTAAAGGTTTGCTATGCTGCTGGGTTTGCCATTGACTGTTGCGGGGTTGGGGGCGGCAGCAGCCCTTCACTCTGCCTTTAATAACAAATGACATTATACTACAAAAAAAAAATAGCTGTCCCATACCAGTTTGGCCTTCATGGACCAATGACCAATATTTGACCAGTTATTCAACCAGCTCACCAATCCTAGTAAACGATGAAAACTGAAATCTCAATATAAAATTACTCCAGAGTTCGTCCCACTGGTAATCCAAGTTAATCCCACTGGTAATCCAAGTTTGCATTGTCTTTTTTGTAGTTAATACTGACTCAGAAACAGCAGTTGTCAACGTTACATATGCAACTAAAGAAGAAGCAAAAGTGTAAGTAGCCGTTCTGATCCCCCCTCATTTCTCTCTCCTTTGGGGTTTTTCCTTCCTGACAGTGTCTCCTGTATTTTCTGCTGAGCAGTTGAGTTGAAATCCATCAGTAGCAGCAATCTTTCTGGAAAAGATGGCAGAGCAGTATAATTTTCATGAAATGGGAAGACCGTGTATGATGCCAAATACTTCAAGCGAGCAATCGTTACTAGTTATTCTCTTAATTCCTCTTTACTCAATATCTCTCAGAAATCCAACGATCCATTTCTTTCCCTCTTTTTAGGAATATGGAGTCTGTTTCGAATCAATTCTGTTTTGATCAAAAGAGAATTTTTAAGAAAGTAGGGGCAGCAAGAATGGTTCTACAGAATTTCAGATTTTCACTCTGCAGATGCTCAGAGGCAAGCAGTGTCTTTCCAAACCTTCTATCCTCCTGGTACAGCACCTCCCTGCGATGTACAATGTAAAAAAAACCCCTGCAAAGGCTGAAGCAACAAGCGGTTGCATGGAGTAGTAACAGAAAATCACAAAGAGAAATTCCTCTTTTAAAAAGAGAGTAAGAGGAATCAATGGCTATATCTAAAAAAAAAGTTAATTTTAGAAAAAGAAATGTCATCCCCTGTAACAATGCTTATTTCTTTACGATAACATGGGTAAATTTGTTCTGATCAGTGGAACTCTGTACAAAAGCAGGACTGGGTAGAGAAACCCTCACATTCATGTCAATAGAAGAACAAAACCTGGGTTGCTCTTCGTAGCACACTAACAGTACTATCCTAATCAGAGTTATACCTTTTAAGCCCATTGAGATCAATGGTCTTAGACTGAAATAACTCTGTGTTGGTTTAGCTTTAGCTAAATCGACAGCTAATAATGGGTTGGATCTGTTGGTTGTGGAACTTCCTTCTGGTGCAAGGAACCTTCCCCCTGACACGGGAGGCTCTTTACATCAGGGTAAGGCTCCTTGAGCTGTGGGAGTGGGCTACCATTAGCAGAATATATCTTCAGGATTCAGCCCAATATTCATAAATGTAAATGAGTATGGCCCTAGGCCTGCTGAAGTAATTTGTGTCCTTCTTTCATTAAATCTAATGAAATAAGCTTTTTTGCCGTCAAGTCACAGCTGTCATATGGCGACCCCGTAGGGTTTTAAAGGCAAGAGACGTTCGAAGGTGGTTTGCCATTACCTGCCTCCATGTCATACCTCTGGTATTCCTTGGAGGTATCCCATCCAAATACTAGCCAGGGTCATGGCTGAGAGTGTGTGACTGGCTCAAAGTCACCCAGCAAGCTTCCGTGGCACGAGTGGGGATTCGAATCTGGGTTTCCCAGGTCCTAGTCCAACACCTTAACCACTACACCATGCTTAGTTCTCTTGGAATAAGCTAATTACCATGAAATCTATGAGCCATGCTTTTAATGGCAATTATAATGAATACTAGCTGAATTACACCAGTAAATCTTGTTTTGAGGTCATTTCTAATTTTTGGTGTTATGAATTTGTTTCCGTGAAATATAAAGGTAGGCTTCTCAATGCTGGTCATTTCACATCAATTTAATAAGGCATAATAAATTATTATCCTGACCTGGATAGCTCAGGCTACTACCCCAATCTTGTCAGATCTCAGAAGCTAAGCAGGGCCAGCCCTGGTTAGTACACGAATGGGAGACCACTGATGAAGTCTAGGGTTGCTAAGCAGTGGCAGACAATTGCAAATCACCTGTGTTCATCTCTTGCCTTGTAAACCCTCTGGGGTTGCCATAAGTTGGCTGTGACTTGATGGCACTTTACACACACACACACACACACACACACACACACACACACACACATGCCGTAACTTATCATTGGGTTGCTTGCAAGGTATTGATTATACCAGTGTTTTGTTAAAGTATATGAAGACTTTTGAATAGCTTTGTGCAAATGCTCTTGATGACACAAAGGGTGGGGGACTATAAAAGTCAACTAGTCAAATTCCTGTTTGAAAACAGTGTCACCTAGCCCACATGCCCTGCTGTCTATTCACCCCATGTGATGGATACTGATAGCAGGGTTTTGTCTTGCTGTCTTATCTGGCCTAAGCAATAGATACTGATTGCCGATTTTAATTTTTCTTTTGCACAGAACTAAAACATGTTTGAGCATAATGCCCATCCTCTGTCTGTCAGTGCCTTGTTTTCCAGTGCATAATGCACAAATGTTTTCCCTCAATAAACTCATCTTGGAACCTTCTACTACTTGCATTGCCAGCAAGTTGCTGCAACCTTGAACCAGCATTAACCCACTTTGTATTTCCATTCTGCTCTGTATTTTTGCATAAAGTCTGTATTCTGAGTGCTTTTCAGGTTGAAAGGATATTGGTTATTGGACCCTTCAAGAGTAGATGAATCAGAAGAATCTTTGTTGTGCAATTGTGGTGAACATCTCCTAAGCTTGAATGCTAATGATAGATTTAACTACCAGAAATTCAACAGTGTTTTGGAGAAATGAGCATGCTTTTGACAGTGGTCCAATCCAGCTACTAGTCCAAGTATCTATGCTGAATAATTTACTTCTTAAGGAACTGAAAGTTTGATTGTATAAACATTTTACAAAAATGGTGGCATCTCCAAAACTGCAAGACTTGCAAACAATTGCTGGGGCATTTTGGGCAAGGCAAGATCTTACACACTTCCTCTGGTGCCTAATGCAGGTGTTTACTTCGTAAGGAATGTTAATGGAAATGGTGCTAATTTATATAGCTCATCTTCTTGTATCATAAAAATCCAATCTAATCTAAATGAGCCCAACAGCACATTGGACTGTGTAACGTTGAACTAACCGAGCAAGTTCTATTATCTGAATAGTAGTATTCTCAGCTGCCAGACTTTACCCAATGTAATCTTTCTAAGGTGCCCACCTCATTTTGAAAAATGTCTTGGAAGATGCTCTTAAATCTATTGCACACACACATACACGCACACACAACTTTTCTACTATAGACAAGTGCTATTTCAGGATAGATTTCAACAGGAGTTGAGTTGTCTGATTTAGACGTAGTTCTGCCTCACTGTTCTTTCTCCACAGAGAAATATCAATAAGAGATGTTGACAATACAACATCCACATGGATTTTGCAGGAAAGAGTCATAAGAAAGAGTGGGCAGGAATCTAATCTTCCTGCAAGACCCAAGACCCACACTGTGTTTATGTTTTGATGTAACATTTTTATGCTTAATCCTCTTTGGGTTGGTCCTCTGTGGAGCAAATCAGATTTGGACTTTGTGAATTTGAGATTAGCCAGTAGTTCTAATCTCTGGATAAATTATCCAATTCCTCATTGCTTGCAAAATCTCCTAACACTTTAGGAATTAGTGCTATGGAGGAGATACTGAAATATGGTACTACATCTTTGCTCAAGCAAGGAAACTCTCCCAGTTCTTTATGGAATGGTGGCAATGTAGAACAGCATGATGACCCAAGAATGACTCTACAGGCCAACCACTTCAGTTCCTGGGAAGATTCTTGTACTTTTAAGTGCAGCATACAAGATGGAATTTTTCCATGCAACAGTTTCCCTTTACAGTGATGACAGAAGCCACATCTGGTGGGATTTTTGTCTCCTCCCAAACAGGAGGGCACTTAAACACAACATGTCAACATGCTGTCAACACAACATTTCCCTTGTCAACATGCAGGAAATCAAGGGTGAATAAATTCCTTCCTGCAAAGGAGAGGCCTTCCCAGTTTCTCCTTTCTTCATTCTGCCAAGGGAGCTTGGTTTCCATGAAATTCCAGGTAAAAGCTGAACAGAAATACATAGAGAGAAGTAGCAGCAGCACCAGAGTTCAAGGAAGAAGAAGAAGAGTTTGTTTTTATAAGCTGACTTTCTCTACCACTTAAGGGAGACTCAAACCGGCTTACCATCACCTTCGCTTCCCCTCCCCACAACAGACACCCTGTGAGGTAGGTGGGGCTGAGAGAGCTCTAACAGAGCTGTAATTTGCCCAAGGTCACCTAGCTGGCTTCGTGTGTAGGAGTGGGGAAACAAATCCAGTTCACCAGATTAGCCTCTGCCGCTCATGTGGAGGAGGGGGGAATAAAACCCGGTTCTCCAGATCAGAGTCCACCGCTCCAAACCACTGCTCTTAACCACTAAACCATGCTGGCTCTTAAATAGAGTATGGATCTATAGTTTCTCCTTTCTGTTAAATTCCTGTTGGTGTTGTATTGGCAGAGGAAGTCAGGAAGATCTTGAGCATAGCAGCTGAGTCTTTCTCTTCCCCACTCCCCGGAACATCATTCTTGGATCATCCTTTGTCTCCATTCTGAGGGATACCGGCCAGAGCTGTTCTTGTCCTTCTGAAGCAAAAGCAACCTGTTCTGCTCCATGTGACATGTATGGTGCTCATGCTTTGCATTGTCAGCCATTTTGGCTTTTGTGTGGTTTACCAAGGCTAGAGCAAGTTCAGCATGAGAGGGCAGAATATCCAAAAGACCAGGCCTACCCTATGAACAGAGGGTTTATTGCTGCTCTTCTGATCTAGTAATAGAAGGGGCACAGAGCCGTCACAACAGAGCACAGGATTTCAAGTGCTGGAAAAAGTACAGAAGAGGGCAGCCCAAATGTTTAAGTGGTTGGAGCACCTTTCCTGTGAGGAAGGGCTGAGGTCTGGGACTTTTACATGGAGGAAAAAGGTAACTAAGGGAAGTGGAACAGGATAAGAAAATTACGTGTGGGGTGAGGAAAGTGGATATTTATTTTTTACTTAATTTCTACCCTGCTTTTCTCCCCAATGGGGGCACAAAGTGGTTTACACTCACCTCAGTTTTATCCTTACAACTCTGAGATAGGTTAGGCTGAAGGTGTTTGACTGACCCAGGGTCATCCAGCAAGCTTCCATGATGGAGTAAGGATTTGAACCTGCGTCCAGCTTAGGCTTGTCAGAGCTTGGGAGCTAAGCAGGGTTGGTCATAGTCCATATTTGGATGGGTGACCACCAAGAAAGACTGGGGTTGCTACACAGAGGAAGGCAAAATGGCAAACCATCTCTTCTCATCTCTTGCCTGGAATGCCCCGTGGATGGGGTTGCCATGAGTTGTGATCCAGTGGCTCCTTCTTCTCCTTCTCCTCCTCCTCACCCCCCTCAGGTCCTTGTCAGACCAAAAGACCTTTTAATGCCTTTAATGGTAGAACTCAGGGGCACCCAATGAAGTTGATGGCCAGTAGCTTCAGGACAGCCAAAAATAAATACTTCTTTACTCAATGAGTAACCAAATTGTTTAATTCGCTGCCAGTGGATGTAGTGCTGGCCATACGTTTAGATAGCTTTAAAAGGGGTTCAGACACATTCATTGCCCATCAATGGCTACTAGCCATAGTTAGTTAAGGGAACCTCCATATACCGAAGCAGCAACCCTCTGAATACTAGGAGGCAGCATTAGGGGAAGGCCTTGACCTATATGCCCTGTTTGTTGGCCCTCCAAAGGAACTGGTTTTGCAACTGTGTGAAACAGAGTGCTGGACTGGATGGACCACTGGTCTGATCCATCGGGGCTCTTCTTGTGTTCCGGTGGTGAAGGCTATGAAGGGGATGAAGTGTGGAGCCTCTAAATCTGAAGCAGCTTTACCCATCTGGTCTTTCTTAACAGGTAGTCACATTAAACATCAGACATTCTCCTGATGAAAGACTTCTCTGCCCAAAATGCACTGAATTTTTAAAACAGGTGCCCCTCTTGTAGCCTTTTAACACACAAGGCAGACCTCTGCTTTATGCAATGCCCAAATATTAAAATGAAAATTATAGCAGATTTATGCATCTAACTCTGCAGCTATTCTGTTCACCACATAGAAATGGAGGAAAATTTGTGAGAAATATGAACAGAATGTTTTTGAGCATGAAAAAAAAATTCCTAGCAATTCTGTTCCCTCTTTTTGTGTTTCAGAGCAATTGAGAAGCTTAGTGGTCACCAGTTTGAGAACTATTCATTCAAGATTTCCTACATCCCGGACGACGAGGTGAGCTCCCCTCAGCCCCCTCAGCGATCCCGGCGTGGGGGCCACTCTTCCAGGGAGCAGGGCCCCTCCCCCGGGGGCTCCTCGCAGCCCAAACAGCACGATTTCCCACTACGGATCCTGGTCCCCACACAGTTTGTTGGTGCGATCATAGGAAAGGAGGGCTTGACCATAAAGAACCTTACTAAGCAAACCCAGTCCAAGTAAGTACCACAAATGGTTTAATTTCCTTCCACAGTGGCTGTGTTTGTAGCTTTTACGTCCCTAATGCAGAGCAGTGGTCTCTGACTTGTATTGTGTGACAAAAGCTGTGTGTCTCTTAAAACTGTATGGCTGTAATGATGTATTTTGTATATACTAGTAGGGCTGGTAGTTGGATAGTGACTGCCGCCATGACAGTTACCTTGTCATTTTTACACCTATTCTGTTTTCACAGAGATTCTGGACAGGCTGCCCTACTCTGCTGTGTGCTGTCATCCAGCACCCCTTCCCCAGAGTCCTTTTCTACTCTATTTGTAGCAACTTTTAGCTACATGCTGCTGTTCAGAACCAAATAAATATCTTCTGCATAATTCAGGGCCAAAAATATTTTTATCATTTTGTCATCAAATGTCTCCAGCCATTCTTCACGTGTCTAGGAGATCCTGCATGTCTTCGCAGAACTGCTCAGTACCTGGACACTTGTACTCTTCTGTGGCATACCCATTAGACATAATCAAAATCAGAAGTAATCATTTGGGATTTCTGGTGCTATTTTTTTCATTCACTCATATCTACATAATTACATATGAAGGCAAATCTGGGTCATCCAGAATAAAAGGAAGGGGCCTTCATCTGTTTTCGACAGGAAGATGGACAAACTACTTTGTCTCTGTTCTGTAATGTTTTGTATGCATTTTTAAACAGTTTTTCATTTTTTCTGAAAAAGTATAAATTCTAGCTAAAAAACTATTCTCTTCCCTCCCACTATGCAATATTGAGATATAATTCTCATTATAATATCAAAATAGGCACATTGTTTTATATTTTTTCCCAATGTAGTCACTTCCCTTCCAAAAAAAGCCCATCATATCGGCTACCTCACCTCCCATAAAAAGATTCTTCTTTTTGTCTCCCTTGTTGAGGTCCTGACGTAGTGTAACCAGCGTTTTAAAATCCAGTCATGCTCAGATGGTGATTCTGGATTCTTTTGTGGTTGTATAATGAGAAAGTGGTAATTATGAACTGGTAGTATGATACATGATATTAACAGTGCCATCCTTTGTCAAGGAAGCAGAACACAGCAAATACAGTTCAGTAAATGTTGCATAATGGTGCTTGATTTGAGTTTTGCTTTCATTCAGGAACACCTGTTCTGAAACCAAAGGGAAGACTTTGCAGGGGAAGTGTAATATTTTGAATTGGATATGTATATAGTACAGTTCTGAACATAGTCCCTGAGTCTTTGAGGGTTTTTTCCTCAAAATGTTCTGCGAGTGACATTTTTAGCTTAAGGTTTGTGTGCATATTTTCATTATGTTTTTGTTCTTTACTTTTTTCCACACCAGCTGGTTCAAAGTTGAAAGTTGAAAGTGTGAGAGTCTTGGTGGGATGGAGGGGCAAGGTTATGCCCACTAAGCGCACTCCACTTCCATGCTTACTGGTATTCCGTGCATTGGAAATAATATTTTGCATGAGGCCTACATGCATAAAGTCAAGTGCAGGCGCCAATCAAGTGGTTGTTAATTTGGTTCTTGTAGGCTATCCGGGCTGTGTGACTGTGGTCTTGGTATTTTCTTTCCTGACATTTCGCCAGCAGCTGTAGCAGGCATCTTCAGAGGAGTAACACTGAGAGACACTGTCCTTCAGTGTTACTCTGAAGATGCCTGCCACAGCTGCTGGCGAAACGTCAGGAAAGAAAATACCAAGACCACGGTCACACAGCCCGGATAGCCTACAAGAACCGATGAACTCTGACCGTGAAAGCCTTTGACAATATGATTGTTAATTTGTATAAAATCTCAGAAACTGCCCTGTGGTTCAGCCATGCCTTGCTGAACTCTGCACATTTAAGTCATATGCAAATATTATAGCTAGTGTGGACAACTGGTGGGCCTGAAAGCAGGTATATCATGCCAATTGGGTGTGTGTAATGATATTCCTTCTCTCCACATATACTCTACATTCTTAAAGCTTCATCCGAACCGTTCCTTTTTGATATTTTTCTGCAGCAGTTTACAGCGGTTTTGAGCTTCCGTGCTGCGTCTTTTCTGTAGCCACAATGTGAATGAGTATGCACTAAGGTGTTGGCAAGAAGCAGTCCATCCATTTAATTCTTCTAGCTGCCACTTGAGAGCTGTTTTCCTATTGAACTGCTGCTCACAAATCAGCCAGAGATTTCCTACTTTGAGCCCTAAGAGAAGGCCAGTGCACATGAAACAGAGGGCACGTGGAGCTTGAAACTGCCCAGTGTTGCTTCTCAATTGTGTGCAGTGCTTTGCCCCACAGATCAGGTAGTTAGGGGTGGGTTGGAAGTTTATGGTAGAATAGAGAAGAATTGCCTGTGATGCGTGGTGAATGGCCTTTCATGCCCACAAGGAGCCATTCAAAACACCCTCCACACAGTGATCATTTCATGTGCACTGACCCTCAAAGGTGGCATGCAGGATCTTGCAGATTTTGACTTTTGTGAAAAGTTACATAGCCTAGATTTAAACATTGAGTTGAATTTTAAATATTACTTTAAATGTAAATAGCATTATTGTCAAAAGGCCAGTAAATTATGTATTGTGCATGTGATGGTAGCCATGCAGTTGCCCTTGAAATATGTGGAGCCGTTGCCATGCTTGTGGTCTGGCTGGTACTGAGAGAAAGCAAGATAGGTTGGCTAACTGGGACTGTGCATCTGACAGAGTGACCATATAGTGCCATAAATCCATTAAGTCTCTAAGATGCCACAAGATTTTTCATTATTTTGACTGTTGCGGGTTAACATAGTTACTACCTCTTTGGAATATGGCTACCCTGATACTCATGATGGAGGTGATTCAAAAGAGTGCTATTGCTGACCATTGCATATATGAACCAGCTCTCTGCATCAGTGGTGATACTGGTACTGCTCCTAGAAGGAGCAGGACCCTTTTCATATCCTGTGTTTGTGGTACAGGACTAGAGATGTGCTTGAGTATCTGTGAGCATGCACACATGTTCATGCAATCTCTCCTTACTCTTTATTTAAATGTGACTCATTTCAGAATCCCCGTTAGATGGGGGAGTAGACCTCTAGGATTGGCTCATTCTTGGGAGTCTCCCTCTGCAGTGCTGGGAGCATTGTTCTCTATAGAAAACGGAGATGTGTTAGACAGGAAATCTAAACCCTTCTCATTTCGGATATATGATTCTAGTCCTTCCTTAAGCATCTGTTTTTATTGGTAGCTTTTATTGGACTGCTTATTGCTATGCATCTTTTACTCTTCAAATATTCTAATAAACCTGAGAAGATCTGCTAATCCTGAAGAATCATAGGAGTCACTAAATTTTAAAAAATCTACTTTGATTGCCAAGAACATGGCCAGGAACTCTCACTCAATACACACTTAAATTTTCAGGTTTCTGTGAGTCCTCAATCTTAAATATTACCTTAGTATTTTCCTTAAGATTTTGTTCAGAGTTGCCTTGAAGATGGGTTGCTAGTTGATGATTTATAGTTATCAGTAGCCTGGGGGAAAATGTAAAATACACACGTTATTCAGTTCCTTTGATGCTTTATTAGTTCACCATGTTAGGGCACCTTTCTCTGACCCCTGGTGGATTCCTTTGTGTGGGCTCTGTTGCTGCAGGGTGGATATTCATCGAAAGGAAAATGCTGGTGCTTCAGAAAAACCAATAACAATTCACGCCACCCCTGAGGGGTGTTCAGAAGCATGTCGCATGATACTTGATATTATGCAGAAGGAAGCTGAAGAAACCAAATCGTAAGTATTCCCATTAATAATAGGGGAAGCAATGGGAATATATTTTTTCAAAGGGATTGGATTTCTCAGTTAGCTTACAAATAAGAGAAAATCTAATTAAGGTGGTATACATGTGGCATTTAACTCCAATTAGAATAAGTAAAATCTACAAATCAATGAATGATAGTTGCTGGTACTGTGATAAAAAACAAGCAGACTTCATTCATATGTGGTGGAAGTGTGAGAGAGCTATAACGTTCTGGACTGAAATAGTGAAATATCTGTCTGTTGGAATGGGGATTGATATCCCATGTAAACCTGAGATACTTTTGTTAAATTTAGCCCCTAACCTAACTAAAGATAAACGATGTATGGGGTTACACATGATAACTGCTGCTAGAATGACTTTTGCCAGACATTGGAAACAAAAAACGACTTCAAAGATAGAGGAATGGTTGGTTAAAGTAAAATAAATATATGTATTAATTAAATTAACAACATATCAGAAAAATGGTGATACAATGAACCTAGACGAGCTGTGGTTACGAACTGTAAATAAAATGGAAAATCTTATAATCAAGGGTGGGAAAGGACAACTTTCTGCGATGACAGTCTAGCTATTTTATAGAGGACTAAACCGTGAAGCTGTAATATAGAAATTCAGGGTGTGTTTTCTTAAGTTTACACATATATATATATACAAAAACAAAAAAACCCATATAGAAAAACATATAGAAGTCTTCATAATTTAAAATTTTTTATATATATATATATAAAATTATGAAGACTGCTATATGTTTTTCTATATGGGTTTTTTTGTTTTTGCTGTTGTTAATTTTATTGAATAAATATAATAAAAAATAATGATAGGGAAAGCATGAAACTTTTTTTAAAAATAGCCCCATAAATAAATAATTAATCTGGCCTAGAAAGGCTTAAATCGCATAAAGCATACGCAAATCTCTTTGCCTACTTTGTTGCTACTCTTTTGAAATCTTTTAATCAGGAACAGGGCCAGTGAGGCAACAGCCCTCAGTTTGAAGAATAAATTACCAGTAAAACCAAAGAAGAAATTCAGCTGAAAACTGACATCTTCATGGAATAGAGATTAAGTACATCATACATGAAGATTTGAATTGGTATATATTTGATTGGCAGAGGATTATTAAGTTGTCATAGAGGACAGACCATGTGTTTTGCACCTAAGTTGCCACAGAGGACAGATGGTGTGTTTTGCACCTAATAAGATAAGTTCAGTCTTCAGCATTTTTAAAGAGGCATGACTGGCATAAGATTCTGGAAAACTGTTGCCTGTCAGAGTTCACAGTGCTAGGCTACTGGAGCAGTGGTGTGGCTTATGTATATACACACATGAAAGGGCAGGAGGGGATAATTAAAAATAATCATACACCCACAAAACAAAGGAGTCTTTTCAGCCTTCTGATCTAGGCATGTGAAGGTCTTCACTGTGAGCATGTATGTACATATATGGAGGTGGAAAGTGCCGTCAAGTCGCAGCTGACTTATGGCAACCTTGTAGGGTTTTCAAGGCAAGGGTTACAAACAGAGGTGGTTTGCCATTGCCTGCCTCTGTGTAGAGTCCCTAGACTTCCTTGGTTGTCTCCCATCCAAATACTAACCAGGGCCAACTCTGCTTAGCTTCCAAGATCTAACAAAGTCAGGTTAGCCTGAATCATTATGTACATGGCCTGATCTGTATGGCCCAGGCTAGCCCAATCTTGTCAGATATCAGAAGCTAAGCAGGGTCGGCCCTGGTTAGTATTTGGATGAGAGACCACCAAGGAAGTCCAGGGTCACTACGCAGAAGCAGGCAATGGCAGACCACCTCTGATCATCTCTTGCCTTGAAAACCCTAAAGGGTTGCCATAAGTTGGCTGCGACTTGACAGCACTTTCCACCACCATATACGTATGTACATGCCAACAGAGCAGGCCTTCACATGCCTAGCTCAGAAGGCTGAAAAGCCTCCTTTGTTTTTGTGTGTTTATGTTTCTTTCTAACAACCCTCCTCCCACCCTTTCATGGGATGGGAGAGGTCTTGCTGGATCATGGAACTTCTGGATCCATGCTAAGGTTGCAGTCAGTCTTTCATTCTAAGGCAATTCAATAAATAAAACCACCCTTGGTGTATATGTCACCTCTTTGGCCACTGCTAATTTTAGCACACTGGTTTCATTGTAAGGATTTGAGAAGTCATACATCTTTTCATATTCTACATTGCTAGGGTCTGATTTGAGTAGTGTTAATAGGTGGCTGGAACAGTCAGCTGTAGGAAACAGCTAGCTCTGCCTGCTGATCAGCAGGGGCTTCAGAGAAGGAGTCTTGCTTGCAGGGCAGAGCCAGTGTGGCATAGTGGTTAAGAGCGGCGGACTCTAATCTGGAGAGCCAGGTTTGATTCCCCACTCCTCCACATGAGCGGCGGATTCTAATCTGGTGAACCGGGTTTGTTTCCCCACTCCTACACATAAGCCTGCTGGTTGACCTTGGGCTAGTCACAGTTCTCTCGAAAATTTCTTAGCCCCAACTACCTCACAAGGTGTCTGCTGCGACTTGATGGCACTTTACACACACAAAGAGAGAGAAAAGCGGGGTGTAAAAACCAACTCTTCTTCTTCTATATACCCTTCTAAGCTCATTGGCTTCAGTGAACTATGTGATGGAGCCACTCAGTTTTAACCAGCTTCATTAAGACAGCAGACAATGACCTTTGGCCTTTACAGAGTAGGGGGATTTGTGGAAAGTGTGGCAGTGTCTTCTTTAAGGGTCAGCAAAGAAGACTCCAGCGCCTTGCCTCCCTGTGTTTTAAAGACCTCTTTATATTCTGCTTAGCGAACATACTGCAGAAAGTCCAGGAAAGAATAACTTCAGCGAAGGATTAAGTACTTTTTCCACATTTTTTTAGAGCTGAAGAGATTCCTTTGAAAATCTTAGCTCACAATAGCCTGGTTGGGAGATTGATTGGTAAAGAAGGACGAAATTTGAAGAAAATTGAGCAGGACACAGGGACCAAGATCACAATTTCTCCGTAAGTACTAGTGACCTGGTGGAGGGTGGGATCTCAGTGCTATCAGACTGGATTGCCACAAGTATTGATCTGGCACAACACGCATTTATCCTGGTACATTTATCCTGGTGATGCCTTTTGTGAGCAGGACACACATGCTGTCCAGCCAAGCCCTCAGAGAGGCAGCTGAATTCCATAGAATCTGGAGGTCAGCAGGGACCAAAAGGCCATTGCCCAGCCCCCTGCCCAGAGGTAGAGACACTCACCAACCATCCATCCCCATAGAACAATCTGCAGAAATCAAATTACAATGCCACAAGCACAGCACGGTCACATAGAAAGAGGAATGTATAGAACAGCAGCTTTCTGAATGGCTCGTGCAAGCAATTCACACCATATTCTTCCAAGGGAGGTGTTCCTGTTGGCAGCAGAGGATAGGACTCGCAATAATGGGTTTAAATTGTGAGCAGAAAGGTACTGGCTGGATATTAGGGAAAGGTTTTTACAGTAAGTGTTGTTCCAACAGTGGAATCAGCTACCTAGGGAGGTGGTGAGATCCCCCTCACTGGCAGACTTTAAGCAGAGGCTGGACAAGCACTTGTTAGGGATGCTCTTGGCGAATCCTGCATTAAGCAGGGGGTTGGACTAGATGGCCTTTGTGGCCCCTTCCAACTCTATGATTCTAAGTACGGTACACATACAGATCTTCAAGCCTGGTACACAGGAGCCTATACATAAAGAACATACGATGAGCTCTCCTGGATCAGACCAGTGGTCTTCGTCTAATCCCCTTTTAAAGCCATCTCTGTTCATGGCCATCAGTATATCCACTTACAGTCAGTTTCACAAACAAACTGTGAAACTGTCCCACATGTACAACCCATGTGGTCACAGAGTTGGACTAGGACCTGGGAAACCAAGGGTCAAATCCTCACTTGCCAGGCAACTCAGTAGGTGACCTTGGGCCAGTCAATGTCTCTCAACCTAACTTGTCTCAGGCTTGTTGAAAGGATAAAATGGAGGAGGGGAAAGAGTAATGTATGTTGCCTTGAATACTTGGGAAGAAATTCAGCATAAAAATGTACTGGACAGATAGAAAGTCTTGCGAGGTTGCAACAGTTCCTGTCACTGACAGATAACGTTACTCCCAGAACAGGCCCTTACCAAGCTACTGGTTCTTGCAGCCACAGTTCCTTTTAGCCTAAATAGTTTACTTTCCTGTTTTCTCTCAACCTGACCAATACATTTGACATGCTGGTTTTGGTTTGTAAAAATAATTATTATTGCCTATCCTGCAGGTTTTAAATCCAAAGAAATACAACTGCCCTGGAAGGGTTTTCACTTGTTCTTCTGTGATTGCCTAGTTTGCAGGATTTAACAATTTATAACCCTGAGAGGACCATCACCGTGAAGGGTAGTATTGAGGCCTGCTCCAACGCTGAGGTAGAGATCATGAACAAGCTTCGGGAAGCCTACGAGAATGACATTGTGGCGGTCAATGTAAGCTCCCTCTCTTGCCAATTCTTTGTGTATGTGTGTGATTGTCATGTAAGAGCTCAGTTCTCCTTGGTATTAGCCAAACAGTCCCCCTGTTGTGGCAGGTAAAGGTAGAGGCAGGGGAATGCCCTGTCCCTCACTCCAAAGAGGTGCTTCCATGGTGTTCTTTGCAGAATAAAAACTGTGTGACCCAATGCCTTTTCTCTGTCTCAGGTTGCTTCATTGTTTCCCATTTCCCTTTTGTTTTTGTTTCTAGCAACAAGCCAATCTCATCCCTGGACTTAATCTCAATGCCTTGGGCATCTTCTCTACAGGCTTGTCCATGCTTCCCTCTGGAGCTGGAGCCCGCAGACCTGCTGTCACTGCCCCCTACAACCCTTTTGCTGTAAGTAGCTGGTATGCCCAGTTTTTTCCTGTGCAACTGTGGGCACTGCTGCGCTGCTCTTGCGAGACAAGGTGGGAAGAGGATGCTTGCTAGCAGAGGGCAACAACTGCTCTTCGCTGCAAGGAGGGCTTCACAGCTCTGGAGCCTACATATACCAATTTGTTTAGCTTCATTGCTATGGTAGCACTGTAACGTGTACCCTCCTGCACAGTTGGGGACAGGCGCAGTGGAGGTTGTGCATGTATGGGGAGGTATGACGAGGTTCCCTCATTTGGGTCAGTCTCTCCCTAATTCCTACCGAATTGCAGCTGACAAACAAGGTGACAACACTAGGTTACCTTAACAACTGTTATTTTGTTGAAAACAAGGTGGCTGTGGTAGTTTGTCCATTATGTATTTAAATGCCTTCCCAGTGTGATGGGCACCATAAACCTGAATTGTTTATTCACAGAAGCAAGGATTGTTATGTCATTCTTTGATGTTGCTCCCTTACAAACAGCAGCCACTTCTGTTACTCCTTAGAGACCCAAATAAGGGGAAAGGTTGTGATCTGTATATATGCTGCCAGCCTGACTTTCATTTGTGGCGGTCTTCAGAGAAGAGACTAGTTATCTGTGCTTGATTCCTTGCTGAATGGCCTGTATCTGATTTTGGCAATATTTTTGTGCAAAAAACACATCATGTTTGTCTGAATCTTGCACGGGTCCTTCAAACATCAGTGGGGACATGGCCTATTGCTACATGGCAGAACACGTGCTTTGCATGCAAAAGGCTCCAGTTTCAGTCTTCAGCGTCTCCTGTTTAAAAAGGATCTCAAAAATATCATTTATTTATTTACTTTATTTGTAGCCTGACTTTTTCACTGAGACTTGTGGGTGTATCAGATCTGAGCACAAGATTAGAGGGCTGCTGCCAATCAAAGCAGAAAATACTATGTTAGCTCTGGCAGAGGTCTGATTTAGTATAACCAGCATCATGCGTCTATTACATGAGATCTTGGTCCTAAGCAAAACTAGTAATCCTAAGTGTTACAGTTACTGCTTTTTGAATTTGGCCCATTAAAAACCACCTATATCCTGCCTAGAGATGAAAATGTCCAGAAATTCTGAAACTATGTGGGGGGGGGGGCAGATCTAGAAATTTGGAGGAAAATTGAAATGCATGCAGTACTTTCTTTAAAAACCTAGTAGAAAAGAGCAAGAGTCCAGTAGCACCTTAAAGACTAACAAAAATATTTTCTGGCAGGGTATGAGCTTTTAAAAACCTAATTTTACTGCTTGTACAGCATAAAATGCATAATTTGTGACCTAGTTTTAGCATATAAAATTGCTGTCTTTGGCATATTTATGAAATGTAAAAGCATCCTACCCAGGGCTATTCAGTGGGGCTTACTTCCAGGAAAATGTTGTTAGGTCTGTATTGTTAATTTTCTGTGTGTGTGTGAGTGTAAAGGGCCTTCAAGCCACAGCCAACTTATGGCGGCCCCTTTTGGGGTTTTCATGGCAAGAGACTAACAGAGACAGCAACCCTGGATTTCCTTGGTGGTCTCCCATCCAAATACTAACCAGGGCTGACCCTGCTTAGCTTCTGAGATCTGGCGAGATCTGGCTATCCTGGGCTATCCAGGTCAGGGTGTTAATTTTCTACAAGTGAAATTTTCCTGAATTTGTCTGGGGTTTTTTCCTGGACCTTCCCATCTCTCATCCTGCCTTTTCACTGGTCTATCTGGGATTTGTTGGACATTCTGAGGGGACTGTCCTGCCACCTCATAAAGCCAGACTTTGTGAATTTAGGAATGTAACTTCTAATGACCTTTAAAAAACTTAACTTCTGGTTCCAGCAACAGCTGGCCTGACACTCCTGGGAAGCTCATCTCCTTTTGTTTATTTGTAGAATCTGTTGTTTATAGTTAAAATGCCAGTGACTGAGTATTCCATTCTTAGATACAGGTAGACGGACTCTTGATGAATGCATCTGAGCCTTTTTTAAAAGTCAGCTATGCCTTTGGCTGTCACAACTTCCCATGGCAATGAATTCTACAAGTTACTTTTGTGCTCCATGAAGAATTATCCCAGAATGGGAGGAGCTCCCTTTTCACATTCTGATGGCTGCATAGCCCCTGTTCCCTTTTACAGCATCTAGTCCAGCATTCCTGGTTGCCCAGCTATGACTCCTGTGTCCTGGCTTAGATCCATTGCTGTTTGGTAGAAGACACCTCAGTGAGAAGAAAGCTAGTGTGGTGCAGTGGTTAAGATTGGCAGACTCTAATCTGGGAGAACTGGGTTCAATTCCTCACTCCTCCACATGAAGCCTGCTGGGTGACCTTAGGACAGTCACAGTTCTCTCAGTTCTCTCAGCCCATGCAGAGGCAGGCGATGGCAAACCACCTCCAAATGTCTCGTGCCTTGAAAATCCTACAGGGTCATCATAAGTCAGCTGTGACTTGACAGCACTTTACATACACATACCCCAATGAGAACAAACTTAAAAAAAACAACTGCATTGACCCATGCATATTCTCCCCTTCTTTCTGGACACTCTCCCCCAAGAAGTAAATTGCTTGTGGAAGTACAAGTCATGACCTCTGTTAGTCCTTTTAGCCCGCCCCCACCCCCATACTCCAAGCTGGCAATCCACCTTCCCTTCCCATCAGAACTTCTTGAAACTGTTTGAAGGGAGAAGAGACCTAAGTGCATGTACAACAGAGATGGGGTGTTTTAGTTTTTCCTTTCCGTAGTGCAGACGGGATGATCAAGGCCAATAATTCTGCTTGCCTTGACACAGTCTGGTCTGTCCTTTCTCTCCTCTGCTGTACATCTGAGGAAACCAGGCAGGAGAAAAGATGGGCACACAGCTGGGCTGGCAGACCGATAGGCTAAATCGACTATGCCTTAAGAGACAAGGAAGAAAGAGTTAGTTTGTAAATGCCTGACACCCAAGTACATCATGTTTTGTGCGAAATAGAAGTAACAGCAGTTAATGAGTACTAAGAAGTAGTTGATCTACATTGGGAGCGCCACAACGAGTGCCGTGGTACACTCTGTGTTAGTGAGCTGTGTGTGTGTGTGTGTGACTAGAGGGTTTATCTGGGTAAATTTGTGGGTACATAGTTGCGGCATATTGACTGTGGCATGAGGGTGATGGCTTTCATGCTCCAGTGAGCCGTCACAGTCACCACAGGTAGACCTTCATGTTACATCATGTCAACAGAAGTACAACATTGTCAGCAGAGCAGATGCGAAGATTCAGCTGAGCACAAGCAAGTATTGTTTGGAGCACCACCGAGAGGCCAAGAGACATATCTGCCTGTGTGAACCAACCCCCTCCCCCCCTCCCCCAGTCCTATGAACAAGCAGAGGGAACAGAGGAGCAGTCGTTATGTTGCAGAAATATTGGCTGCCCCTCAGACAGGAACATGCCTCTCTGACCGATGGCGCGCAGCCGTCTGCTCCTGGCCACTCCCCACTGACTGTCACTTTTTTTCCTGCCGTAGAATCAAGCGGCATACCTCTCGAGCCTCTATGGAGCCTCGCCAACTGGCGCATACCCACATCAGCACTCCGTAAGTGCCTTGCCCCATTCTTCCCGACGCTGGCCTTCCATGCACCCTGCTTTGCACCGCACCTGTCTATCGCTTTGGATGCTTTTATGCACCCTGTTCTGAAACACTTCCTCCTACATTCAAATCCTGAGGATGAAGGTTGTCCAATTACTGAATTAACACAGCGGAGGCCACCAAGGGGCATCTTTCCTGCCCTTCTCTTGTCGTGGGGAGCCAGATGCTAATTTCCCCTGTACTTGATTCCTGTGTTTGCCTGTCAGGCACTTCCCTTTTAGTTTGTAGTTAGCGTTTGCACTGTCTCTTTGTAGGCATTTCAAAGGCTATATTCCCCTCCTTTGACCCTTTCCTTCCATCCCACCCAGTCTTTGCATGCTTCACTCTATCGCTGTTGCTGCTCAATAGCCATACCTTTCTTTGGCTGCCAGCTCCTCCCTCTCAGCCCCATGTTTCTTAATGATACTGTGTTTATGCAGAATACCATGAAGGAAAAAAATGGCAGCCAGGACTGGAGACCAGCAGATGCAGGACTAATAGTTACAAATTGCATGGTTGTGGCAGATCAAGCTGTGGAGCTGGCCTATCAAAGTACATACAGCACAGCTGCAGCATTAGTACCTGGAGTACTGTGTGCAGTTCTCCAGGCCTCACTTCAAAAAGGATATGGACAGAATGGAGCAGGTGTAGAAGGGAGCGACGAGGGAGATCAGGGGCCTGGAGACCAAGCCTTACAAGGAAAGGCTGAGGGATTTGGGAATGTTCAGTCTGAAGAAGAGGAGGTTGAAGGGGGACATTATTACTTTCTTTAAGTATTTGAAGGGCTGCATTTAGAGGAGAGTAGGAAGCTGTTCCTGTTGGCAGCATAGGTTCGGATTTGCAATAATGTGTATAAATTATGGGCAGAAAGGTATCTGCTGGATATTAGGATTTTTTTTTTTTTACAGTAAGCATAGTTTAGCAGTGGAATCAGCTGCCTAGCAATGAGCTCCCTCTCACTGGCAGCCTCCAAGCAGCAGCTGGACGAACTTCCTGGGATGCTTGTCAGAGATGCTTTAGGCTGGTCCTGCATTGAGCAGGGGGTTGGACTAGATGTCCTGTATGACTCATTCCAACTCTGTGATTCTATGATTAAGTGGTCCTGATGCAATTTTCTTCAGGACTGTGATTACCACTGTTCTGTGGTGCCTAGATCATGTGCTTTGTGGAAACTAGTTGTAAATGCTACTATGGAGACATTGATCCATTTGCCCCAATGGTGTCTGGCCATCACACTTTCATAACTTGCTACCTTTTTAACTGGAGATACCAGGAATTGAACCTGGGAATTCCTGCATGCAGAGTGTGTGCTCTGTCCCTCATCCACAATAAACTGTAGGTTGACTCCTTTATAGAGAAAGAGAGAGATGGTGTCATTCCATTTCTACATTAACAAGCATTAAGCATCTCCCTGCCATGAAAGCCTTCCACTGATTGTTCCTTGCCATTAAATAGATGTTATCCATAAAAGGGTGGTAATCCTATTACTGAACCCAGCTCTGCTTTGCCTATCTTGTTCTACGATAATAATGTACTACATGGTCCAGTGCTAGAAGAGGAGGCTGTTCCCAGGAAATTTCTTTAGCTAGCTATGATTTTTGGAGAAACAGTGGACTGAAATGGTGTTTCCCTGTATTTATGCTCTAACATAACATAAAGCTTTTATGCAGTGTATTTTAACTTGCATCTGTTTTTGATGTTGCTTTGGGGGCTTTTCATTGTTTTAAGGTGAGGGTAGATGTTTGCATCTGGGGAAAGAAGCACTCCCCCCCTTCCAGCATTCTGTTTTTAAATCTTCATCCCATAAATTTGTAGAATTCTAGATTTGGAAGAGAAAACAGTGCCCTATGAGACAAACCATGCAGAGATGCCGTTAAATGCCCATACCCTCTTTTATTTATTTATTTTTCAAATGTCACATTCACACCCTACAATTCAGTTGCTTTCCAAACACTGTTCACGTGTGGATGCTTCACAGCCTAAGCAGTTTTTAATCACCAGCCCTGAACTGTGACAGCGCCTCTTCAGTGAAGAATTCTGTTTAGGAAGCATGACAACTAAAGGAACACTGGTCACAGTAGCTAAAACCGTTGCCGTAGAGATGAAAAGTAGATTTTTTGTGTGCTTATCAAATTTGAGGCCCAATGAAGTCTTTGTGAGGAGGAGAGCTTGGTCTGGGCTGCTTGGCTGAATAGGAGGGTGTTTTGTAAAGCTGCTGTTAGCAAACGAACAGAAGCTGAAATGCTTCGTAAGAAAAACATATATATGAGACGTATATATCTCAGTTTTAGTTTCAAATAGTCTCTTCTGTTTAAGAAGAGGGTTAATGCTTTCACAAATTTACCACTGCACCCAAAGCCCCCCCCCAACAAATTTACCACTGCACCCAAAGCCCCACCCCCCCCCCAACAAAAAACGCAGTCTTGGAAATTGCATGTTAAGGCTCTAGCTTGCCTCATAGACACAGAAGACTTGTCCCAATGTTTCATATTCAATTCAGACATTGGGTAGAAATCTCAGTTTATTTATGATGGGCGCAAATCTGGTTAAGCGTCAGGCTGCTGCACCCCTTGTCTTCTCCACCCTTCCCTTGTGCATCACTCCAAGAGAGAAGATAGTAGGCTTCACCTAACACCAATTAGTCATGAAATTTGAGTGCCTTAATAAAATGAAGGTAGAAAATTTATCTTGCCTTGAAAACCCAATGAGGAGTCTCCATAAGTCGGTTTCAACTTGACAGCACTTTCCACCACCACTAGGGAAGGAAACAAGCCTCTGGTTATTAGGAAGCCCACATTTGGACATCATGAGTCTCTGCAGACTGAAATCTTCAACTAACCACAATCTTGGAGCATGGTGCTGAGGGGAGAGGGAGGGAGTGTGCAAACATGGCATTTGACATGCCCATCATGAAGAAACTGGCACCTGGTGGCTTTGATTTCTGATTATGATGTATAATAGTTTATTTTAAAGCACAACTGTATTATTATTATTATTATTACTAATAAGTGTATTTGTAGCTTGTTTTGAGAATGCCCATTGAAAAGTGAATCATAAATTTATTTCATACAGAAGCTGGGGCAGGACTGTGTCAGTGTTCAATATGGTAGAAAGTTTGAATCTCCTTCTTCGACAACCAGTGCAATGAAAAGCTTATAAGATGAGAACCCAGTCTTATGCATGTTTAACCAGAGGTAAAATCAATGAAGTAACTATGCAGGCATTGTTGGAGTTGATAAAGGCTCCCTCCAGCCCTTGACAACAAATGAGTGGACAACAAACGAGTGGGCCAAATGTGAGTTTCAGGAAAGTCTTCAAGGACAGCCCTGCATAGAATGTGTTGCAGCAGTCTGAATTGGAGGTAACAGAGGCATGGATTATGACGGCAAGGCCTCTTTTTCCAGCAGTGGGTGAAGCTGATGAGTCAGGCATAACTGATTGTAGACAGCCCTAGCCACCACAGGCACACACAATTCCAGCAACAATGCCAAGGCAGGAGCACCCCCAGGCCACTCATCTGGTCCATCAGGGGGAACATAAGATGAGCCTTGCTGGATCAGACCTGTGGTCCATCTAATCCAGCAACCTGTTTCACACAGTGGTCAACCAGTTACCCTAGAAGGACAACAAAGAGGGTCTGGAGGCCACAACCATCTTCTGATGTTGTCTCCTAGCACTCGTATTCAGAGATTTGCTTCCTCTGAATGTGGAGGATCACTTTAATCACCATGGCTAGTAGCCATTGAGGGGCCTGTCCTCCGTTAATCTGTTTAAACCCTTTTTAAAATAATCTATGGAGTGGAAAGTGTAGCCCCCCCAAAAATAAAATAAATCCTCACCCATGCACTGTTACCAGCTCCATCTTGTCTAGATTGCTTGTACTTCCGTAGTTCATTTAGACATTCCAATGCTCCAAGTTTAATATGCTCCAGCAGTTTATTCATCCCCGTTGGCTTTGACCGGGAGGAAGTTAGGGGCACCTAAGATATGATGAAGGAAAAGGAATAACACATGTTTTGCTTGTCCTGTTCCCATGCATTTCCATCATGTCAGAATGGATCTTTCACAGCTCTCTCTGTGGTGAGGTACATGAACTTGGTAGAGCCAGAGGGAAGGTGAGAGAAGTCCTATTTCAAAGAGGAACAAGAAGACACAGGGAGCTTGAGGCTCTTGTGCTTCCTGCTTCCTCTCCTTTGCATCCACTTCACCTCCAAAGCTACCCTAAGTCTAACTGAAAGAAAATAGGATGAGCACCCAGTTTAAGTATTTAATTATGGACCAAAGTTTCATTGACTTCAAGTTTGTTTCACCCCCACTGTCAGTCACTGGTGGTAGCTTTTGACTTCTTTTCTTCACTGAAAGGGCTTCAGTGCTCACTGTTTTCTTCCTTTGACTCTATCCATGTTTTTACTCCTGAGTATTAGACATCTCTTCTGCTGTGGAGAGCCAATAATTGCTTGCTTCTTTGCTGCATTGCCCTCAAATCAGCTTGGATCAGCTCACAGGGACAGGGGGGGAGTGTTAAATCTTTACAGATGGGACAATCTCTTCTCTCCCAAGAATCATTTTGGATCATCTTTTCTGTCCACAGTTGCCAGAGCAAGAGGTGGTGAATTTGTTCATCCCCATGCAGGCAGTGGGTGCCATTATTGGAAAGAAGGGGCAACACATTAAGCAGCTGGCAAGATTTGCAGGAGCTTCTATCAAGGTAAGTACATTTCCAGGCTGACCCGTGGGCACGTAGGAAACCTTTCTGTGCTGAGCCCTTCCTGCCTCATCCTTTGCTATCACCTCCAGTGTCATCTTCTCTCTGCCACAGAGACCCTGCGTGGCCAACTATTGCTCAAAGCTGAGGCAGTTTCCACGGCAAAGAGTGCAAGGATCAGTTTGTCATTTGTCGAAGGCTTTCACAGTCAGAGTTCATTGGTTCTTGTAGGTTATCCGGGCTGTGTAACCGTGGTCTTGGTATTTTCTTTCCTAGGAAAGAAAACCTACAAGAACTAGTTTGTCATTTGTTTTTGCACCTCTCGGGAACACCAAGTACTGCCTTTTGTGTTCCACTACCTCTGCATCCATTTTTATTAATCATACTTGTATCCCACCATTCTTCCAAGGAACTTGAGGGTGCATTTTTAAAAAAAAACTGTTGAAATTGTCATCAGCCACCCACACATTCTGCAAACAAGAAAGGTCTGCTGGTTAAGGGGCAAAGGAAAGAGGCAGGCTGAACACCTTTCTCAGATAGGTAGCCACTGGTCAGGAGGGCCCTGTAGACTCTGCTCTAAAAAAAAATTAGTGGTCTCCTCCCAGTGTTCATGTGAATGCAGAGAAGTTCAAAGAAGGCAGCTGTCCGCTGACACAGGGCAGCTGATATGCTTGGGAAATGACTCATGGATGGAGACTGACTCAAGTTACTCTTGGGGCTTGCTGATGAGTGGGCCTGACCAACTCTGAATGTCACCAGTGAGTAAGGTTTGGGTTATATGTGGCCAATCGGAGGAGTCTTGTGGATGAATCATCAAGAGTTAGGGCTGTTGGTATATTTAGATAGCAACCTGTGATGCACCAAAACAACTGCAGAATCTGTCTTGTTATACTGTGATCTGTAATAATGCAATGTCTGGATTTGTATTTTTATTTTAAAAAACGCATTGTTTGATCTGGAGAATCGGGTTTGATTCCCCACTCCTCCACATGAGTGGTGGAGTCTAATCTGGTGAACTAGATTTGTTTCCCCACTCCTACACACGAAGCCAGCTGGGTGACCTTGGGCAAGTTACAGCTCTCTCAGCCTCACCCACCTTATAGGGTTGTGGGGAGGGGAAAGGGAAGGCGATTGTAAGCCAGTTTGTGTCTCCCTTAACTGGTAGAGAAAGTAAGCATATAAAAACCAACTCTTCTTCTTCTTCTTCTTTTTTTTGGGGGGGTGAATCCAAATAATGGAGCTCCCTCCCCTGCCCCTGGGGTTGAGGGAATCTCAGGAGCTGTACAGGCCAAAACTTGAGTAGGAAACACACAAAAATCTTGGGTCCCTTCTTGTGCAGGTGGAATTACCTTCTGTTTGTGCAAGGGTACTTTAGGATCCAGTCCATTGATCCATTTGTGTTGCTCCTTATTTTATACGCCATTTCGAGAAGCAACTTATATATGTTTGTAATCAAATACATGTAAAAGTAAATTTGATTTTTTTAAAATGTTTTGTTTATGGAAGTGTCCCTTAGGCTGTGAAAGTCCATACCAATTGGGCACTTTTCACTAGTGATGAGCCAAAATGGAGGCTGTTCTATGGCCCTTTTTGCTTTCTTCAAAGTGAAGCCCCATTTCAGTGATCTTTCTAGCAAACTAGTAAGAAGTGCCTTGCCATGGTGAAGCATGCAGATCATGCTGTGGATCACTTTCTTTAAAGTAAATTTTGTATATCCTGCCTGACACCTTCTTTCTTGGTGATGCACTTGCCCAGAGAAGGGATGGGTTTTACATTCTTGGTGTGAATGGGCGGGTGGGTGGGTGAGGAGCCTTGCCCCTTCCAAGCCAGCAAGCAGAAGCCAAACACTACCTGAACCCTAGCCTGAAAATTAGGGGGGGGGGGGGAAACCCCACCCCCGTGAACTAGACCTGAACTTTAAATCTATTATCTGCCTTGAACCTGAACTGGAACCAAACCTGGATTTTTTTTCTAATTCATGGTTTGGTTCAGGTTCTAGGCAACCAATGGTTTGGGTTCAGGTCCAGCTCACAGAAGAAAACCTCTCCAAACCAGTTTTTGAGTCTGGTTTGATTTTCCCTACTTGTAACCTTTCCACCTAAATTTATATCTTGAGATAAAATGAGACCCCCTCAGAAAACCTACTCTGTGGGCAGTGATGGGGGATTTGCTGTTCCGTATTGTGTTCTCTGTGGCTTACAGATTGCACCAGCTGAGAGTCCAGATGCCAGTGAGAGGATGGTTATCATTACCGGGCCTCCAGAAGCACAGTTCAAGGCCAGTATATAGCATATTTGTATCGCACGGTGTCGTCAATAGTACTTGTTTACATACACCAGCCCCTGACACCATTCATGAGACAGCAGACCCTGCAAGGCCAAGCAACCAAGTAGGGACAGGGCGGAGAGATGTGGGACTGTACAAGCCCTGGAGTCTTTGTTCTCAGCAACTCAAAGAGCATCCAGAGGATGCCAGAGTTTTTGCCCTTGCACAGCACACAGGTTGGTGATCCCCAACTCAGCCTCAATGCTTGTGCACATGGTTTCCCTCTTTTAGTGAATCTTGTGGGCCTCTAGGGCCTCCTCCAGTACAATATGGCAGTTGTATCTCACTGAGCCCTGAGAGACTAACTTTCCACAAGGCTTCATTGCTTCATTGAGCAATGCCCAGAAGAGCTGTTTGTGGAAAGGTTCTATTCCCTTTTTTTGCTCATCATATTATTATTTATTATTTACCTCATTTATTTACCTCATTTATGGCCCACTGAGATTCAAGGTAGATTACAGAACATAGAAAACAAGTAAATGAAACAGTATAAGATATCCAATAAACAATGCAATAGGGTTAGGATTACAGAAGTGGAAAACAATGCAACCAACTGTCTAAGTCATGACATAATGTAATGCAGACAGCAGGTTACAAAGGTAAAAGCCAAAACAGTAAAAGCAAAGTGATACATTTTAGGTGAAGTTGTTTGTATCCTTGCTAGAAAGACCAGTTACACTCAAGGTTGGACAGTTGCTGGCGTAGCTCCCGTCATTAATATGAATCTGCCTGTTGGGAACTCTTCCCCTTAAGTCAGAAAAGTCATTTTGGGGTCAAAATTGTTTCTTGCAAGCCCACTTTTTTTTTTAATGGACACTATATTGGCCATAAGATTAGACTATCTGGAAATTTACCAGCTGATCTATTTGTTCTCCCAGGCCCAAGGACGAATATTTGGGAAACTGAAAGAAGAAAACTTCTTCAATCCAAAAGAAGAAGTGAAGCTTGAAGCCCATATCAAGGTGCCTTCCTCTGCAGCAGGCCGTGTGATAGGAAAAGGCGGGAAAACGGTAGGTGGGGCAGCTCTGTTGAAGGTCAAGGGAAGCAGATGAAAGCGCACAACCTTCTGCAACTTGGGAGCTGGGGCTGCTTTGGATTTGGATTGATTTGCTTGGCTGGATGCGGGGGCAGGCAACGGGTGAACATCCCAATGTTTTTGTACTCCCTACTCATCCATGCCATTAATCTGCAAGCACCTTGAGTTGCTGAAATGCAACCCCGAGGGCTGGCTGAAATAACTGTTGTCACATTTACTGTTGCAGGTGAATGAACTACAGAACTTAACTAGTGCAGAAGTAATTGTACCACGTGACCAAACACCTGACGAAAATGAGGAAGTTGTCGTCAAAATAATCGGTCACTTCTTTGCCAGTCAGGTGCAGTACTACTTAAACATATATATATGTATATATATATATATATAGAGAGAGAGAGAGAGAGAGAAGAGAGAGAGAATTTTTAATGAGGAAAAGTGGCTTAGGATTTGTGAAACTGTGAATGTTTAAATTAACCCAGGTTGTGTATATATTTGAAAGTACAACAAACCAGTTCAGAAATTTAGTGATGTTGAGATGGGGAGGGGGCAATACAGAACTGAAGTCTTTTCTTTGGGACATTGGGGCCTTTTTCCTGCCACTTGGGTGCTAAACAGCAGTTTTTCATGAGCTTCCTCAATTTCTCATTTTTGATTTGTTGCCTTTCTGTGGTTTCCTTCGACTTTCTCACATTGGAGTAAGTGTGGTTTGAAAAGGCAACACAGGAAACGATAACGAAAATACAAAAATACAACAAATAAACAAGGAAGCGAAGAAACACTGAAGAAAACTGTGGCAGTTCAGCACTCAAATTGTGTGTGTGGGGGGGTCCTCCATGTAAAAAGACTCACCAACAGTGGGATTTCCCCCACCCCCAACTTTTAAAATCCTGTATTTATGCACTAGTTGCTGGGTTATAGGGTAATGGCCTGGAAGCATTATTTCAGCAAGGCACAAGGAGTGAAGAGATGATAGAGTTGTTGCTGCAATACATGCTTCGCACTCGGCCCGCTAGGCCTTACCCTGTGGGGCTTTCCCACACGCTATTGAGTTTCCCATGGTGCTGAAGGGACACTAAAGGCTCTTAATTTGAGCCTTTCTTTAGGATTCATCATATGCATTCTGGATGCCACTTTTACAGACTTTGCCCTCCTATTTTTAACGCTAGAACTGCCTTCCTTTTCTCTCTCTCTCTGCTGCAGACTGCACAGCGCAAGATCAGGGAAATTGTCCAGCAGGTGAAACAGCAGGAACAGAAACACCCTCAGGGAGCCCCTGCCTCGCAGCGCAGCAAATGAGGCTCCAGGTGCTAGCCAACAACTGATGAATGTAGCCCTTCCAACACCTGACAGCATAACCGAACAGGGAGCAAACCAAAGACTATCTGGAGGCATCAAAGTCTGCCCAAGGGGGCTGGGGCTCTGCAAAGGACTTACAGTAACACAGGCGGGGGGTGGGTGGATTTCAGCAAGTAGGGGACTGCCTCCGTGCCACAGCCTAAATGGAGTCTGTCTAACAGTACAACGCTATCCCTTTAGTTGGACTAACATAGGCGGAAATTTTGCAGACAAACCCGTTCAGAATCTGTTCTGTACATGTGTGTACATACTAGGAAACCATTCTTTCTTTATTTCTTTTTTACACAGTGCATGGGCTGCTGTACAGGACAGCGTTAATATATTTTAGAATTAATATAGCTAACTGAACTAACTCCAGTCTTTAATTTCTTTTTAAAACAGTAACGTTTTATTTTTAGAACATGCGGGCTTTTCTAGACTTAAACGGAAAGAAACTAGTCAGTTATGGATTTCTAACAGAAAGTAGGATGGAGAGATAGGATTGCCAGCAGCAACATTTAAAAACAGGAGTTAAAAAAAAAGAACAATATTTAGGTGGATTTTAGGAAGACTGATGGCATCTGCATGCCATCTGGGATCGCCTGTATGTGCCAACAGAAGGGATACCGTCTCGTTAGCAGAGGAATCTCTATGCATTTCTTTCTCCAGCTCATGTGACCTTCTCTTTGCTTCACAGATCTCAAAACTGGTTTTTGCATACAGTCTCTCCTTTTGTACCACCAAACAATGCAGTGCTCCGAGTAAACACATCACAGAAAGAAAAAAAAACCCACCTAGCCACAACTTCCATTTTGCTTATCAGAATGCCAAGCTTCAGTGAGACCTGATTTCCTTTTGGGGGGCAGGGGATCTCTCACCCAGCTCACAGGAAAACTGCACACCTGGTACATTATTGCATGTAGGATGCTGCCACCAATACTGTGGGAAATGGGTTTTTAAAATGGGGATTGACAAGAGGTTGTTGGCCCAGGGCATGAAAATTGCAACTTTTTTTTTCAAAAAGAAAAAACAAACAAACTACCTCAGGTGTTTTCATACCTCAGCACCTTGCTCTTGTGTATCCCTTTTTGAGATTTTGTATGCCTTGTAAAACTGAGAGTTGGAGCATTTTTTATTTTTTTAATAAAAATGAGTTGGAAATAAATTTAGACAAAGACAGCTGGCAGGTGGAAGAAAGCATCATTCTGCATGATGACTTCTGTATTCTTCTGCTAGATGAGAGCCACTGGCCTTGAAACAGTTAATAATAAAAGGATAGAAGTGCAAGAAACACTGGAGCAGAACTCCTGAGTTTGACAGGTTGAACACCATTAGAGTTTTCTGTGCTAACAGATGGATGTTTTACTGGTTTCTGTGAACATATTGTACCAACAGAGTGCAATGCCAGTTTTCTCTACTTCAACCAGTGTTCTGTGAAAAAAGAAATATATCCAGCTAACAAGAGCCTGACCTCAGTAGTTTTATTTAACTAAATGCCTGTTAAATGAAAGTGGGTGGTATGGGAACACCTCCTCTCTAGAGTCTTTCTCCCCGCCTTAATGAGAGGGAAGGTCATGAGCAAGCAGGTAAGGTTAATGTGCAGAACAGAAACAGAGGTACTTTTCAGACTTGCTTGCATTATGTGTGTGTGTGTGTGTGTGTGTGTGTGTGTGTGTAAAGTGCCTTCAAGTCACAGCTGAATTACGGCAACCCCTTATGGGGTTTTCAAGCAAGAGGCTAACAGAGGTGGTTTGCCATTGCCTTCCTCTGCATAGCAACCCTGGTATTCCTTGGTGGTCTCCCATCCAAATACTAACCTGGGCTGAGCCTGCTTAGCTTCTGAGATCAGGCTTGCCTGGGCCATCAGGGTCAGAGTGTTTGCATTATATCAGCACTTAAAATATAACTGGCGGTAAGATAAGGGCCACAATTATTGGCTTAGAAAGTAAACTCCAATTTTTTTCTATCTTGATATTCCACACTGAGAATCTTTAACAAAACAGCTCTCTCCAAAAAGCATCACATGGAAGTAGGACTGAACCAACAACTGGTATCCAAGCAACCACACAATCTTCTGTGCTATCATATATGCTGTGAGTGCTCATGGGCATCTCTGTATAGAGGGTTAACATATGCAAAAATAACAAAGAGGCTAACCTCTTACAGGCTTAACAGATAAAACACATAGCCAGTGTGCTACAAGATAATCTGCCAACTAACACTAGGCAAAACGGTATAGGTACAACTTGAGGTCTTCTATGATGGCATTCAAGGCAAGCTAGCTTTGTACTCTCAAAAAGCTGCTGATGTTTATTCTCAAGCAACAGAAAATGCCCTCATGAGCAGTGGCCAGAGGAAGGCCTGTGTAGCTGTAGGCTTGTGAGTAGCATCCTTGCCATGCAGTTCTCAAACAAGCAGTACTTAAAGCTTTACATGCATTATTACAAACCCGCCAAGGATATCTTATTCAGCGGCTAAAACTAAACCAGCAGCTGAATCCTTGTTTGACTCATGACCAAGACATGAACACACGCTATTACTTTAATAGAACAAAAAAAATTAAATTTACATTGCAGCAATTAAGAGACAGGACTGACCTATTCTACAGAGGTATGGTGAAGATTACTGAAGAAATGTATAACCATCTTGAGCTAAATATTTTAAAATGTTAATCAAGGTTATAAAATTTGATTAACTTTACATAACAAAATCCAGCAAGAAACACCACCTTTTATCTTCAAACCTTTTATCTTCAGCCCCCTTAATAAATGGCATTCACTCCACTCTAAGCTGATTCGAGAAGCAATAAAAGCCACGTCTACTGTGCCTGAAGTGATGCTTTAAGTTCTGTTTTGCAGAATTATCTGCTTCAAATCATACCCCCATTATGTCTGTTCTCTCTTAAGTGCATCAGTTGGTAATGTGCATCCAGCTGCATTTGCCCACTGTAGTTTGCAGGATACATGAGGGAATCTAGACTCATATTGAAAGTGTGATTTCTTACTTGTGTCTAAATTATTGTATGCCAATTATATACATGGACTGGGAACCTGTGAGCAAATTTAGCTTCCAAACACCATTTGCAGCACAAACCTGAGGCTTTTCTCAGGCTTGTAGAAAGATCTAGTCTATCTATAGTGCTTATGTCCAGATTTAAGTATTCACAGATGGGATCACATTGAGAATTGGATATATGGGTGAAGCCTCAAGGTACTGGGATCACTATCCCTCACCCTCCTAATTACATCAGGTCACTTAATATATTTGAGAGATTATTTTAATGTTGCTATGATGGATCTCCTTTTGTTTTATGTATTTTTTCCTCACCAACCACTACTATCACTCCAGAGACTTATGAATTGCCTCCTGTTATTTTCCTGTCCCACATTTTTGATGAGGAATCCACCCCAATGCTCTTTATTTATATAAGTCAGAATATGGCACAAAAGAGGCTTAATAAAATAAAAATTCAAAACGGTTTTATTTTTCTCTTGGAGAAATGGTAGTCAGGTTGTCAAGGAGGTTAGAAAATGAACTTGGTGGGCAACACAACAGGAATGAAGAAACGAGATATTTATAAACAATAGATATTTTGTATTCAGGATGTAGCTGATTTATTAATGTAGCTGATGTGTTGATACTTTTGAGACAGAATGAGATAGAGAACACTTGGCAGACACTGCTTAATTGAATAGACATAAGCTTTGAAACAATATTTCTATTGTTGGTGGAGTCAGGAACAACACAGTTTCCCAGTTTTATTTCTTAAAACCAGTAAGGGATACCCCCTTTTCTTTGCTGCTATTTCCCTTAGGGAAGGACACTCAATTCATTTCCCATACACAGGATCCTTCTTGATCCTACACAACTGTGTTCCTCCCATTCTGATTGCCAGCTTCTGTCAGTTTCTAACTCTCATTCTTTCAACTGCCAACAGTATAATTCTCTTTGTTTTCCCAACCTCCTGTCACTCAGGACAAGTCATCAGTATTCAGTTGTCTGTTGCCCTGTCAATGATCAATTTTATTCCTGTTTGCAGCCTCATACCACCCCCCTAGGTTTTTCAAATTCATATGAACTGAAGCCACTTTACTAGATAAGTTTATTTTCATTTTCAGTTTATGAAAGACCCTTTTAACACATTTGTATTTAAATACAGGAATACAAATAAATAGACTCATACAATATATAGATTTTTAAATAGACTGACCCTCATTTAGGGATGCTTCTATGGATTTGTTACAAATCAAAAAGTTTCAACTGTTTCAAAATTACTATCAATCTAAGTTTTAAAACAAACTAACAAGTCTTTTGCCTTCCAATGACAGAAAAGCACTTCATTTGGCGGACTGGAAACATGCTATGGGCTTGTACACTCCTTTCTTCCCCCTCTTGCATATCAGTTCCGTTATCTGTTTCTGGATGCTTCTAATCATAAGTTGTCATGGTACCCAAATTGGGCAAATCATGGTTTAGTGCTAACATTAATGTTAACTATGGCAAACACTAGTCAGTTTGTAAATTTGAATGTCTCAGTAACATGTAAATGGAGAAGGGGTTTAGCACACAGGACTACAGCAAGTTTCCAATTCTCCAAAGAACGGTTCAGGGGACCATGAGAAGAACCAGTAGCTTGACACAGTAGTGTGTAGTCCTTGTGAAGAGGAAAATATGTATATTGTCATCTTCTTTATGCTAGGTAATTCAAAAGCCACTAAACAGTGAATGTCAAAGCACTATTCTTAGCCGCCAGTCTCTCACTAAACTGGTACCATAATCCTGTTAAATTCAATTCTTAATCCATTGCTTTATTTCCTTTGGAGGGAGTTTCAGCTCAGATGAAGAACTTGCTTTTCAACTAAGCCTTCAGAGTATCACCTATCTCTGAAGCAGAGGCCAGACCAGTGTCTTTGTTTTCAGAGACAGGTCCAGGAATTAGCAGCTAAACACAGAACTTCTTCTGCCATCAAGGGCACTATGCAAGTGCACCTCCATCAGAGGCCTGGTATCACAGCAGCTGCTGATGAAGTATCTCCCACACCATTCTTCTGCGGAAATAAGGCATGTGATGCTGCAAGAAAAAAATACTGAATTACTCAATGTATTCATTAAGGCAAACATCAGTCTATGCAGAAGTCAATGCTCAAACATCCTGCAACTATGGAAGTGTTTAGGGCAAAATTAATTTGCTCTTCTCCCTATTCCCCATGAAAAATTCCTTTGCAATAACCTATTCTGCAGGTAATGTGGCACAGGCTTGAATTTCTGAAACATTCCCCAGTAAAGGAACACAAACCCCAGGGGCACCCTTGTGCAGCCAGACGCCTTTGACTGTCATTTTTCACATTACCTGCCAAGTAACAAATGTGAGAATATTCCTATTGAAATATGGCAGAGATATAGGTCACAAAGAAGACCCACCATGGCATTAACCTCGAATAAAGTCCTGTCTCAAGCTAGACTGATAGGGTTACAGCATGATGTATTCCCAGCGATGTATAAAGAGTTTGAAAATGTTGTAAAAAGCATCGCTTTAAAAGGGTTTTTGGATACCACGGCATGTAAATGGTTGGAAGATGTCTTCACAGCTAAAGGCGCCAAACAAAGTGTGAACAGTATTTTTTATAATGTTTTCAAACTCTTAATACATCGCTGGGAATACAAGTGCGGTAACCCCCATAGAAAGTGCGAACAGTATTTTTATAACATTTTCAAACTCTTAATACATCGCTGGGAATACATAATGCGGTAATCCAGTGAGCAGGAAGAAAGGAACAGGTTTTCCTACAGTGTTTTACATCACTCACCTGAGTAAATGTAATGGGTTTATCCCTGGAAATAAAGTCTGCATATTTACAAGCAAATATTCCACAGTCACTGCCATTCAACTGCTGAGGAATTTCCTAAATGGAAAGGGGGTGGTAGATAAAAAGATATCTATTAGTTTCTTTTTACTTTGCTTAAAATGCAGGTTTACTGAATTTACAGAGGCTCTAAACTGCCAAGCTTATAATTGGCATCCAAACCACAAGAAGAAAAGGATCTGTCACATCCTTCCTATACTAACATGCTCGCTTTACAGAAATATTAGGGTTCAGAGTTCAAGATCTGGAACATTCCAAGGTCTTTTATGCATGGGCTGGATCTCCCTGCTTGGACCTGGGTTCATTGCACATTAAAGGAACCCGGGTTGGGGGAAACTGCAATGGCTTGAATGATCAGGGACGAAACTGTGTGCTAATCGAACCATGAATACAGAAAAGCAGTCTCCCAAGCTCAAATAAAGTCCCACCCCTTTAAATGCTGCTCTGTAATTGGCTTAGGAGCCCTGTGGCGCAGAGTGGTAAGCTGCAGTACTGCAGTCAAAAGCTCTGCTCACGACCTGAGTTCGATCCCGACGGAAGTCGGTTTCAGGTAGCCGGCTCAAGGTTGACTCATCCTTCCATCCTTCCGAGGTAGGTGAAATGAGTACCCAGCTTGCTGGGGGTAAAGGGAAAATGACTGGGGAAGGCACTGGCAAACCACCCCATAAACAAAGTCTGCCTAGGAAACGTTGGGATGTGATGTCACCCCATGGGTCAGGAATGACCCGGTGCTTGCACAGGGGACCTTTACCTTTAATTGGCTTACCATGAGAGAAGATTTCCTTCCCCCCAAACCCAACTGCCGCATAAAAAAGCATTTTAAGAACAAAAAAACAAAAAACAGCAATCTTAAAAAGCATTTTTAGAACAAAAAACGGGGGAGAAATCCAAGCCTCGTTTTTAAAAAACCTCTTTTGCTCAGAAAGAGCTCTGAGGTAGCAGGAAGCACTTGAATCCCGCCTCTTTACACACTGTTTCGTGATTGGTTGTGAGAGAATCCATTCTTCTGTGTTTCCCCCTAATGCAGTATGCATGCTCTGTGGCTCCGGAATGAGCCAGGATCAACGGTTTAATTCGGGCCAGAAGAAGAATGGGGGAAGCCGGGTTCATTTTGCGTCGAAACAGTGTTGAGTTTCCAAGGAATTAGATAGCATGCATACTGAAAAATCTGATCCTGGCTGAAACGGAAGAAAGGAGGTTAAAGCGACCATGCATAAATGACCCAAGAAGACATTCTGTGAAATCTACACCACTTCAAACCTCAAGACCCCTTTGTCACCATACTGATCTCATTCAAAGTACCATTAGTATTTCACTTCAAACAGAAACATATTTCTAGGCTGAAAAGATTTGTGTTGTTGTGAGTTCATTTATGAGATACAATAGAAAGCCTTCAACAAATCCTACATTCAGAGCTTCAGAAGTTTACAGTTTACAACCCATGTGACGAGGAATACAATCTGTACAATTCAAAAGATGCTCACATACATGTGGTTTCATACTGTAAAGTGTCCATGACGAAACATTAATGTCTAGGTTTCTCTTGGCTTTGCTTTCCTCCTGTAGATATTGTCTGTTCAATAAAATAAAACACAGCTGTAGAGATTATTTTAAACATAGAGTGTATCACTACATAAAGTTAGACAAGTGTTTTTCAGTGGAAAAGATACCATTCAAAATTACAACAGAGTCACACATCCCACAGAGTCAAAGTCACACATCCCACAATGATCATGCTTTATGCAATCAATAGCCATTTTACACAACCACATTTCTGCAAATCAGCATACAGCATTCATTAGATTAATGTATTACCCCCTATGGAGACTCACTAACTGAATAGAGAGTCAAACGTTCTGAAAGATACTAAAAAGTAATGATTTTCACAATAGCTTTGTATAGTCTCTATACAGTAGCAAAGCTGTATACCAGGGGTGTCGGACTGATTTGTGAGGAGGGCCGGATATAACATAAATTTTTTTTGGTTGGGCTGACCATATGTAATTAATTAATTAATTAATACCATAAAGCTGGAGGCCAGGTCTACCCATTGGTTTCTATGGGCCTCCAGAGGCCAGGTCTACCAAGTGGGTGGGTATGGTAGACCTGGCCTCCAGATGGGGACAGGTTTTCCCCCCACAGAGGCGGGGGGAAGAGGCCCCATTGCGAGGCCAGGTCTACCACCATGAAAGCCAACAGGTAGACCTGGCCCCTGTGGGGGGGGGGATGTCCCCCTCCAGAGGCCATGTCTACCACCTACCCAACTGCTTGGTAGACCTGATCTCCGGTGGCCCATAGAAACCAATGGGTAGGCCTGACCTCCGGAGAAGGACCTCCCCAGAGGCCAGGTCTACCTGTTGACTTCCATGGCGGTAAAGCTGACCTCCCGACCGAGTCTCCAGACGGCGCCTGGCAAGGTACGGGGAGGGAGGCAGGGACGGGGCGATTGCCTGGGGGGGAGGCAGATAGGGCGCAACAATTGCTGCGCCCGGCAAGGTGGAGGGAGGCAGGAGCGGCAAGGTGGGGGGGGAGGGAGGGATGGGGCGATCGCTGGGGGGGGAGACAGGGATGGGGCGCAGTGATTGCAGTGATAGGGGAGGAGAGGCAGAGAGGGCGAGGAAAGGATGGGCAAGGTGGCTGGGCGAGTGAGGCCAGAGCAGCCCTGCTCAGCCCGGAATGGGGGAGGGCAGCAGGGCTGGAGAGTGGGGACGCTGCTCTCCATAAAGGGAGGGGGTGTGGGGGCTGGCTGCCTTGGCTTGCGGGCTGGGGAACAGCCCTCCGGGGGCCGGATCTGGCCTGCGGGCCACCAGCTTGACACCCCTGCTGTAAACCAACTGATAATTAGCAGTTTCAGAGTTGGAGTAGCAGCAAGGCCATGTCAATCAGTGGCTCGTCTGGTAAATTGTGGGTATTTAAGATGATAACCCTGCACCTTTAATTAGAAGTTTTATTCAGAAATAAGAATAAACCACCTAGAAGAGAGAATAGGGGGAAATATACCTCTCCTGTAATGTACTGTTAGCAAGCACCTACTTACAGCAGTCTCTTACAGATCCTATATCCATTGTGTCCCATTGAGTCAAAATATTTTATCGTCTTTCTCCTCATGTCTACAACCTGTTATTAAAAGAAGGCTGTTAATGAAAAAAATCACAGTCTATGCCACTTCCCCTCGTCTAAAAGAAATTACTACAGAAAGCTGAAATGGACTCACCACTAATCCCCAGTGTATCTTGATATGAATGGGTACCAAGATCATATCATGCTGGAACAAGTCTACTACTTTGGTCCATTTTCTGACCGCATTATAGCCCTCAGAACATAGCTTGGGATAGAAGAAAGTACTAAAAGCAAAAAGGACTGGAAGTCCTGGCCTTTTATTTCGGTCCACCAGAAGATTCATGTAGAAGTTAATGATCTATTAACACAACGGGAGGGGGGGGGGGGAAAGAACAGCGCTGTGATGTCTATCTCTTGAGAGAGGGGGGATGTCACAGTTGTAACGGGCTAAATTGTGGGATTCAAGAATTTATACCGAATCTCTAAAGAACCCAACTTCTGTATTACCACATCATTAAGCCAGTGCTGATTTCTTAGTGTCCAAATATCTCCACGTGTGATCTTCAGTTTGAAGGCACTACTCAAAATCTCATCCTCTGGACCATGGCTCAGCACATTTTCTATCACTTTCTCCATATCCTGAAACAACAAATTTATACAATGAGCTCCATGAGCAAAAAACAAACAAACAGAGAGAATTAAAGGAGCAGAAGGGAGGGAAAAGAATGAGTTCTTTACATTGCTCAAACCTTTAGACTATAAACAAGCTAAAGCTCACAAAATGTTGCATACTGAACATGGCAGTTTGTTTTAAAAAGCAGCTTTCTGTTCAGACTGTGATAAAGTAAAAGGATCACAGTACAGATGACAGAAAAGGATCGTTCCAAATACCAGATATCAATATGTGACCTGAAGCAACCCTACCAGAAAAATGGTACCTCTGTAAGGGTAGGAAGGCACTGTGTAGTCTTGTCCCAACTCAGATGCTTCTGTTCTTCTAGGTCAACTTGAGAGCTCCTTGTACATGAAGAGCCTTCATGATGCAGGTTTAACCTAAGCAACACTTCCTCTGACAGGTCATTCGCAGAGGAATGCTTTGCATGCTGTTAAAAGAAAAAAATCACCATAAAATGCATCTTGAAACCTGGAGATCCTCCTGTGACTGGCTTTTTCACAGGAAGGCAGCATTCAAGCTACTCTAAAGTTAGAATCTCAGTACCATCTACTTATCTAATAGTCATGAATGACCCCCATGTCCATCAAAAAACAACAACAACAACAACAACAACAACACACAATAGTATCAGCACAGCAAGGGGGAAGGCTCATAGAAAAATATGAAACATTTTTAAACACTACGGGCAGAGGTAAACACAACCAAAAAGCAGGGTGTGAGTAGGTGCAATCATCACCCAAAAATGTACAAAGCAGAACTAGAGACAAGATTTAGAAGGTGCAACCTCCTCCTTTTGTTTTAACATACCTCTGGCTCTGATATTTTATATTGTACCTTTGTGATGGACTATATACCAAACCAAATCATTTCAGTATCCAATTTTGGTTGAAAAGCAGCGTATAAAGGTAATAATCCGCAAATGCTGAGAACCAGCGTGGTGTAGTGGTTAGGGTGTTGGGCTAGGAACTGGGAGATCCAGGTTCAAATTTCCACTCTGCCATGGAAGCTGGCTGGGTGATCTGATGCCAGTCACACACATTCAGCCTAATCTAACCTCTCAGGGTTGTTGTGAGGATAAAACAGAAAATCTACGTTGGATCTCCATTGCGAAAAAAGTGGGGTATAAATGAAATTAAAAAAATACATTTATACAGGTAAGTAGAAAAGGTTCATAACAGGGCATGTGTTTCTCCAGGGCTCACCTCTTTTCTCCACGCTACAAGCTTTTCAAGCTCTGAAGATCTTTTGGCTACCATTGCAGGGCTGGAAGAAATAAATGTGAAAATAATTCATGGTGAGAGGCAAGCATGTCAGGAAGGTAGTGAGGGAAAGCACTTTTTGCCCCACAAGAAGAAAGTTCACTGGCATTTTATTCTTTCTAAATCAACGCTAACAACATACTTAACAGCAACAGCACTTTCTGGGGAGGATGACATAGCAGCACATCCACCCCTCCGTGCAGCTAACCAGAAAACACCCAAAACATCACTCCACCCCAAACACAACCCAAGGCACAACAAAGTTACACACTGAAGAATTACAGTGGTATTGCTGGAAATTTTTCAGGACAAAAAAAGTTGCTCAGCAAACAGTTAAGATCCCTACTCAAAAACCCAACACTGTCAACCACACCAAAATTTCACACTTACCTGCTTACATCTCCTGTAGAGCACACGGAATCAAAGCTTCTGATACCTTTGAAAAAGATGTGCAGGAACACAGTAAAATTACTGTCTTACTATGACCGCAATAAATTACATCTTCAGCAAAGAATAAGTGCTCTCTTTATTATATTCAATAAATTATATTCCACCTATCCATAAAGTTCAGAACAACCTACAATAGGATCATCATAACATTTGCAGGGCAAACTACAAAGCAAGATGAAGGCTCTATCAAACCCATTCCATCTGTAAATTATTCTTTTTTAAAGGGCTACAAATAAAATCCCATTTCTAATAAACTCTCTTTGGCTTCCTTCTCAAAGATGAATGCTGGTATATTTTGCCACCGGTTTCATACCCCAGTTTCTATGGATTATATCCAAAGTCACCTGTTATTATTCCCCACCCCCACCCAGGTCAATCTACCATGCCCCCTTAAATGCTGTCCCAGGAAAAGGAAGAGCTAGGGCCAATGAGGTAGTCTGCAGTGGAAGGGAGGAAAATTGGCAAAAATCATGCACACAACCCCCTTAACCCCTTCTGCTGGAAGAAAACATTCCTTGGGTAATCTTATTTTTCCAGTTACTGGCAATTGCTATTTTTACTACCATTAATCAATTCCAGACAGTTTCCATGTCAACAATATGTATCACTTGGAAGCCCCTTCTTTTTAGAGTTGTTTCACTTTACAGAAAAATGGAAGTTCCTCTTCCTCCACAAATAAGCATAACAAAGGGGAGGTGTGATGCATCTGGAAACATGGCAGATGCTCCTAGAACCAAGTCTGACAAGGGTCCTTAAGCACATATTTACCATCTATCTATAGATGTGCTTCTCACTGTGGGGACGTATGAACTTCCATGGGTACCCTTGTCTTTCCCATAACATCTAAAGCAATAGGACTTTAGAGGTCTCCACTTATCTCACTGCTATGAACACTTGCTTAAATGGTAAGTACAGTTAATACTTGCCATTCCTTGGTGTCACTGCTGGAGGGAGATCTACTTCCACACAGCAACCAGACATTAACAACCCGCTTGCACATCCTTGGACACTTGATTTGGCACATTCAAAATAAACATGGAGAGTTAATTTTTCCCTAATTTAGAAAAAACCCAAGTTTGAGCTACACAGTAACATTTTTATTGAACACAATACACCACCATATTTGATATTAAAGACAACAATATATCAATATAGTTCCATAAAACCAACAGAATTTTGAAGGGAGGGTCATACAGCTACATAGGAGTTTGCAACCCCAACTGCAAAGAGACTGGGGAAGTTGCTGGCTATTTAAAGCAAGCCTATGTAGGTGCTGACTGTTCTTTTCCCCCACTTGCTTACTACAGCGGATGATTGCAGACTCCAAACACCAAATTCCTAGTTGTGGAGTCTCAACCGATCAACGCAACCTCTCACATATTGATTCTGCAATGATACACTCATTAGTTCTTTAACATTAAAAACATTGTTGTTGCATGAATTAAGATCAGGTTTCTAAAAATCACAATACCACAAAGGTAAGTTCATCTTAGCCAGTTTGGTCCCACTAAGTACCAAGCTTCATTTCAAAAGGAAATGCAAGAACCCTTTCCCATGCTCTCTCTTTAAAGAGAACCCTTATTGGTTTTAATTGCTGCCTTAAATTGCTAAGCTTTACATAGCACAGAAGTGACTTACTTTGAGTGCTTTGCTACTGTGGGACTGGAGTAATTTTTAGGGCTCTTTTCTTTTTCTTGTTCAAGGAGCTGTCTGTATTTTTCTCTCTCATCTCTTTGAACTCCCTACAGAGGGAAGATTAATGCAACAAAGTTACCATAAAAAGGGTGATGACATGTATCTTCAATGCATGCCTGAACTGATAAGTATACTCCTATACCCGTGTTGGCAAACCTATGGCACGCGTGCCGCAGCCGGCATGCCAAGCCCTCTCTGTGGGCACGCGCAGACCCGTCGCGTCTGCCTAGGGCTGTGCCGTGTTGCCGTGGTGAGGGCCCTGAGGGCGGTGCTCCTTCTCCCCAAGCCCATGCTCCCCGAGCCTGCGCTGGCGCCCTCCCTCTCCTTGCATCCAGGGCAAGCCCCTCCCTCTCTCTCAGCTGAGCTGCAGCCGCAGCTCAGTTGTTTGTCGGGGTGCCCTGCCCGTCTTCAGTTTGGACAGGGAGGCTGTGGCTGAGCACCTTGCCACGCCCCCCTCTCAGCTGAGCTGTGGGGCAGCTCAGCTGTTTGTTGGGGGCCCGCCCATCTTCAGTTTGGATGGGGGAGGCTGTGGCCAAGCACCTTGCCACGCCCCCCCCCTTTCAGCTGAGCTGCGGAGCCTGCCCGTCTTCAGTTTGTCTGGGGCCCCGCCCGTCTAAAAAAGCATTTAGAAAGTTCTACAACATTTGCAGACAATCCTACAAGCCATCAGGAAATCTACAAGGAATTTTCTAGCATTGTAGCAGCTGCAAAGGTGAATTTTAGTAACAGATTTTTACAGTTCCGTAAGATGGAGACAACCCTGTGTTTTCTTACTTCTCCAGATAAAGCCAAATTTGAAGAACTTGATCTTTCCTGCCTACACTGGTTAGATTTAGAAAATCTGGAAATGGAGCTAATAGAATTTCAAGAAAGCTCTATCTGGAAAAATAAATTCTATGACCTGCGTGAAACACTTGAGAAGATAGAAGGGATGCCAAAGGACAGCACAGTTAGTTCTGAAAATGAAATCCTTAAAGTGTGGAATTCTCTGCCAAATAATTTTAAGTCGATGAAAGCACTTGGGATTGCTTTCCTTACTTTGTTTGGATCATCTTATGCTTGTGAGCAGCTGTTTTCAGCGTTGAATTATATCAAATCTGATACCAGAAACAGGCTAACAGATGACCTGAGTGCTGCAAGTGTTGCTCTCAAACTTACAAAGTATGAGCCAAGGGTAGACAAATTATCAGCATGCACACAACAGCAAAAATCACATTAATTGTTAAAAAAAATTGACGATGTCCTCAAAGATGTCACAAAAATGGTGAATTACATCATGGCTCGTGCTCTGAATTGTCGACAGTTTCAAGCACTTCTTGAGGAGGTTCAGGCACAGTATAATTGTTTACTTATGTACAATAATGTCCGGTGGCTTAGCAGAGGACGAGTCCTGGAGAGATGCATGCCAAATGCAAACTTTTACCTTTCAATAAAAAGTTGTTTGTATCATTGAAAGCTCTGTTATTGTGTTTTTCTTTTAACGCAAAATATGTGAATGTATGAGTTGTTTTTTCTAAACTAAAACCTCAGTATTCAGGTTAAATTGCCGTATTGTTGATAAATAAGTTGGTTTTGGGTTGCAGTTTGGGCACTCGGTCTCTAAAAGGTTCGCCATCACTGTCCTATACCATCCCTCATGCCATCCAATGGAGAGCTAATTCTTCCCAAAAGCCCCACAAACCACTTTCCCAGTACATTCATCAGGGAGAGAAGGGAAACACTAGAACAGGGGTGTTGAACTCATTTGTTATGAGGGTCAGATAATGATATAAATATCACATGGTTGGGTGGGGCCATGCTTTGCCAGCACAGAACAGGACTGGGGGTGGGGGGCTGCCTCAGCTTGCAGACCAGATAAGAGTTCTCAAGGGGCTGAATCCAGCCAACAGGCTGTATGTGTGACACATCTGCACTAGAACATCCTGGTAACTTTTGAGGCTCCAAAGTCCCCACTGACTACATGCTCTCAGCCTACCAATCCTGGAGCTCCTTCGGTCTTCTAGGGCTACTCTCATTACTATAGGAATGGCTCCTCCACCAAACTTTGCGGCTTGCAATTTAGAAGAGGTGCGGGGGAGGAGGGGCTTTCTTTGGACCACACTACCTGTAAGAGCAGTTTGAGTGTAACCCTTGAGCATTCATCAAGCAAAGTGGATTTTTTTTTAACCGAAATACTGGGAGCTGGGGGGTGGCATCATTTCAGTACATAATTTTTTTAAAAAAAATTAATAGGACATTTTATAAACAGATATTAAATCTTCTCTATGCTAGGAAGCTACATTTTCAATTACTGGACTAAGTCTGTTGCTCAAGTGAATGACTCAAGTCTAAACAAACGCATGTGTAGCAGCGGATTGTAGAATGGATCCTTGCTGATCCCGCCCTTCCAATGGCCCCTTGAAAAACCACTACAGAGAGCTGGGGGCGGCGGCTTAGGAATGGCATGGGACAGATGCAGTGTGGGAGGCTGTAATGAAAAGAAGGAATCACCAGAACTGGTGCATCCCCCACTCCCCCACTGCACACGACAGTTCAGACTACAGGACTTCTACTCATCGTCACTGAAAACTAGAACAGAACTGTGATACAGGATATGTAACATGTATACGTTCGGAGTTTTAAAGCTGAAGAAATGGAGAGTTACACAGCCCATTCTTTAAGGAATCATGCCACTAATTTTGTCAGAAGTCAATTACTCCAGCCAGTAGCAGAGATTCAGGTACATCTTAAATGTTCTATGGGAGGTATTCAAACTGGTCGCAGGAGATCATTTTAAGACACCCAACACAGCAACACGACTGAGTATGTTCAGTGTCTGGATGGGAGACCACCAGGGAACCCTATGCAAATCGCCTTGAGTTTCATCATAGAAGACAGGCAAGTTATAAAGTAAATGAATAATAAAAGACTACACACTGATTAAAAGTATCTCAGAATACAAGAACTACGTTTAATTGGACTTACCTCTTCCACTGTGTAGTGAGGCTTCTTTAAAAGTCTTCCTGTACTCATAGGAGGAGCATCTGACAAATGTCGGTGAATTGCAGTTCCCCAGGGTAGCAAGTCCTCTGAAAAAGTATTATTATTTGTCTTGCCATTCCTTCTGGTACCACAGTCATTCCTGGCAAGAAACAAACAAACAAAAAAAGAATTACAGAATTAAAAGTACCACTAATAGCTGCCCATTTGTGTTCTGGGAAATGTACAAATCTGAGTATTCCTAGGCAGACTACAGCGTAGTCTTCTTCACATAAGTTTAAATGCCAAGATCTATGGAAACACTATAAATATGCAGCAGGCCACATATCAGTAGTTCTTAATGGATTAAGCATCAACACCCACCAAATACACCACCGTCATCATTGAGTGCCCCCCAAACCACAAGAAAACTTTGCGAAATAAAACAGCACTCCAGACAAGACAAATTGTTTATGATAAAATGCATGTGACACAGAGATCTCAGGAATACATTCAATGAGAACCCTGGGCCTGAGGGTCATCAGCCAATGTCTTAATGTTAACTCTTATTTCCCAAGTGCCACATATATATAAATAATTTTGTTTAAAGGGAATACAGAAAAGAAAAGGGGGGAAGGGAAAAAAATAAAAATACATGACCTTCCGAGCTTCCACAAAAAATTGAGTTTAAGGAATAAAAAGAGGAAGTTTCCAAATATTGTATCATTCAAAACATTACACAATCGCAAGATTCTTTAAAAGGTGTATTTCATCCACTAAGCCTCCACATCGACTAAACTTGTAAAAATCTAATACTGTATCATCTATTGCATATCTTAAACATAGAAATGTATCTTGTATACCTCTGTAATTTCTTTTATATTATGTTCAACCCTGTTAAATAGTCTATTTTCCACCTAAATAATAGTCAAAAAAGGTTGCCATCTCAACACAAATTCATCTATTAATTTCATATTAACCAGTTGCGATAGTTTAGCCATCAATGAAAATTGGAAAGTTTATTGTTCCATTCTTTGATAGCAGCAATTATGTTGGATTTCCAGTATTTGGCATATTCAATTCTGGCGGCAGAGTTTGTATACTGATAAAGCTCTTTGTAGATAGAGTTCAATTGAGGGGGGTCATCCCCAACAACATATATTTGGGTTCTAATTCAAAGTTTACCCAAAGCATTTTCTGTAATTGTTGATGAATCATTCGCCAATATTTTTTACTTTTTGTACACATCCACCATTGGTGAAAAAAGGTCCCTCTGAGTCTGAACATTTCCAGCATTTTACTTGGTCCATTTTGTACATCCCGTTAAGGTCCTTAGGTGAAAGGTACCATCTGTAGAACATCTTGTACCAGTTCTCCCTTATATTTTGTGAAGAGGTACGGTAAATTTTATCTCAGTTGTCCAAAGCAATTCCCACTGCTTCATCGAAACCATCTCTCCAAAATTCTGCATCCATTTGACCATACAGATTTTTACTTGTTCTGTTTCGGTGTCATATGTCAAAAGAAGTTGGTATATACTAGATAGTAGATGGTCTCTAGATTTGGTTATCATGGATTCAAAATCTGTTAAGTTTCTCAGATTTCCTCCTGCTAAGCAATCTTCCTTCAATCTATCAACTAATTGGTGATGTATAAGCCACGAGACATTTTTGCCTGTTTTCTGTTACTCTTGAAGTGACTTAATTTTTTTCCATTTTTCGTTATTAGGTCACTATAGATTAAGTGCCACTTTTTTAAGGTGGTAGGAGATGCAGCCTCCATTAAGAATTGCTAACTATGTGCTTCTACTAGCCTCCTTCAGACAGCCTGGATTTCTGCTTCTTTGGCTCTTCTGAATTCCAATAATCTTACCTATGTTAAACTGATACCAAACTGTGTAAAGAGTAACAGGCAAGTTCTTTGCAAGATATTTAGGCTGCCTGTCCAGAAAGAGCTCCCTGCAAGTTATTGCTGTGCTAGATGTACCAGAAAACAAAAACAGTGGCTAATAAAACTTTGTTGTAAGTATGCTCATTAAATTTTCCCCTCAACTCCTGGAACTAAATCCCCATTTCAGCATGTACGATCCTGTTATATTCCCAGACTCTTTGCATCTAGCACTCTTATCAGACTTGTTCCTTAGTCCTCAACCATTCCCACTAAATTTATTCACATGACTGATTTAACAGAGTTTAAAGTTGCAATATGTATATGAAGTTAACTTTTTCTAAATCAAACCATTAGTCCATCACAGTCAGTACTGTCTACTCAGACTGGCAATGGCTCTCCGGGGTCTGAGGCAGAGGTCTTTCACATCATCTATTATCTGATCTTTTTAAACTGGAGACGCTGGGCATTGAATCTGGGACCTTCTGCAAGCCAAGCAGATGCTCTACCATTGAGCCACTGTCCCTCCCCAAATGAACTGTGGAACAAATTGTGGGATATCTGTCTATAGCACTGCAGTCAACAATAATCAGCAGTTCATATAAGAACTAACTGAAAACTACTACAAGAGGAGTATTTGGTAATACATGCTTGAAAAGTTTTAATCCACCAGTGAATTTGAATTTTAAAGCGATGAAAAAAAAGTTAAATGTAAGACTTTTTACCTTAAAGAGGGCATAACTCTGCTACCATTAGGAGCCATCTCTTCATTTGGATGCCCACTGGTACCATAAACAGCTTTTTTATCTGATGGAAAAAGGTAACAGGCTGCATCACTAACAATTCTGTTGTTGGGCTGCTCCCAGAGGATTATCAAATTTCCTTCCATTGTGAAAACACCACTGGAGCCCTCTGAGCTTGTTCCTAGAAGCACCAACCTGCTGTTTTAAGTGGCAAGCCGGTGAGTCCACCTATAAGCAAATCTGCTTATCAGGAGGAGGGCTCTAGCTGGCCACAAGAGGAAGGAAAAAAACTCTCCTTTGGAGCCCACCCACAGACAAAAGAGGTCAGAAACCTGCTGTACAAAAGCAGCAGGCTGGAGTTCTCCCAGCCAGTAACTGGTTTGGAAGGAAAACTCCAGAATCTTACAGCTTTTCTACAAGGCTCTGGAAGAACCTCCCAGAAAAAGCAATGTGGCTCCTACCTGCTAGCCTTCCAGAGAGGTGGCAAAATAAAGCTGTTCTGGAGAGTTTTGGGGGTAGCCTGTGCTTGGACTATTGGTTGGGCACGTTTTGGTTTTTAATGCATTGTTTTTAATGTCAATTTAATTAAACTGTTTATATTGATTTTACATTGTTACCACACACATTGAGTCTTGAAATGCCTGAGAGAAAGGTGGGTATATGAAAATTTCAAATAAATAAATAAGCAAGCCATATGGTTAATCATTTCACCTGATTCAGACATCACAATAAACTGCACTCTGAATACTTCCCAGTTTGGAAAAATATTTCAATGGCATGTGACGGAAGGTAGCACATGAGGCACAGAGGACTCTCTGGCTCATTCTCATCACAGACAAACAGAGACTTGTGATGTCTGAATGTAGACACAGCCTAAATCTAACACTCCTGTAATTCATCTCATAATATTAAACATCACATAAGCACAAGTACTTCATACGAAGCAGAATTATAATTACAAAAACCACCTATGAAGAGAATATGCAGACACTATGAGAAGATGGAAGTACATAATCTAGTGCTTTAAACATTTTATTTCATTGCCTTAATTAATGTGAGATGTATAATTCTGCATGAACAGTTGGTTAGAACAAACAGATCTCATATAGAATTACAGTATGTATTCAACTTACCCAGTTCAAACGTTTGCATCCCAGAGGTAGGTTCCAGTAGCTCAGCATCCAAAGTACCAGAAGCATTTAGAAAAAACTTAAAGAAAATATGTGTCTATATAAGCATTATTCTAGTCACTTCAAATGTACAACACCCATACTGTCCCCACACCCAGTGTTACTGTTTAGAACACAAAACATACCCAAATTATTATTCTACTATTTTATTATTCTGACAACCATGGCATGAAACTTAGGGCTGCCAGCACAAGCCATAAGGATTACTCGCCAAAACCGAATGTTTCCCTAGTGAGGCCGCCCAATCATTTCAAGATTCATAGCTAAAAGCAGGCAAATGCCCATTTATTTTATGGGTTCCATGAGAGGGTTCATCTTTGACCAGACAGAAAGTGGGAAGTTAGACAAATGTGCCCCCCAAAGGTTCAGATCAATGAACTATTCTCCCCAGGATTGTGTATGTTTTACACTGGGTCTTCATGCAGAGCTAGGAGACAAGAGCAGAAACTACAAATGTCTCCCTGGCAGTTTACAGTAGAGGCATCGGACTGAGAGAAATTTCCCTACAGCGGGCCATTAAGTGTGGGTGGGTTCTCCACTGTCTGCCCTTGGAGATATACTTGACATTGATTCGGGTGTCAAATCTCTGAGGCTTAAGTGACTGAGCCCACTTCATGAGATGGGATTTTGGTCAGCTAAGAAGTTCATAAAATTATCATCTCTTACAGCTAAATAGTAAAAAGGGTTTCAATTCATTATACTGCCATTTCACAAAAAATACAACAAAGATCTTACTAAGTTAATTTGGCCTGAATGTACTAGCTCTCTTTTTTCAAAATCCTTACAAACCTCGTCTGTAGTTTCCGCATGCTGATCCCCAGTCAGAAAAACCGCAGCAGTCAGCTGGGATGGTAGCTTAAATAAATTGACAATCCCTTGTGTAAACGCACAGAAAATCCCTAGGAAAGTTAAATATATTACATTGAAATTCCTTAAATATATTAAAATGAAATTCCTTCCATCTACAAACTCTGGCATTCCAATTAAAATAAAACCTACTTACTAAATCTCACATGGTACAAGACTGCAACTATATCTTTTTTCTGCACATTATTTCTGCACAACATTCACATGGATTCATGATTTTACCCCACCCTGCCAAAGTATCAACAAAGTAATTCTGCTCATAACAAGACACAATGGTTCCTATATTGACAGAACCAGCTAAAACAATGCCTCTCTTTCTCCTGTACCGATTTGTTTTTAAATAATATTTGAATAATTTACATGTTGAACATGCAGAAAATGGCTTTCCATAGTTGCATAATTTGATTTTGATTTACAGTAAATTGCAGCCCACCATTAGTAGCATACTAACACACAAATAAGTTATAGCCACTTCTTGAGATAGATGTGAAATCTCTAAGGGAGGGAATGGGGACATGTGTTCAAAGATCTACTGGCATAGTCTGTATTGAATCAAGTTCTCAGAAATAAATCTTCATTTCAAGACATACATCCAAAGCCAAACAAATCACATGAGAAGTGGCTGAACAAGCATTACCAAGTTTTTGCCGTTTTGTTTGCTCCTGGTCAGGGTCTTCTTTGTTTAATTGAGTACTGCGGATAGAAAATATTTAAATACTTTTAAGAATCAATGCTTTCAACAGATTATAAGGAGATGGACACTCCCTGTCTTCCCAAATTTGATTTACCTTTCCTCAAGAGCCACTGAAAACAACATTTTATGGTTGACCATCAAATAAGTGGTTCTCATGCATATGCACACTAGAAAGTTCCCTCATCACAGCACCACATACAAATAAGGATCCCTGACCTGGATAGCCCAGGCTATCAGCTGGATATCTCTACATGCTAAAGCAAGAGCACTCCAGATAATCCAACACTTAACTTCCACATTATTATATTTATGCACAGTAAACAGTCTATATTGTTGAAAAAATTTGTTTGAACAGTTGTGAACTGTATGTTTTACTATTTTAAAGCTTGTATATTTTAATATTTTATGACTCCCTGATTATTCATTTTAAGTTTTCTTAATGGGAAAGCAGGGCACAAATTTAATACATAAATAAACCTAGCTTATACGTACGTAGCACTGGGCCCTGTCCTTTTCATACCCCTTTTTCTAATTTGTCTGGAGGCCTGTTGAGTGGGGTATGTAACAAAGCTGAAAGAAAAGTCAAATTTTCATTTGTTAATTGCAGAGAACTTAGCTACTGCATGCCCACAGCATTTGTGTATGTTAAGTGCTGTCAAGTCGCCTCTGACTCATGGCTACCCTGTGAGTGAAAGTCCTCCAAAATGTCCTATCTTTCCACAGCATTTAGCCATAATCATATGATACACTATTATATAATATCTCCAAATCTTTCCTATCCTTGAACAGCATAGCCATGCTGTCTTGAGTATCCCATGACACTGATCAAATAAAGCAACTTTGACCACTCTGACAACTCTTCTAAAAATCAAATTTCTATAGTGGTAACTTCTTGCAGAAAACTTGGTATTCATAGTTATGGGCAAGTATAGTGGAAAGAAGCCTTGATATCATTTTCACTGAACCTGATCCCCATGAAAGAAAAGGAACATCCTCTTGCACATATTTCTGTATTACTATTGATGTAATGGCACCCCCCCCAAAAAAATTTTTATAACGTTTTAACTCTCTTTTTTTCAATGGAAAAGCTCCGAATTTGGGGCAACGTGTGGGGAATCCATTTATAGTCACACACTTTTGGAATGGGTGAAATATAGGTTTGGGTGCATTAGTCTGCAGCTCTGTCTCACTTTAGTATTGGATGTGTCTACAATTTTGCTTATGGAAAACAAAGACTTTTAAATTCTATAAATATACTAAGTTAATTTTATATGCTAAGTCAGCTATAAGTAATGCATTATAAGATGTTAAAGCAGCTAAATAGTGTTTAAGACTGACAGGAAAGTAAGTATTGCATATATCTCAATTTTTCCCAAAAAGAGGAGGGGAGTCCCCCCCCGCCCGGCATAGCTTCAGATTTGTACGAATTTTCCATCCCTAGGTACTACTTTGGGAGGGAAAGCAGTATGGTATAGCCTGATCTCGTCAGTTCTCAGAAGCTAAGCAGGGTCAGCCCTGGTTAGTATTTGGATGGGAGACCACCAAGGAATACCAGGGTTGCTATGCAGAGGCAGGCAATGGCAAACCACCTGTTAGTCACTTGCCTTGAAACCCCATAAGGGGTCACAACAAGGGGTCACAATAAGTCAGTTGTGACTTGACAGCACTTTCAACACACACACACACAGGTACTACTTTATGGCTCTCTACAGAGCCAGCCTTGCGTAGTGGTTAAGGTGTCAGACTGGGGAAACCAAGTTCAAATCCCCACTCTGCCATGGAAACTTGCTGGGTGACCTTGGGCAAGTCACACACTCTCAGCCTTGATTCTATTTGGATGGGAGACCTCCAAGGAATACCGGGGGCATGACGTAGAGGCAGGTAATAGCAAACCACCTTTGTTCATCTCTTACGGGGTCACCATAAGTCAGCTGTTACTTGACGGCATTTTACACACACACAGGTACTACTTATGCATTGATGCAAATACAACTGAAGCCTGTATAACTCCTGCAGTAATATACAATCATAAGATCCTAAGCACTGTGAACTGAGTGGAAGTCATGGAAAGGATCTTTACCATTTTCCCTAACTACAGCCCTGTATCCTAACCATAAAGCCATCCTGCGACTTGGGAGATCCTTGGCAATTTAATGGGGCAAGATGTGGGCAGCAGTAGTAGAAGGGGGAAACTGCCCTAAGTCACACCTCTCTTTATTCTGTGAATTGAAACAAAGAAAGCTCATGACAGGTGACTGAATTTGCGATTTCTGTGCTCTGACTAGTAGGGAAAGGGGGCATGCCACGCCCGGCGCGAAAGAGACCCAGAAGACGTCCGCTGCAGGTAGTGTTGCCAACTCCAGGCTGGGAAATTCCTGGAGATCTGAGGATGAGGCCTGGAGTGGGCGGGGTTTACAGAGGGACCTCAGTGGGGCAGAATGCCACACAGCCCACCGTCCAAAGCTGCCATCTTCTGTAGACGATCGAACCTTTCCAACCTGGTGATCAGCCGTAATTCCAGAAGCTTTCCAGGCCCCACCTGGAGTTTGGCAACCCTAGCTGCAGGCCTACGCAAGAGGCTCAAAGCAGAAGGCCCCTTCCCACTACCTGAGCTCCCCACTACCTGAGCTCCCACTACCTGAGCCTTCCCGTATCCTGACCTGGGATATCGTCTTTTCCGCGGCCGAGGGAGCGCAGGCTCCACTTCCCGGCGGCAAGAGGAAGATGGAAACAACCACGAGCGCAGCCCCTCGGGGAGCCATTTGAACATAGGCTTCAGCCACAACAGCCGGGCCGGAACTACCTCACTTTCCTGCGTCAGGCGCGTGATCAACAACGGAAGTGGATTTCCGAACGGGTTTCGCCTTCGTCCCGGATGACGTCCCTGTGGCGCATGCGCACAGTAAACTTCTAGCTTTGCCGTGAGAAGCGGCTCTCTGCAATTTAGAATGACGCGGGCTATGGGGGTACGGTTTAATACTAGAGCAAATGGAAGGACCACCGGGAGTCCTGGATGTTGTTCGACAAGTACCGCACACTGATCCAGAACAACGATCATCCCTGGATCGAAATAAAGGAGGACTTCCGTGGCGCTTGGAAAAGCAGGACTTCCGTGGCGCTTTAAAGACTAACACAGTTTATTCCAGCGCAGTTTTTTTCTTGAGTCAAACCTGACTTCATCAGATGCGTATTCATCTGCCCAATGGATGCCAGACCCGAGTTTGCAACACCCGAGCAAGGCTGTTAATGACTGGCCCAAGGTCACCCAGCAGGCTTCATATGGAGGGGTGGGGAATATTAGAGTCCGCCGCTCTTGGACCATTACACCAAGCTGGCTTTCTAAAAAACTTCCTGGAAGGAAAAAAAACAAAAACAATAAGCTCGGCAAGAACTGCTTTAGTACAACCCAATCTCTGCTGTGCTAATTTTCCATCTGTATTAATTTTTTTTTTTAACTTAGAGAAACGTTTTCTAAATGTGCCAATGCAGGCGTGGATTTAGAATTTGTTTTAGTGGTCCCGGAGTTTACCGCCCTGGTTCTGTTGTACATGTAGAACACCGTGAGGTCACACGAAAGCGGGATACGTGCGGGGGGGGGGCATACAGAAGACCCATCGCACGCCTTATTGGCACTTTGGATCTGAGACTGAACCGGTTTCCCACTCTAGCTAATAGGCGAACTATTAGAGCATAGGAACAGAGCAGCAACTCTCCTAGGGCGCAAACGCACGGTCGCTTGAGCCTCCTTGCTTCCCTGTTCCAGCCAGGATCCAGCCAGGATCGAACGCACGAACGTTCTTCCCTGTTTCAGCCAGGATCGAACGCACGAACGTTCTTGGATCGAACGCACGAACGTTCTTCCCTGTTCCAGCCAGGATTCAGCCACCTGGCTGAATCCTGGCTGGAACAGGGAAGAAAGGAGGCTCAAGCGCCCGTGCGTTTGCGCCCATAGTTTCCAGAGAACTATGCCCAATAGCAGGTTTGGATTTTTACTGGAAGTTCATGCTATGATTTTTTGTGGGGGGGGGGAGTTCTACGTGTGTGTGTGTGTGTGTGTGTGTGTGTCACGTGATTTCGGGTCCTTTGCTCTCGAGCTCGCAGGTCGTTCCACGTTGCCTTCAGTCCCTGCCAGCGACCAGAGTGGCGGCTCAGCCATGCGGCCGCTCGTCGGGTTCCTGTTGGTTTTGGGGACAGCTACGGCGGGCCTGTATTGGTTGTCGGCGCGGCTGCCCGGAGAGCCCCGCGCGGGAAGTGGGTGAGTGGCTGTTCGCACGGAGCGCGCTTCAGAGCTGGGTTGAGAGCGGGTTGGAAAGGTGGGGCCGAGGAGCAAGCCCGATCCGACGAGCCTGAAGTCCCACCGGCCGCTTCTTGGCCCTGGATCGGCGTCATGATGAAATCGTCCCCGGGAGGGCCGCTGCCTGGTCAGGACCGGCGAGTGCAAAGTGCGCTTTCCTTTCCTTTTCTTTTTTGAAATTTTAATTAAAATTTTAAACAAAAAGAAAAAAACACAATGCAAACAACAAAAGATGAAACCAACAAAAGTATAACAATATAAAGAACTACATAATAGGAATAATATATCTATAAAAAAAAATTTTAAAAAAGAAAAATTCAAAATACAATCATTACATTCTTATTACAGCTTTCCCTCCTGAACCTCGGCACGGCTCGCTAGGTCTCCTTTTTGCTCTTTCGTTACTCAAGAGTAGAAGGTGCGCTAGGGTTTGGCTGAGAGGGCACCTGCGATTCTAAAAGACATCCCCAGCCGAAACCGAGTGCTGCCCTTGGCAAGGTCGGTGCGCCGAACATAAGAACGCAAGAAAAGCCCTGCTGGATCAGACCCAGGCCCATCAAGTCCAGCAGTCTGTTCACTCAGTGGCCAACCAGGGGCCTCTAGGAAGCTGTGCTGTCGCAAGCATAATCCAAAGCGAGTGTTGGCAACCTTATTATGAAACCCCCTCGTGAGAAGCTTTTGAAGTGAAATTAAACAATTTAAGCAGAAGTTTTTTGACGCCCCCTACGAGTACCGATAAACGTTCTCCCCAAAAAGAGTCTTGGGCCACCCCAAAGCCTAACAGATTTCCTGTGAAACTGCAAAGGCTTTACAATGTATTAATTAGTCTTTAAGAGGCCCAGAAATTCATTTTTGTTTTTGCTGCAACACACTAACACTGCAATCAATCAGTAAAATCATTCTTGTGCGGCCTGCAAGACACTGTTGGTTTATTTGAGTCTTCTTGTGGCAGCAGAAAGATTGCAGCATGTAGGCATGTAAGGGCCAATGTTGTCTGATGCTGACTCCCAAATTCTCGTGCTTGGATGAATTCAATAATGAACAGCTCCAGTCTTCAGTCATGGGTACCCTGATGCTTATTTCAAATGAGTGCGTACTCATGCACTCATAAACTTGTAATGGTGAGTTTACCATGCAACAGTATTTAATAAAGAGCACCACACTTGTGAAATGCTTGTTTCAGAAAATAGCCTTTGCTCTAAAAGCAAGATAAAAGGAAGAAAAGTAGTTTTCTCAAAACATAAAGATCTGAGTCTTCCCAGGAAATTGATATAGCATATTCAGAATGATTCACTTGCCCAATTTGTGTCAATAGTTTTTTGACACTTCAGTGTGGAGAGTGTAATTGATCTGTTTTTCGTTTCCTTTGATTTTAGATTATATTCAGAACAGCTATTCAAAGTCCTCATAGATTTTAAACAGTTGTAAAACCAGCAGTCTGTCTTTGCCACAAAATCAAAGCTAAGCAGTAGCCCATCTCACCTCTCAGGTACCAGAATTGCATTCGCTGCAATACTCGACACAGTTCCTAATGCAGCAAGTGTTTTGTGCTAAGGCTGTATTTTTTAAGGTGAATAGCTGCTTGTTTAGTCAAAAGATTTTGAGTGTTGAAAGTGAACCATTAAAATTTTCGTGGGTAAGAATTGATGGATTTCATAGAGTGCCATTCATCAATTTCATAGAGCAATTCTGAGCACTGTAAAAAATGCAGCCTAAGTTATAATTTACCTTTTGCATTAGAATTCTTCCAGAATAAAATCTCACGCTGCTTTAATGTATTTGATTAATTAACGTACACTGCACTAATAATTTAACTCGTAGCTTGCTGTTTTAATCTTACTACACAATATTTGACTAACTGGCATCATTGTTCTACTGATATGTTGTATCTTTTCCCTTTATCCAAATGGCTCTGTGATAGCATGAGGCCACAGAGTAAATACTAAGTTCCTATTTTCTGCTTGGAACATATCTAGCTGGCTTGTTGAACTCAAGCAATGAATGAACAATGAGTGAATATGACCGCAGCTAAAGAAAGGACTGTAACAGTACGAGGTACATGATTGTTTTTAGGATGAGTAGCAAACACATTTCCTGAACTTTAAGTTCTTTATGTATAGACTGAATTCTGTCAGAATTCAGGTCAAGAAGTCAGTCTGTTTAGTGTTGTTGTTTTTTAATGGCTTTCCACTAAGATGAACAATTGTGCTGAATGATTGTATGTTTCCAGTTTATTGCTATTTGTTTTTATCATAAACTCCACTATTCTATCTCCTTGGGGGTTGCTAAGGACTATGTCACTGATCTCCCACCCTTTGAAGAGAAGGGAAATGTAAGTAAGAGCCAGAAGGATCTGACTGCATAGACCCATCTGCCTTACGGATTTTTCAGCTGGTTGAAGGAAACAGTGGAACTTTGCTCCTGCAACGGAAGCAACGATTCCCTGCTGTCTCCCAATTTCAAGAGTGCTACATCCTTCCTGCTTCTCCAGGGGGAGGATTGTAATTGAATTGTCTTGGCAAACCTGGGGAAAGACTTTACACAGCACAGAATAAAACTGCCAAATTTGGCTTTCATTGATGTTATACCTTGCACATCCACCTGACGTTTATCTTAAACATTACCACATATATAATATATATAACATAAAGAGAGCCAGTGTGGTGTAGTGGTTAAAGTGTCACATGAAGCTGCCTTATACTGAATCAGACCCTTGGTCCATCAAAGTCAGTATTGTCTACTCAGACTGGCAGCGGCTCTCCAAGGTCTCAGGCAGAGGTCTTTCACATCAGCTACTTGCCTAGTCCCTTTAACTGAAGATGCCAGGGATTGAACCTGGGACCTTCTGTATGCCAAGCAGATGCTCTACCATTGAGCCACAGCCCCACAGATGGTCAAATCCCCACTCGTACCATGGAAACTTGCTGGGTAACCTTGGGTCAGTCACTCACTATCAGCCCTGACCCTGGCTAGTATTTGGATGGGAGACCTCCAAGGAATACCGGGGCGTGACATGGAGGCAGGAAATAGCAAACCACCTCTGAACCATCTCTTGCTTTGAAAACCCTACGAGGTCACCAAAAGTCAGCTGTGACTTGACAGCAAAAAACAACAACAATGTTGCCATTTGCTCTCAGCCTGCAATAGAACAATGTGTCTCATTTGGCATTTGAGAGGAACATGGTTGGAGCGCTGCTGTTTCTGTATTTCCAATGTGTAGACACAATGCCTGTTCCTAGAGAATGTGCAGTAACCTAACACCTGCAGTAAAGTTCTGTGCCTGCATTACTTCACTGAAGATGTTTGTAAGATTGGGTTGTAACACCATTGCCTGAAAAATCTGCTTCCCACCCCTCTATTTTTAAAATTTTGTAACTTCCAACTTGATGTTCTGTTAAGCTTGAAAGCTTGTGTGCAAAGTTTTCTATCAATTTGGTTGGTCCTAATAAAAGGCGTTACACAGATTTTGATCTTGTTTTTGGATTTTGTGTGGACCAACATCTCTGTTTACAACTTTGTTTCTAATTAGTGCTGTAACTCTCCGTGGGTGTCTTTTCAAGTATTTCCAGCTCTGGTGTTGTAATCTACCCTGGCTAGCACAATGATGTATAAACTAAGCTATTCCGTAATTGCTCACTTGTCAGGTTACTAACACAACCTTCCTTCATCTGTCTTATAGTGATACAATGAAGGATACCACCCTTCATCTGTCTTATAGTGATACTGAAGTGATACAGTAATAGTTAATTTACTGTCCAGAAAAGGATAAACTGAATCTTAGGGTGATAGTTCTCTTTAACTTTATTCTAGAAGGGTAGGCATATTAGGTTTGTAACAAGAGGGCAAGTGCTGTCCCACCTCTGAAACATAACTGTTTATTGTCATTTGAAAGCCCATGTTGCAATAAACCTTTTAATCCGGAAAGGTACTCTATCATTTCTTCTTGTCATACCTTATTATTATCTGTTGATCTTATCTATAGAATAAATACTTTACTTGCAGCATATGATTTTTTTACTTCTGAACTGACGGCCCTCTTTATTTATCAGGCTACTAAAGTTTCCTTCAGACCTAGAAGAACTCCAAGAGCTTGCACAGTTTCTACAATACTATAACAGAGAGCACTATGCATATGTGCTGCTGCTGTTCTGCAGTGCCTACCTGTATAAGCAGTGCTTCGCCATCCCTGGTTCAAGCTTTCTGGTATGTATACAATCTGCAAACCTTCAAGATGCTAGCTTTGCAGCTTGCTGTCGAATTAGACACCGATCTGCTCCTCTGTCCCTGTTGTTCTTAGGTCTGGAAGACTTGCCCAGTAACATCCTGAACTGGGTTATCGCTCATCTATAAATGTGATCTTGCTACTATTTTAATAGAACTCATTCTAGGACCTGGTTATGTGTAATTTTAAAGGTGTGCAGATCATCTCAGATTTTCCACTATTGTCCTAAAACTCCTTTTGTGTGTGTGAAGTGCCGTCAAGTCGCAGCCGACTTAAGGCGACCCCTTATGGGGTTTTCATAGCAAGAGACTAACAGAGGTGGTTTGCCAGTGCCTTCCTCTGCATAGTAACCCTGGTATTCCTTGGATGGTCTCCCATCCAAATACTAACCCAGGGCTGACCCTGCTTAGCTTCTGAGATCTGACGAGATCGGGCTGTACCATGCTGCCATCCCTCCAAAACTCCTTTTAAAAGGAGTAAAATAAATTAAAGTAAAAATAGATTAAATCAGTTATTCACAAAAGAAATAAGCTATATAATAATCTGTTCTGTATGAGGAGAGTTGGAAGTCGGTTTCTGTGTTATTTTATAGCTCACTTTTTCTTTTTTTCTTCACTTTTTTCTTTTTGTATATTATATTTTTGTATACTTTATATACTTTGACATATTCTGTAATATTCTGCATATTTCAATAAAACTTTTTTTAAAAGGATCTTTAGACTCTAGTGCAGGGGTTAACGTGTTTAACTAGGATTGGGGAGACCAAGGTTCAAATGCCTACCCTGCCATGAAAATCACTGGGTGACTGAGACAGTTGCTCAATCTGTTAGCCTAATCTACCCTGTTAGGATAAAAAGGAAGGAGGGCAGTGCACACCACCTTGAGTTCACTAGAGGAGGGGCCAGATAAAAATGTAACAAATACAATGCATAAATACAATTTAAGGAATTCACAGGTTGTGGTGGTGGCCTCGGGTTTGGAGGGATTTACAAGATTATGCAAATTCACGGAGGACAGGGCAAGACGCTGAGTGGAACTTCCATTTTTGGAAAAATGCCTCTGAATTCTAGTGCTGGGTAGCAAGCAGCAGTGGGAGCTATTACCTGCTGCCCTGTGTGTGGGGTTCCCAGAAGTATCTGGTTGACTGTGAAAAACAGGTTTTGTGCACTGTGGTCTGATCAGGCAGAACTGTTGTTATGATTCACGGAGTCCTTCGTGCTTTCCTCACAGTTTGTTATGGGCTGGATCATTGTCTAGTTTTCTCTAACAGAACATCCTTGCTGGGGCTCTCTTTGGACCTTGGATGGGTCTCCCACTGTGCTGTGCCTTGACTTCAGTGGGTGCTACTTGTTGCTATGGACTGTCCAACATCTTCGGAAAACAATTTGTCATCAACTATTTTCCTGATAAAGTAGCTGTGCTTCAAAGAAAGGTAAGAAGGCCCCTATCACAACTGGCTTTCAGTCACTACATGAATATTTAATAACAAAGTAAGCATAATGTCCTGACTATTGCCGCCTGCACCCAAATATTAAAATTTATGGGCTGTAGTTTTATCTTCCTGGAAAAATATCTTTCCAGGAAGACGTATACTTAGAGTTGAAAGTGTGGTCATGATGTAGGTTGCAGCAAGAGAGGAATTTAAAGGCTGCTTTGCCTGCAACAAAACACCAAACACAGTAGTTTCTAATCATGGCAAGTAAATCAGTTACTTCTTACCCACCTTTGTTTCAGTCGGTTGATTAAATATACCATTCTACTCCATTGCAATTACCAAATTGTTGTAAAACAACCCCTCAGGCCCTTGGTTTTACTGTGCAGAATGAGGGATTTACTAAGCTGGCTCAGGTCTCTAGCCGGTAGGCAACAATGAGGAGTTAACTTCTCCAGTTTCATCCCTCTGAGAACCAAACTAAACATGACGGCAGCCACAGCCGATTCTGTGGCCACTGATGCCATTTTAGAAGCTGTTGCAGTTGTTTTTTTAAATCGCTGTGAGGCCCCAATCTCAACTGGGTGTGCAGCGACCCCAGCAGCTCTTGCTCCCCCCCACACACACATAGCTTTTCAAGTGCTGAAACAGCCATGAGGGGATGTTTCTGCACCAGAAAGGGCATGCTTGGGAGGGAGGGGGTTAAGTCAATACCAGGAGCCTTACCACTCCTTAGGGTCTCAGTAAGATTCCTCACCTCTACAGGCACAACCGGGGGCCAGTTTGGCAAGTTTTCAATACCCCTATAGTCAGAGGCTAGCCTCTCAGAACTAGTGTAAAGGTGCCTAAAATAGTTTCCCCAAGCTTCGGGGTAAAATAATATTAGTCATCATAAGGGATCTGTTTAAGCAGCTTGATGTCAGATGCCAGAATAGCAAGGAGTTTTTATCCATTGTTGCCTGGTTTAGTTGTTTCCAGGCTAATGCCATAGCTTCTTTTTTCTTTCTACGAATGAGGGATTTATATTGTAATTGTAGTTTTTTATTTCCCCTACTAAGGCCTCACCATCATTACATCTATATTTAACATAAGTGGCACTAAGAGCCCTCTTAGCTTTTCTACATTCACTATCAAACCAGGGTTTGGAGTGCCCATTAGTTCTTCTTTTAGGAATGGTATTTGTCCTGATGATCACCTCCTGTAATTCACTTATTATTTGTTCATAACCATCTAAACATATGTCCATATTCGGTTCTTGTAGGTTATCCGGGCTGTGTGACTGTGGTCTTGGTATTTTCTTTCCTGATGTTTCGCCAGCAGCCGTGGCAGGCATCTTCAGAGGAGTAACACAGACCTTCAGTGTTACTCCTCTGAAGATGCCTGCCACAGCTGCTGGCGAAACGTCAGGAAAGAAAATACCAAGACCACGGTCACACAGCCCGGATAACCTACAAGAACTGATGAACTCTGACCGTGAAAGTTTCGACAATATATGTCCATATTCTCCGCATCTAGGAATTTTAAAACGATTTCATTTAAGGGACCCGAGCCAAACAATTCTTTCATCCACACTACTCCTCCACCTGACCCGGCAATTTTTTTTCTCATATGTTAAAACTTCAGTATGCATTTCTGGAATGCGTGGTTTAAAATTTATTATTGGACTCCTTTGTTTCTCCATGGCAGAGGATGATGGAGGAAAAACTGAGATATTATGGTCTATCAAATCAATTTCTCCTGACAAGGGACTATGCTTAGGCAAAGGCTATAGCTAAACCGAGGGTTCTGGATGTTGAAAGGCAGCATGATTTGAACAGAGTTAAGAGCTTCCTTTATGATCTAGGCATGTTAAATAAGGTAACAAGAAAACAACAATGTGATAGCTTATTAAACAACTTGGCTATATTTGCCACTATTCATTCTCACATAAACACCACTTAAGCAACTCAATAAGCAACAGTGGAGTACATAAAACTTGTTAAAGCTATATGCTCTCAAGAGCAGTTGCGCTTACAGAAAAAGAGTGGTAAAATAGGCTGTAGTCTGTAGCAGTCTGTTGCTTGACATGTGGAAGTTTCTGTTCTTGGACTGACTTGAGGAATCAGCGTTGAGAGATTCAGACAGCTTGGAGAACCCAAACAGCGCAGCTAGTTTAGTACATCTGTTTCACACTCCCACATGGGTTAATGCTTCATCAATTCGTCTCCATGAACTGAACAATATAATTAAACAGGGGCGCTTCTAGCATGCCCTCAGAGAAGTGTGTAATGGCGCCCTTTTTCTGTAATTGAAGTGCAACTGCTCTTGAGAACATATAGCTTTAACGTTGTATGTTCTCCACTGTTGCTTATGTGGTGCTTATGTGAAAATGCATAGTGCCAAATATAGCCAGGTTGTTTAATAAGCTATCACGTTGTTGTTTTCTTGTTACCTTGTTCAACATGAGGATATATTTTTTCTATACTTTATGTTAAATAAGGTAGCTTTGATGCCTTATGTAAAGCATTTAGATAACCCTGATCATAGAAGGATTTTCACTTTGTTAAGGTATGATATGCTGCCCTCAGCGATTCTTGAGGGTAGATATAGAGGATTACCATCTACAGAATGTGCATGCTAGAGGCGCCACTAATAGAACTGCGGGCTGACAGCCTGCAATCAGACCATCTGTTCAGAATCCCCTCTTTTCAGCCACAACGGGTATAAGGGGAAAACTTTGGCAATCTCATTTGTTAGAGATTTTGCTTGATTGTATTATGGGGGGGTCTTAATTCCTTTACTCTTTCTTTTCAGTTTATCGTGTGTGTAGCATATTCATTCATATAGGCCACATTCATGTGTAATACACTGTTTTGTTCATGATGAGCACATGCCAGGAAGCCCTTGACCTCAGGCACCCCCAGTTTGGTCCCGCCCACATGCACACACACAAATCAGGATTCTAAATCAGGGTTAGAATTCTTGTTTGTAAGCAAGAAACAAGCCACAACTTATTAAGGCACCCGAGTCAGTTGTCATAACAAACTGTTTTCTTCCCAAACCAGGAAGTCTTCAATCTCACCTCCATATGTGAGACCAAGGATTTCCTTGCTCATTATTGTCTTTGTTCATGAAGTCTGAATGCAGACATAGTTTACTCCTTAAATCAGGAGTCTTTATTTCCATTGAAGCCATGTTAAAGTATCTTAAATACCACACAGAAGATTTGTTGTAATGAAAACTTTGTAAAAAAAATTGAAAAATAAAACTAAGGGGGAAGCAATTTAGCTGAGTCTGACTTTTTGTTTGTGCAGGTGGAAGAGAACAGAAGTTCCTTGTTTTTCTTCTTGTTGTTTCTGAGGCTGTTCCCTATGTCCCCAAATTGGTTTCTGAATCTCACATCTCCCATCCTGAACATCCCTGTGACTCAGTTTTTCTTCTCTGTTTTCTTAGGTAAGCCAAGAGAGGCAAAAGGGGGCTGGGTGTAAAAATATTGGCCAGACAATGCTAATGTTGTTCTGCTCCCTCTTGTTAGCCATGGCGTGGTAGAGTGCATGCTTGGGCCATCTGCATGCAATTCCACTGCATGGCCATCCTGGGCACACAGGTTTGATAGTAGTATGTTCTAGCCATAGCGTGGAATCTGAAATGCAGTTTGTCACTGGAGGCTTGTGCAGTTGCTGGGAACCCCTGAAATGTTTAATTTCTTACCAGTTCCATTGGTCACGGTTAAAGCAGTGAGAAACATAGATAGGTGAAACACAGAGTTAATGTCCAAATTGCCAAGGAAGATTAACTCCGTTACTGTTCTATAGGCTCTTCTACTTTCCTGCCTCAGGGAGCTCTACAGGTGAAAAGAGCCAGAGAGAAGCACAGCTTACCCATACATATTTTACTATAAAAATGGAAGACAAAGAGAGTATAAAGTCCATGCAATGTGAACTTCCCTCACAGTAGGAAGTACTCATCTGCTGCAGGTACAGTGTTCTTGACTAACCTCAGAACCATTGTATCCTGAAGTCAACAATAGCCATGCAGATTAGCTTTGTATTTCACACATTAACAGATCACTTCAGGATACAATGGTTCCATATTAACATACCACACCCAAATTAGCACATTACTTTGATACTTACAGGACAATGATTAGCACATTACCTTTGATACTTTTTGCAGGACAATGATTCAGCTCAACCCAACCCCTTTCTGACTATATATTACTCTTCCTACACACTTGACACTGAGAGACACTGTTGTGCTTTTGTGCAAGTGCTGATAGTTACAACTCTTATCCCAGAGAATGTGTGGACAGGCCAAAAGCTGTTACTCCTCTGAAGATGCCTGGCACAGCTGTTGGCGAAACGTCAGGAAAGAAAATACCAAGACCACGGTTACACAGCCCGGATAACCTACAAGAACCAATGTTCCACTGGCATCTGCACATTCAAGCCCTTCTTACCTTATGCATTGTAGTCTTCAGCCGTAAATAAGTTTCAGAACTTTATTTATTGGTCAGTCTCTGTGTAGGCAGGCAGACCTCCTTGACACATGGCCAAGGTGAGTTTGTGAGGTGCAAAATCTTTCTAATTCAAGTATTTGTTCCCCCTTTCTTGCAGGTCTTATGCCATACAACTTCATCTGTGTTCAGACAGGCTCAATCCTTTCACAGATCAACTCCCTTGATGCCATTTTCTCCTGGAGCACTTTACTCAAGATGCTGGCTATAGCCATGATGGCATTAATTCCTGGAACTATCATTAAGAAATTCAGTCAAAAGCATCTGAACCTGGACAAAAGCGACAAGAGTGTTCATGTGCTCAATGGATGGAAGCTCAATTAAATAGACTAGGACAGATACTGAGAATCTTACGGGGAAGGTGCAATTCTTTTTTCTACTGGTTGTTTTGTTTTTTTCTAAAGCACCTAACATTGACTTGGGCATCTTCTCTCAATAATAGGTGGCAGACAGCAATTATTCTTAAATGATGTCTTTTTTTGAAGAGCCTGACAAGTTGCATTTTTCTTTGGTGCTTTCTTTGGTGCTTTTTGGAACCAGAAATCTTCTTATGAGAATGGGAAATCATCTGAGCCACAGAGACGCTGCAAGCCTTCAGGAATTTTGAATGGCAGCAGCTGCCTGGAAGCATTGGTATGTCTTCAGGCTGCTATCTGCATGGAGAGTACCTAATAAAGCAAATTGCAAGTGCTGATAGTTACAACTCTTATCCCAGAGAATGTGTGGACAGGACAAAAGCACAACTCATTTACTTGTTCCTCTTCTAATGGGGAAATATGACTGACGAATATGACTGTGGTGCACCATTTCCTCCCCCCCCCCCCCCCGTTAAGTATTCCAGAACTTTGGTGCGGGGGGAGGACTGGATAGATTTGTAGGACCAGGCAGCTGCTTGCTTTTCCTTGTACACTGGAAAAAGATTTTGGCAGAGTCCAGATATTGTCACGGCAGCAACCAGGTGCTTACTGTGCCAACAAATGCATTTGCTTAATAGAAGAGGCCAGCAGCTGCTGCCAGAGTGGTACTTCCATTTCTTATATGTTCTCCTCCTCTGTTATGTGGCTAGGGGGAAGTGGGAAGCCCGTCCTGCTAGCTGCAGATCCTACATGTGATTCCAAAATAATTGAAGTGATGCACATAATCAGCTAGGAAGGCGAAGGGATGATAGGCTCATGTCTTTAACGACCCAACCATGGTAACTTTGAGGAGGCCAGCCACTTGTTTTTCTATGTCAGTATGGATCGTGGGAAATTCTGTTATAAAATTTTGACAGGGCCCAAAGTGGAGCAGGAAAAGAGGAAGACCCAACAAGAGATGGATTGACTCTATAAAGGAAGCCACGGCCCTCAATTTGCAAGATCTGAGCAAGGCTGTTAAGGACACTTTGGAGGACATTGATTCATAGGATCGCCATGAGTCGGAAACGACTTGACGGCACTTAACACACACACACAAAGTGGAGGTATGAGAAAAGCGAAGGCGGAAAGTCTATTCACAATCTCAGTTTCTGTTGTATGCTACACTGTGTGCAGAAGAGTACTAACACAGAGATTTTGAATTCTGTCATTCTTGAAGAACAGGCATGGTAGGGCTGAGACGTGGCTGTTTCAGTGGAGGAATCATTGCTTCAAACATAGGAATATCTTTGAATGAACCAGTTATCACATTTGAGATCTTTACCTTTTATTACATTATTTTGTTCAAACCTTTTCTAATCAAATCTTTGGCAACATCCTAATTCTCACTGAGGTGGTGTATGTATGTAATTGAACGTTTTCCTTATTTTAAAAAAAACTTCCTTCTGTAGAAAACGAAGTGTCAGCAAGAAAACAACATTAGGCCCCTTTTTGCTGTGGAGAGAACTGTGAAGTGTGGAAAAACATTGTCATCTCCAGTATGAAGTGATTTGGTTCAACTCAGTTTATCACCTCAGTGAATTAAGGCAGTATTTCAAGAGGTTCTTGTAGGTTATCCGGGCTGTGTAACCGTGGTCTTGGAATTTTCTTTCCTGACGTTTCGCCAGCAACTGTGGCAGGCATCTTCAGAGGATTAACACTGAAGGACAGTGTCTCTCTGTCCTTCAGTGTTAATCCTCTGAAGATGCCTGCCACAGTTGCTGGCGAAACGTCAGGAAAGAAAATTCCAAGACCACGGTTACACAGCCCGGATAACCTACAAGAACCAATGAACTCTGACCGTGAAAGCCTTCGACAGTATTTCAAGAGCTTCAGCTTGGGTGGTCTTGCTTCCTGTGGGGAACTAACTGAGGTCATTTGTCCTTAGAACATGGAGCTTTGAAACCATTTGGCAGGTAGAATATCAAGGACTATTCTGATAATTATACTGTCTGACTTGGAATGGAGGAAAGACAAAGGAAAATGTCTGTGGCTTGAATTAAGTAGTAATTGTGTGCCCTTATCAAGTGCCTTATCACATGTGTTAACATGGAAACTGTTCTTACAAGATAAATGAATGTGAAACTTAGCATAAAATGTCTGTTTAATGGAAGCTTAGTAAACATACTGCATCTATCGCTTACGTATTTTCTCCCCACACATGGAAAAAAGGAGAACTTTGCTTTCTGTAAATGCTGTACACAGGTTTGCTTTGTACTGGAAACCATGAACATATCGTAGAAAAGATTTGAGATCTCTTTATATATATGCAGTCAGGGAACCATTGTTATATACTTTGCTGAACTTTGTGGTTTTGGAGCCCTCACTATCTTCACATCAAGCAGAATCCATCCCCACAAGTAAGCAAAGGCAGGTCTTCCAGACTGTCTGTGTCAGCAGTTATAGCTAGTTGTATCTGCCTTTGTCAGAATGACTTTCAGTATCAAGGCTACTAAAGAAAGAAGCCATTAAAACACAGAGCCTTTCCAGCATTAGACTGGTCTACAAACACAGAATGCCTAGGGAGAGCAACAACTAGAAAGTGGCATGATTACATACCCAATTTGAAGGAGGCAAAACCCAATGTATCAGGATAACATGGATTCCAGGTTAATCATCACTGTCTGGGGTGTCATTTTCATCATTCTGTTACCACCTTCCAGGATATGATTAATTATAAAATTTCTGTTTTCACAACGGTACTGAAATGAGAATCTTCTCTGGAAATGCAGAGTTCATCCAACAGCCCAAGTAATTTACCATACATACCACTTACTTCCATCTTTTTAGTGTTATGTACAAATTAAACACAAAAGCCTGCAAGCATATGAGGTACACTGGCTTTTATTCCATGCATCTGTTTGTTTGGATAGTCAGTCTTGTTCCCAATTGTTATACACTGTTCAGTACAAAAAAAAAAAAAAAGTCAAGTTTACCTCAGGAAGCCATAGAATAGGGAAAAAAGGGAGAGAAGACATCATAGGAGATGAAATGATCATTTGACATGTAAAACCATTAATCCCCAACAATGATTTGCCATCACACTGATTGTGCCGTAGCTGGTCCCAGTAGTTAAGAGGGTATCGTATGAATAATAAAGATAGCCCAAAGAAGCCACTCGCCTCCAGAGGCATCACCTCTGGTTTGCACTGCATGTTGCAGATGGTTGTGCAGCTAATGGCAGGTCCACAGTCAGCCAGTTATATTACTGTAATGCCCTTACATGAAACAACACACAGCAAGGTTCACCATTGATAACTGCACACAGGCAATACTGTCTAATAATCTGAATGAGACTGTTTGGTTTATGGCTTTCATTTAAAAATCAAACAGACTCCTTTTAAAAGTTGCATCTAAATGGTTCAGCACAAAATCTGTTCCACTCAAGACTCTAAAACGCTATTAGAAAGTTAAAAACTGATCTACTTTCCTACCTTACAATAAAAATGTGCCTTTTTTATTGGTGTGCTAAATGTTTCTTGTGCTCCTTGAACACAAACTCAAAAGAAATGTGTAAACGAATTATGGTTCCTACATTTTCTGTCAATATAGGGCCTAAGGAATGGGAGAAATGGGTGTGTCTCAGTACCACCATTACCAAATCCCATAATTTTTACATTTTTTAAATTTAATGATTTGGAGTGCTGTTCCCAGAAAATAAGTACCATAAGTACCTTTTATTGGACCTTCATGACAGAGCAGGCTTTTTAAGGAGCCCAAAATCAACAAATACCTGAGAGTCTGTTTCCACATTTAAAAGTGTTTAGCCCTCACACATAGAGAAAATCTTAAAACATCACTTGTGTGCTATGGGCAAAGAAGAGAGAAAAACCACACTTCACACATATTCTAAACTAACAGAATTTTAGAGCCAACCTCATCACCCTCCATCTTCTAACACTAGTATTTTTTATCCTATTTGAGGCAGAACTGCTATAGCATTTTTGTCATTGTACCAATGATGATCCCAGGATAAACTACCTCAACACCCACCTGATGACATGGACTGGCTGCCAGGAAAGTCACAATGTGAAAATGCTGCAGCAGATGGCAAATGCTCTTATGTATTACAGTAGGGAGGGGACCCTTTACTACAGAGATGCCATTTTCAGCAGCATCGCCATAGTGGACACAGTGTAAAGCCCAATTCTTGATTTAATTAGCTGAACACTGTTTTTTTTACTCCCAGTGTGCTAAACTTGCCTTGATTTGCCTCCCACTTTAATCCCTCTGCAGCCATAAGATTATATTAGTTAAAATCTTATAGATTTACAGAAATACATTTGTGCATTTAAGGATGCACCACTGTAGAAGGCTGACGACAAAGGTTGTAAGAGCATAAGGGGGGAAAAATTAACAGCTGGCAATAAGCCTCAAGACTGCTTAAAGTCTCAGTTCAGTTTTTTGAAAGAAAAAAAACTACCAGCCTGCTCAACCTATTTAAAAATATTAAAGAATTATTTATTTGTACTCCATGGCACAATTCACATATCAAATAATTTGGAAAGTTCTGAAGTTGAATTTAGGGTATGACTTTATCAGGGAGCCTCACAAATAAGTTGACTGCTTAGTTACCAGTGTTCTTAAATCAACTGGTTCACTAGCTTTGTTAGTTCAATGTCCTGACCACTTTGGGGATGTTAAAGGTAAATCCTGACTTATTTTATTAAAGTTTCAAAGGAAAATGCAGGACACATACATTTTGGGGGGTGTCTGTGGAGATACTAGCCAAGACATGCCTTAATCCTTCAGGTATTCCTTCAAAGTATTATTACATTTTATAGCATGACAACTGCAGATGCAGTATGCACACAAATATCAAACAGTTACCAACATCTGTAGTTTCCTTTTTGGTATGTGTGTGAATTAGATTCATTAATGCAACATATTCTCAATAGTTGTAGAGGCTTGCTATGGGGACAGGTTGTACTTAAATGACAAAGCACACACATTATATGCATCACACTCCAGGCTCAATACCTAACATCTCAAATGATCACATAAAATTATTTTCCCCAAAATTCTGTCAGAGCTGGCAATTCCAAATTAGCTGTAAAATTCCTTATCAGCAAGGTAGGATATATTGCTATGAAACTCCTTGTAGAGAAGGAAGTTTGGGGTAGTCACTGAGTTAACAAAGCCAACTGATTGCTGTGGGAAACACAGCATATAGCTCGTCATTCTTGACACCATCATTTGCTTTGTCATATTTCAAAAAAGGAACCTTGCTAGAAATTATATTCTGGCAACTAATCATAGGCTGTTAAACTGGAATCAGCATGCCACTGGAGAACCTCAGTTTATTGCCAAGTAGTCTATGCTTGCTTCCCAAAGGCAGTTAATTAATGAAACAGAGATTCTTGGATTCGCACAGAAACGTGGATTCCGATTCCACAAAATTGTATTCAGAGATCATCCCCCACAGAGGAATATTTATTTAAAAACACAAAAATGAACAACGAAGCAGCACAATTCTCCAAAATGGCAAATAAGAATGGGGTGTAGATCAGGTTGTAAGAGCTTGCATCATGCCAAGTAGGCTTCCAAAAAGAAGCATCACATTGCATGTGAGTTAAATGTCTGCGGTGGGCATGACAAATGCAGCAATGTCTTGTCCACCTCTCCTTAACCAAGGGATTCTCAAACTGTGGGTCCTGACTTGTTTGCATGAAGGTCACAAGTAGTGTTGCCAACTACAGTTTGTCACGTTCCTGGAGATTTGGGAGCAGTGCCCAGGGAGGATGGAGTTTGGGGAGGGAGCTCAGCAGGGATGTGAAGTCACTCTAGCACTCTTATTTCCACCCTCCAAAGGAACTGAACTTTGTAACCCAATGAGCAGTTATAATTCCAGGAGAATTTTGGGCCCCACCTTGAGGTTGGTAACCCTAGCTGCCAGGTCAGAGAACTGAAAAAGGCTGAGCTGGGAAAGGAGACTTTGGGAAGTTTAATGGCCATGAAATACAGTCTCTCTCAATAATGCTATGTATTTATTAACACTAAAAACAAAAAATAAAATATGAACTTGTTCAGTGTTAATGGAAAGGAGATTCTTGTTTTCTATGTTGAAGAGGAAGAAAGTTATTTGCAAGCAGGTCCCATTCTGAGAGCCACTGGCCTAGCTTGTATTACTAATGGAATGGTTTTATTAGGGTGTGAAAACAATCAACAATCAATGGGACTCCCAAATAAGTGGATTATCCACATGCTTGAGGGCACGAACTGCCAGGGACAACTTCTCTGGTGTGGGTAGAGTTTTCATCTTCCTTCTATAATCCTGCTAAGCTGTAACTAGTTGTATTCCTGGCATTAGCAAAGAGTGTATTATTTCAGGAGAGCATGACTCATTTTTGTTATTCTCTGCCACAACACAGTGTTCTGCACAACAGTAAGGAGGCTGAAACATGTCAAGATGTCCATTTTATATTCCATGCCCATGGAGCCCAGCACAGCTTGAACCTGCTTGTGATGGACTACTCCTTGCCTTATCGTATGCGGTGGCCTGTGGAAGATCAGACCCCATCAGCAAAGAACACCCTGCTTCTCCTGCAATAAGGAGCCATGAGGCAATGGAGCAAGGACCAAAAAATTGTGCTACAATAAGCCCTGCCAGTAATCTACAGCAATCACAATAAATAACAATGACATAACTTAAAATCCATGTAGTCCAGCTACAATTTTTTTAAAAATATGGAATAATTTAACACATACAATACAGTTCTCTGAAACAATTTCCCTTCATTTTGCCAGTAGGCGATACATTTAAAAATTCAAATCATATGTAAACAAACAGCAGCACATCATACAAGCCATCATTGCCCTTCATTTTGGGTGTGGAGGCGTGACTCCTAATCACTACCTTAAATATGGGTCCTACTACATACAAGCTTACATTCCACACAAGGCTCCATCCTTGCCTGAATGTAGTCATCACAGGCCATGCTTTGGGGACACAGATAAGCACATGAACAGCACTTTGCCTATAAAACCAGATTCAGTGTTCTTTTGGGGGGTACACTCCTGTGGACATTCCAATTAAAAGATTCATGATTTTAAACCCCAGACAGTTGCTTAGAAAGAATGAGGTAATGAAGAGGGAAGGTGAAATACCATTCCCTTAGGAAAGGCAACAGACTTGGGCCCTTTCTGGTCCAAAATCCATCACTATGGAAATATGGCTTAGGTTCTCTCACACCCAAAATGAAAGGCATTCTCCCACTTATCTCTATTCCAAATACTACTTTGCATCAGCCCCAAGTTGCCAGCACTCCCATAAGAGAACAGCTCTAGAAAAAGAATAGTAGTGTTATCTAAGCAAGGCTGTTCCCCTGACTTCATCCAAGTACAATCCTCCTTTACGGTATACTGGCAAATGTCAACTGTTGTAGGAACAGCTCCAATTTCTTCCTCCAGGATATTTCTCAAGATGTGCAGAATGTGCTTTTTCCTTGGTGTGAGAGTTCTCATTCAACACTAATTTGATCGATCTGTTTTTAATTGAAGGAAGCAAACAAAAAGGCAGGTTCGAAAGTAGAGGAAGGTAACCGAGCAACAGCACCTTCATTTCTGTCTGTTTGCCAGCCACTCCGTGCTGCATCTTCTGGTCTCACAGTAGCAGAATGGTGAAAAGTGCTAGAGGGAAGCCGAAGCTGAAATATCGCTGCAAGATGTCACAACTGCTGAAGGCTGATTTACAAACACCATTAGTCCCCCACTCTCACATGCCAGGTGTGCTGTAACTAGATAACACCTTGCTGCCAACCATTTCTGGGAAGGTGAACAACTTATTTAAAATTATGCAGCTTACGCTAATGCTCCTCTTCATTCACTGGTTACCTCACCCACTGCGCTGGATATAAACCATGTCTCTGAATTCACCTCTTCTATTTCCTGTTCCTTCCGGGCCATGTGGCTTGGTCCCATGCCAAAACAGCAGCATCGTATCCTAGCCTATCCATGCATGCAGTCTAAGACTCAAAAAGATTATTCTTTTTCAGAGGCCTGTTGCCTTAATTTTTTTTTGCAACAAATTTTTATCTATGATACAATTCACTCTTCAGAGTAAAAAGTGTTAAAATGCCAAAAATATGGTACAGTAGCTCAATTATTTAATAAAATACATCCCTGCCATTCTTGATTGAAATGCTCACAGAAAAACCAATTCATCAGAACATTTCTCCAAAGATTCAAGTTATTGCAGATCATTTTGGTGATGGGGTGGAGAAGCAGTTTCTCAGAGAAGAAGTGGAAAGAGGGTTCTTGAGGGGAATCAAAACGCCAGCTGATAAAATGACTGAGGAACAGAGGTCACCATTACCAGGTTGCAGAACTACAAGCTTTACTGGTCCTCACAGTTGCATCAGAGCACTCCCCGTCAGAAGAGTCACCACCAGAGTCTCCAAACTCCCCAGGATTCTGCAACACAAAGTACAGGGGAAAACTTTCAAAATTACTTTTGGGCATCTCCAGTCGGTATTTTCATCTGCGTCAAACAAATACATCACCCCCCTCAATGCATAATGAAAGGACATATACAAGGTCTGGGTATGTTTAGCCTGAAGAGGGGAAGACAGAGGACTGAGAGGTGATATAATAACCATTTTCAGGTACTTGAAGGGCTGTCATATAGAGGAGGGTGCCAAGTTGTTTCCTGTTCCCCCAGAAGGTCAGACCAGAACCAACGGGTTGAAATTAAATCAAAAGAGTTTCTGTCTAGACATTAGGTGGAGTTTTCTAACAGTTAGAGCGGTTCCTCAGTGGAACAGGCTTCCTCAGGAGGTGGTAAGCTCTCCTTCCCTGGAGGTTTTTAAGAAGAGGTTAGATGGCCATCTGTCAGCAATGCTGATTCTATGACCTTAAGCAGATGATGAGAGGGAGGGCATCTTGGCCATCTTTGGGGCATGGAGTAGGGGTCACTGGGGGTGTCGGGGGGAGGTAGCTGTGCATTTCTTGCATTGTGGTGGAGGTTGGACTAGATGACTCTGATGGTCCCTTCCAACTCTATGATTCTATAAGGTCTTTGAGAAAAGAGCCCCCGGATCCCAAGAACTTTTCTGACAAAGAAAAGACTCAGATGACATAACATTCTTCAGCAGACTTGAGGAATTAATTACATAAGAACATAAGAAAAGCCCTGCTGGATCAGACCAAGGCCCATCAAGTCTAGCAGTCTGTTCACACAGTGGCCAACCAGGTGCCTCTAGGAAGCCCACAAACAAGACGACTGCAGCAGCATTGTCCTGCCTGTGTTCCACAGCACCTAAGATAACAGGCATGCTCCTCTGATTTCCGATCAACATCAATTGCTTCATCTGCAGGTACTCTAGTTCTCCTATTACTGAGAGGAACCCACAATTTTGCTTTAGCTCTAATCCTGACTGCTAACTTGTAGCATGTTCAACTCTGCTTGGTAGAATTAGGCTTCAGATTCCCAAGAAGTTGATCTGTAAATCAGCCCATGGTTAAGTCACAGAATACAGAGCTCCTGGGACTGTAAATATGAAGCCACAATTTTAAACGTTTTCCTAACCCTGGGAAACTATCATGTCTGGAGAGAGTTCTAATTGCTTTTTCTGTTACCAAATTCTGGACACAAGCAAATTATGTAGGATCTCCTGACTTCCTCATGTGGATTAGAGCTCTGCCATGCTAGTGGTATTTCCCTGCGTCTTCCAAAGCAGAAAAAAAATCCCTATTGCAGTGTGTCCAATAGCACTCTTGCATTCTTCACGCATTGCACAGGACAGAAGACTCACAGCAAACGCACTACAGAGTAATTCACACATGCTGCAGCTTTTCACCTGAAATGGTGACCTAGTCAGTAAAACAGAGTTGCCCTTACCTGTAACATTGATGTTCATTGAGTGTCTTCTGTGCAGGCACACACTGGGACTGTGCATGAGCAGGCCTGCCACACAGAAGTTTCTCTAGCTAAAAACCACTAGGGGACGCTGTGTGTCAGAGCCTATCTGAACTTTTCCTACCTAAATGGACACGTGCTCCGGTGCAGCTGCATCCCTTACCCTCAGTTCCTCCTGAGCTGCTGCAAGCATCAGAAGTTGGAAAAGAGAGCTCACAGCAGGTGGCAGGGAGGGAATGTGTGCCTTTACAGAAGACACTCGATAAACATCGGTTACAGGTTTAAGTGCAACCCTGGTTTCATCTTCGGTCTTCTGTGCAGTCCCACATTGGGATTCTAGCAAACTACTCACCAGGGGGTCAAAGGAAGCTCTCATCAACATTTCACTGGAATAGGGAGTGAGGAACTGCCTTGCCAACCTGTGTTTCCTTTCTGGTATGCAAGTTCAATGCATAGTGTCTTATGAACATGTCGGCCAAAGTCCAAGTCACAGCTCTGCGTATTTCTAACAGCGGGACTCTGTAGATTAAGGCTGCCAAAGAAGCTTGTGCTCTCATTTTAATGAGCATGAATGTCAAGTGGGCAAGATTATGCCTGGGCACAGCAAAACTATATTGTCCAAACAATGCACCTGGGCAGAGTTTGTGGATAAGCCTTCTTTCCTTTATTTGGACATGCATAACGAACAAACAGAGCAAAATCTTTTCTAAATGGAATAGACTTTTTCAAGTAGACCAATAAGGCATAGGCTGGCACCATCTTAAGCGAGGCTGGAACTCAGTAAAGTCTTTTTCTCCTCAAACTCCCTGCAGGTCTTTGTAGGAAAAGCCAAGACATAGTACTTGAAAGAGGAATAACATGCTAACTTGACCAACTCCACCATCAGCAAAGAAGGAATTGAGGGAAGGGGCATATCTGCACCAGAGCACATGACTGTTTATGCGGGAATAGTTCAGATCAGCTCCAACCTGCAGTGCCTCCTAGTGGTTTTTAGCTTGACAATTCTCCATGGCAGGCCTACTCATGTGCAGTCCCAATGCACAGAAGACTGAAGATTAAATTTCAAGATAAAGGTACATGTGAATCCTCTGGTGTTCGAGGTGTGCTGCTATGAGCTTAGTAAAGCACTTGGGGAAACTGAGACCAAAAGGCAAAACATTACATCAAAACTGTTGTTTCCTGCAGGCAAGAATCTGCAGTGTCAGGGGAAAATCTGTGCATGGAGGTACACCTGTTAGACTGATTTCCTATCAGATTTCATCCTACCAGCTTTCCACTGGCATAAGAGGGCACCCCCCCATCCTGAGTGGCTTCCCCCACTCCCATTTGGGTTACCTGACCCCAGCACAGCTTTTTGGGAGGGGATGTCAAAAGTGGCTACTGGGAAAATGGGATGGGGAAGGGGATGATCTGCTTCCATCAGCAGGATGCAAGCAGAATCTAACCCAGTATCTGCAATGCATCTGAGAGCTGCCATCCTTTTACAGAAATTTGTGTAGATACCAAAGACAGATTCGCCTGCTTCCTCTCATTCATGTTTAAGAACCTGGGGGGGGGGGAGGTCTGTTTTAAGCTAGTGCTACGTAACACCTCTGAATCTCCTCAGGGCTGGGAACTTAGAAGTCTTGGCAGGAGGAGTGATTGCTCCTGATTGTTTTAGGTATGACTTTACTTTGGACAGAGGTGATCAGGAAAATTTCAGGTCTAAAACAGTTGATATTAATGAAAGAGGCTTGTTCTCCTCCGAGACAGAAGGAACCTTTGGAATCCTGATGAATTAATGGATAAATCTATTAAATATAAGTAAAATACAACTGACAGCTTTAGTTTCCTAGCTGTCAACTGTTTTTTAATGACAGAAAGGCTGAAGAGATATTACTGACCTCATACCCATGTTCCTCAGGACACAACTTGCCCAGTGACATCTGTGTTTTCACCCTGCGAACAGCACTCTCCTTATCTGAAAGCCCATCAGACTGGGTAGAGATCTCAATGGGGATTTCTGGAGTCTGTGACATCATCTCATCCAGCTTCTCAGCCCGCTGATCTTTTCGCCGGTTGGCCAGCTCATCTGGGCTGTTGGAATGATCACTGGTATTCCCTTCCTCTCCATCAGACACAGAGAGGTTTTCTGAGCTGAAAGTTGAATAGGACTGACAGCTACTGATGCAGCGATGTGGCCTGCAAATCCACAACAGGTTAGTCATATTGACCAGACTTAAAATCTACATGCAACTGAGTAGGGCCACAAGGATGATGGCCAAGCTTCTGTAATACAGACAGGCTTAAAATCGTGATGGGTCAAAATCTGCCACACACTGCCTTCATAGCAATCTTGCTCCCATTCTTCTAAGAAAAAAACGTATAACCAAATAAACTTTGCAAAATGTTTCATGTTCCAGAACATCTCATCTAGGTTTTACTCCAGATATTTTATTCGACTGAAAGCTATTTACTTGCTAGTCAGGGTTCTTGAAGTGTACCCAGTACACCAGGTTTCTACACAATACTATGCATGACCAAAAATAGGTAATTTAAATTAAAGCTGCAAAAGAGTTTTAGCTATTCTAGAGAGGTATGGAATCTAGAGAATAATGTGCTCCTTTTCTACTAACCCTGATTTTTTTTTTAAATTGTATATGATATTGAAATGGATGTTATAAACATGGCTTCTTAGGACATGTACTTTCAACAACAAAAACCTCCATACGATGATCTGCACACAAGGGTTTCACAGCAGTTTTCACAAAAGTGTTCGTTCTACCATCATCTGGCAACAATTTCTTCAGGGAGTTCAACACCATCTCTCTAGAGTCAGCATAGTTCAATATCATACATAAGGGAAACATGGGATTTTTCTGTCCATGTGTAGACACAACCACTCAAATAGAAATACTGAAAGATTCTCTATGCAATATATACCGACTGAAACGGATGAAAACCTTTCATGATGAATTCTGAACTTTAGACTGGTGTTTTAGTGGCCTCCTTCACCTAGCTGATATTCCTTTTGGTTCAAGAAGCATACTGATAAGCTAGAAGATGTAACTGGCATGAGATATTCTGCATACCTATTCCCACCCCCCTTTCCCAGGTCTTTTACTGTTGGGATAATACAACATACGAAAAGGAAAGGCAGGTTAGCTTCTCCTGCATTCTTCACTTTTCCACATTCCAAGCATTTTTTTTCATTTTGCTACAGACAGGGGACAATTCACAGCATATATGGTTTTCTTCAGTTGCTGCTAAGCTTAACTGGCAAAGGTGGCTTGTTCTATTAGCACCCATGTTTGCCAGATCTTAAAAAGCTCAGCATTTCCTTATGGTACGAAATGCCACTTTTAAGTCCTGCTTAGGCCTGAATACGCTACTAAAGGAACCAGGACAACTGAAAGGCCAACACAGCATTTACTCAAGCTAACAGGAGAAGGCTATGGAAGTCTAGGGCCAGTGTGGGGGAGGAGACCCTACAGAACACTGCAGGGTGATGAGAATTTCACAAATGCAACAAGCACCAGCAAAAAGAGGCACGATCGCTACTTTGATACCAACAGGTTGAAGCAGCTGTGCCAGGGAAATAAGGAGTTATTAAACTCACTTACATGTGAATGTTGTGTAATTTGCAGTTAGATGTACTTTTTAGAACCAATACATTCCTGAGCAGCGTGACATCAATGTGACACAATTACTGTGATTTCAACACTCTAATGCACTGAGCTGATGGTTAATGTGTTCAGAGTAATGTTCTTCAATGAAACCTCCTGAGAGGCATAGTATGACAAAACAATCCTACCTGTACAACATACATCCTGTTGCTTACAATAATCAATAAATTCTACCATCAAGGAGAAATGGATATTTAGCCCTACCCTCTATTTAAAACCATCATTTATAAATGTATGATTCTATCCACAGAGCACGGACAGTCTAAAAAACTGGGAAATAATCTTGAATCTCTCCTTTGTTGAGTCTGCCCTCTGTTCTGAAAAGCACTCAGAAGTCTATGCTGTTTACATCTATCACACTTTTTTTTTCAAATGATGAAGTCTTTTGTGCACCTACTCAATAGATTTGCTCCCTGTTCATAGATGAACACATTTTTAGCATATAATGTGGCCATGGGTTGAGAAGCAAGTGTTATCCTACTACCTGCTACATTTTCTCTGGATATGTGGAAGACTAGAAAAGTCTCCTGTTTAAAGAAAACATCTTGTAGGAAATGTCTTGTAGGAGAATCACTCCTCTGAGGTACTATGCCACAATCAAATTAAAACATACTAAAATTCAGTCCCTTTCATTCACTAATCAATTGCTTAGCAATTATAGTAGGAATTCAGCAATTTAGATTTTTACCTCTGTCTTCGAGGGAATTCCACTTCACTGTCTACTTCTCCTTCTTCTTCTTCTGAAGAGTCATCACCTCTCTGGCAGGGAGATAAAAGACTATCGTTGTTTGCCAATTATTACCAACTGCCAATTACAAGCCCACAGCAATATGGCTTCCACATCCCATAGCAATGTTCATGAAGTGGAACCTTATAATGTAGTTTTACATGCCAAGAACTATGAACTCCTGAACACATCCAACAAATTTAGCACGCATGCTCCGACAGCAAAGCTTACACTAGCCACTGTTTGTGAGAAGGTTAGAGGAACCTTACCTTTGGGATGGGTCGTGTCTTACACAGCAGTCCTGGAGTGCTCACTGGGTGCGAGGAGCCAAGGGATGACACTGACCTGTGGGTGCTAAATTCACTACCCTCACTCCTTCCAAGAAACTGTACATCTGCATATAATGGGTTATGCAATGGTGCCTCTGGCTGCTTCAGCCCTGGCTCAAGTGACTGTCCTTGGCTTGAACCATTTGTCCCCAGTCTGCACTCTGGACAGAGGTTGTACATGTCTCCTTCACTGCACTCCCAATTATCGGCCTTGCTGCCTTCGTCCTCCTCCAGATTTCTCCGTGAATCAGCTTCCATGGCAGCAGAGATAAGGTCAGGGCTAGAGCCAGACATTCTCCGCTGGGCATGATGACTAAGGGGGCTCCGCAGGGCTGCAGCAGGGCCAAAATACCGGAGGTTGTTAGCACAGTTGGCTATGTCCTGCCCGTGTATATTTAGCTGAGGGTGATGCCCATGAGGAGGAGGAGGGTGCTGATGATTGTTAGATGGCTGGTATGAGTCATCCTGGGCTGGCTGGTTTTTCAGAATCCCTGCAAAGTCACTGTAGCTGCCTTTGCTGTTTCCTCGTCGATGGCGTGGCTTACTACGGTAACGGCCTTTGCTATTAACTGTAGACATCTTGGGACTTCCTGAGAGGGGGGAGCCGCTAGGACCTACCTCAGTGTTGGAAATGCCATCAGACCTCAGCAGATCAGGCCTGGGAAAGGAAACAAAACAGAGCATTCTCTGTTAGATTTAGTAAAAGCTAAGCTCAGTTTCATGAAGCTTCTCTCACATTTTCTCTCACTGTACCATTAATTGTGAAAAGCAGAAGTCCTTGAAAATTGTTTTGTTATTTGGCTCACCGTTTAATCTGGCCTCCAGGCTTGTGGGAGACTCCTCTCCTCTTCATCAATTTTTCCATTGTATTAGCATGGATTATGGGTCGGACTGGGTGACGTTTGTAAGTCCCAGGATATTTCTTTTCCACAGCTTGTTCCCGCCTGCATTGTGAAATAAAAATAAAATCCCTCATGTTTCCACTGCAAAAGAAAATTACCAAAGTACAAGCTCAACATTTTTTCTTACATATCTTGCAAAATGCTCATGTCAGCAATGGAACAAGACTAGCTATTTGCTAAGCAACTGCTGAAACTACCGGGAGTCCAGACTGTGAAACTGATCACAATTCCAAGCAGAAGGAAGTGGAGTATTCTAAGGAAAAGGATTCCTCACCCCAGTGCTAGGGGGATTAATTAAGTGACCACACAGGGTTTGACAGCAGACAGATCACGTCCAATTCCCAACATCAAGTAATATTTGTTTATGAGAGTTTCCATGGGAAGCATAAAGCCTCTCCCTAATTTTGAAGTCAATTACCGCTTTGTATTGGCACAAGGGGAAAACTGGACTAAACTGACTCCCCTCTCCAGAAAGCCAGCATGGAGTAGTGGTTAAGAGAAGTGGTTAAGAGCGGTGGACTCTAATCTGGAGAACCGGGCTTGATTCCCCGCTCCTACAGATGAAGCCAACTGGGTGACCTTGGGCTAGTCACAGTTCTCTGAGAACTCTCTCAGCCCCACCTACCTCACAGGATGTCTGTTGTGGGGAGGGGAAGGGAAGGTGATTGTAAGCTGGTTTGAATCTTCCTTAAGTGGTAGAGAAAGTCGGCTTATAAAAACTAACCTTCTTTTGAGGTCCTGTGACCATTTACAATGCCTTGGCAGGGGCCAAAAAAGGCTGCAGTGGGAAGGGGAAGGTGTGGAAAAACCTGGCACTGTGCAAATGTCCTCTGTTAAGGCAACTGTAGAAATGAACCCATTAATTTTTTTTAATGGATCACAATCCATATCCCCATGGTTATAATAATCTCCCATACATTACTCTGGGCACATAGGTGGGTCCCATACATTACTCTGGGTGGGTTGCATACTTAATGAGTTCTTTCTCCCGAACCTCCAGCTGTAACATGATGGCACTGAGCTCCATATACAAGTTATTAGCCCTCTCCAGTTTCCTCTCATAATGTTCACGGATGTCTAGTGCATGCCTGTGCAAAGAGAAAAGACAGCCAGTTTCTGACATGCATTTAAGAGGTCTTTCCAATAAGCCACAGTGTATATATACAAAATGAAGGACAACTGCATTTATGTAGAAACTTTCTGAATTAAAAGTCTGCCTAGGAAACGTCGGGATGTGACGTCACCCCATGGGTCAAGAATGACCCGGTGCTTGCGCAGGGGACCTTTACCTTACCTTTTACATAATTTTTAAGACAAGCATGAATGATTAAAACGTCTTCAACTTGCAGAAACAACATCAAGCAATGAAAAAAGCAATTGATACAGATAATTGTAACCTATGGTGCCTCCCTCATAATACAGGAATTTGGGGTCACCCAGTGAAAGCTTAGTACTCAGACAAAGAACCGTTCCTCAAACATAGTTCTACTTCTGAGATTCCCAGAAGCATTTAGGTGGCCATTCAGCTGGCACAGGACCCTTGTCTAAACCAGCAGGTTTCTCTTATGTTCTCAAGAAATAAACAAACCTGAGTTCTTCTCTTCTGCGACGAATAAGTTCTTCATCTAACCGATGTATACAAGTTCCTTCACTTTTAATTTTCTCAAAGTGCTTCTTCACTTCATCTCTCCATTCAGCCTGCCAGAGTGATTTTACATTTAAATGATTACATAGCATAACTCATGGCAGTGACAACTGCACAAAAAAGGGCTACTCCTGCATATTAGAAAAGAAACCTCAGCACGTTTTTATAGGCTACTTGGTACCTTTATATAAACAATACCATTTCAGACTCTGAAAGGCCACGTGCCACCTAATTCCCAGTCTTGGCCTGTAATTCAGTTTGATTCTCCTACACTAACTCAACCATCAGTAACAAGAGCAATACTTTAAGAAGATAATCTTAGTCTACAAAATTTATTCTATTTTACATCAATCTATGGCTTGAATTCTTCCTCCCAGACCTATAGCCAACTACTTTTCAATTCTAGGGTTGTTCAAAGGAAATACATAAAGCATTTCAAAACAAGCAATGTATACTTATTTGGCATTAGATTTTTACTCTCACAGCCCTCACAGATTTGCGTGAGAACACAGCATATACATTAGATAACACCAGAATCCACAGAAGGACAACAACGGCTCCATTAAAATATCAAAACAAATTAGTTTATTTGTAATAAGAATGAGTTAATTTGTAATCAGAATGAGACAAAGTCCTCAGGTTTGCATAATCCCTCTTCCTTTTCTCCTTCAATTGTATGCAGCTCCAAGCTGCAAAGCAGGAAGTCTTCAATCATTTGCTCTAGTGTCTGAACAGGGTACTTCAATACGTTATGCTTTGTTTCTTGCTTACAAGCCAGGATTCTAAATTGCAGAGGGGGAAGGGTACAAGGAGGCAGAGTTTGACTCTCTCTCATGACATTATGTGTGATGTCTGAAGGCACTCATTATTAGCAGAGACTTTTTGATAAAGGACGATAACGTGTTCCCTGAACCTAAAACGACAGCCAATGCACTGCGGTAAAGGAAGCTCTATTGCTATTACTACTATGATTCTCTCTGTGTGTGTGTCACAGCCGATTTACGGCGACCCTGTAGGGTTTTCAAGGCAAGAGATATTCAGAGGTGGTTTGCCATTGCCTGCCTTGGAGACTGCCCATCCAAATATTAACCACCGCTAACCCTGCTTAGGTTCTGAGATTTGACAAGATCAGGCTAGCCTGGGGTGCCTCTATTTTTTAAGACTAAATTTAATGTCTTGTAGGTAGCAATTTGTTGCACTCTCTGCCCATAGGGTTAACAATATGCCACTGAATAAATTGCTAATCTATCCATTTGAATTCTAAAAAGAATGTGAAAATTGACCTCATAATACCAAATGCTGATATGGGTATTTACACAATCCAGCTCAAGTTGTGGTCAGTTGTCTGTGAACAACTAGCAAATGTGGTGTAAATTTTTTGCCCTAAAAACCCCCCTATCTACATTCAGCCAATTCAGTAAGGTCCAACTGTGTATCATGATGTAAATGGGGATAAAGATGTGCATCCAGACACACTTCTGCATGGGGATCTGCTTTGCTTAATTACATGTTTGACTGCTGCACCTAAGATATACTTATCTTAAAAAAAAATACTGTAGTGCTTGGCCTAACTGCCAACAAGCCAATAATAAATCAGAGGAAGAATGTCTCTTCTTGCTGTGACATATAACCTGCAGCGTTACGCTAATTCCATACAACATTTGCCCAAGATACATCTGTCTTTATCCCTATAAAGTACTTCAGTGATAAAGGTGTAATCTGTATTTGGGTGTTACCTTTATTTGGTTTATCCCCTCTTGTAGCTCAGTCTATGAAGTAGACTGCTTATGAAGCTTTAAGGTACTGTAAACTTATTAATACCTATGGTGCTAGAGCAAATGTCAGTCTGTAGAATATGGTTTTTGTTTCTTTGCTCCTGTGCCGTTTTGTCTAGGTACCGCAGTCTATATGCATACACATGTTGCGTCCCGTAACTAAAATTCTTCCCTTCATATTCCCCTACACACACCAATTTAGTCCCATCACTCCTTGCCTCTGCTTGTCTTCCTCTTTCAAGTATACAGAGCCTATTAGAAAATGTGGCTGCAAACCTGTGCAATTCTACTGCTAGTAGCATTTATAGATTTACCTGAGACTTGAAATAAGTCTCCTGAGGGGTGGCCAGCACATCGGCAGATGCAATATCAAGGTGCATAAGTGTCTGTCGGAAAGAGGGACGATTTCGGGGCTTGCTATGCCTGGAAAAGAAATGGGATCCCATCCATTCAGTAAGTTAAAATATGATTATGAACATAAACTGGAACATTTTACTTTATAGTGACATTTCAAGTAAACTTCTAAGTCTGTGGCAATTTTAACATATTCACGAATCTGATGTCTTTTTATCAAGCCAACACATTATTCTAAATTATCTATTGTTAGAGTGATGTATACAGATAGAGATCACAGTTTTGGTCGCCAACATAAAGAAAGGGGGTTGGATCCAGAGCAAGGATCATGGGTCCAACGCAGAAGGAAAGGTGGAAACTAGCATTAAACCTAGCACAGCATGGCATGCTGCACTCACACTGATACACTTCCCGAAACGCTGCAGTTGCTTATACTATGCTTGCACCCATCTGCTGTGCAGATTATGCATACTCTCTGTCATCCATGGACAGCAACTTGCATCATGTACAGCTTGGATCCTGTCACTCCATTTCACTAATTGCAGCACATTCACCCAAAATAAGGAACACTCAGAATCTGTTAAGTCTACACATTTCCTCATACTTTACTACGACACGATGAAGTTTATTGTTTATGGTTGAGGGCCATTACAATCTGTCATATAAAACCATCATAAATGATAACATTAAAAAGTCTGACCAAAAAATGCTAGTCATTAAATACATTAAAGGCCCTGATTAAATACTGCTTTAGCCCAAATTTTCTTGGCTGCTAAAGCAAAGAGTGACATTTTTTTCACATAGTATCTCCCTCAGCACACTTTCAGTCAACACTTCTGTTGTGGGCTGTGTGAGTGAAATCTGTCAGTCCAAACTGAAGCAAGGGGGTGGAGGGAATTCCTGCTGGTTATTTGCAGTATCAGCTTTGCACACCATACAAGCAGCAGTTCTTACCATGTTTGCTTCATAAGGAGTTTGAATCCATCTGGGCAAGTAGAGGGCACAGGAAGGTGCAGGCTATTGCTACCTACACCCCAGATTATGGCTGAGGAGTCTACATCCTTATATGGAATCTCTCCAGTGAGAAGTTCCCACAAAACTACCCCAAATGACCTGATGCAAAAAGGAAATATATTTAGCAAAGGAAGACCACACACACAAAAAAAAAACAACGACTTCTAAACAGAGAAAACCAATAGCAATACCAACTCATCAGATATTTGGTTGAAAATCAGTTAGATTCTATTGGAAACACAGAAATTTTCTAGTCCTTTTGTAAATATTTCTTACCAAATATCCACTTTTTCAGAGACAGGTTCATTGCGAATCACTTCTGGGGCCATCCAGGCTACCGTTCCTGCAAAGGACATTTTTGTACTCTTATCGCTAAGTTCTTTGGAAGTACCAAAATCCGAAATTTTTACTGCATCATTGTGAGTGACTAATACACTGAAAAGGGACAAAACAGAATGAAGCATGATAATGTTTTGTACTACTATAGCAATTCAAGCCTTAATTGACATTCAATTCTATTTTTTATTCTTGATACACACTGGAAACTCACTTAGGTGACTTGAGGTCTCTGTGGATGATCTTATGAAGATGTAAATAGTTCATTCCACTAGCAATCCCCGTGGACCAGTCTACAAGCAGCTGAGGTGTGATCTTCCGACCTGCTCGCAACACTTCATACAGCTGTCCATGTGCACAGTACTCCATTATTATACAGTAGCAAGGTGCCTGGGTGCAAACTCCCCTAACAGAAAATAGAACAGTAGATTAAAGAGCCAAACTAAAAACAATGGGGCCTTATAAGCTGAAACACAGTGGCTCACTCACCACTCTCCTCAATAGTAACATACGCTGCACGGCTGACTACTTATTATCTGTTATTAATCAGACATACAACTCAACAGTAATAGAAGCAAAGACTCTTCCCAGATCAGACTGTTCAGTTCTAAACATTACCTGCCCAATTTGATGAAGGGATATGGAATTTTCATGGGGGCAGAACACACGGGATTAAACACTGGCTGCTTCCACACCAGGGTGATTTTTATGGTGGTCAGGTTGCTAATATGATGGTGTGTGAAATTGCTCTTGCAATAGAGATTCTAAACAATGGAAGGTCAGTTTTCTCTCCATTGTTAGCCTGTGATTTCCCCTTCACAACCAATGTGCACTCAAGCCCAATCACCACTGCTGTGTAATCAAATGACCCTCAGGATTCTCCATATACCTTGTTTTAATTTATTTTGAGGAACAATCCCCTCCTGTCCCCCGTCCAAAAGACAGGCTGAGGTGTGGAGGATTTTATTCTGTTTTTCAAAACAAAAAAACACCAACAACCTCGACCAGCAAGAGTAATGCAATACCTAGAAAATAGTTTTAAATCTCCACATTTTTACAGAGGCACCTCTGGACATCTTTTCTTCCTCCCCTGTATAAAAGGCAGGTGATTCTCTTCTGTTATGCTAGCTGCTGCAAGGGACTGGCCTCTTTCAGTCATCAATGAATGAAAAGGATAATTGAGACTAGCTCTTCACTGTCCTGCCCAGAAAACGTCTTTTTAAAAACAGGTTTAAAATAAAGCATATTGTGTGTGCGTATAAGAAATGGACTGTTAATGGTCTGTGCACAAACAGAGGCTGACATAATGCAAAAACATGAAAAAAGACACCAGTCAAGCAGCTGAAACATGGGAAATCCTTGGTGTGAAAGCAGCCACTGAATCAGTTCACATTTAAAGTTCTTTAATTTTATCAATGAGACATACATGAAACAAGACGGGGGAAATGCTTGCTATAATAAGGGACTGGGGGAAACCCACAGTTTACACAGAATGCAAAGACTTGCACCCTATCACTCCATTTCACCAATGGTAGCACTTTCCTCCAGTGAAAGGTTCCCTCCACAGATGCAAAAGGCTTCTCCACCACCTGGAGAGCTTCCTGTGTCAGCAAAGGGATCCGAGTGTTGGAGGAACATGCCACCATCAGTGAAACAGACTGACAGAATCCAACCCATTGTTTGTGTCATTCGTGATCAATATTCCTGAAGATAGCTACCAATATACAATGGAAGGCAGTTACACAATAGAGCTCTCAGGGAGTTCATTAATGCTTCCATCATCAATAAAGCAAGATCAAAAACTTTCAAAACTTCTACCTACTTCCGTTTCCCCCCTACACCCTTACAAAAAAGAACCCAGTATGCCACCAGCAAGCACCGATGTAGTATTTTAACCTGTACATTTTCTGGTTACTACTGCAGATCAGATGATAAGGAAACTGCTGTATTCAAACCACAATTTTGCTGACCATGTGGACACCCACTAAGTCTGACCAGACCACATTGCTCTAGAAATAGTCATCATAATCAAAGTTTGACCTACTTGAAAGCGATGATGTTAGGGTGCTTCAGCTTCCTCAAGTGCTTGATATCGGTTTCACTCTGTTCTCGCACTTTTTTGATAGCCACCTCCTCTGACCGGAATTTACCCAAGAAAACAGCTCCCTGTGCTCCACTGCCCAGCCACTGCAGTTCAGAAATCTCCTCAAAAGGAACTTCCCAAGTATCTGATAACAACAAGCACACTCTAGCATAACTTCCAACAAACAACAAAGCCATAGGCCACTCACTACCCTTGTGGCATGTTACCATGAACTTAATTAACACACTTCATGCTAGAGAACAAGAAAAACAACACTCAGTTCTTCATCTGTCCTTCTGCAGATGCTAGGGTTGGCAGGCAGGAATCATAAGGTGCTCCTGGCCCCCAAGCAAGAAATCCTGAAATAGGAAAATTCTTCAACCTAAAGGAATATTCTTGAAGTTCTTATTACAGATGGTGACTGGAAGCTATCTGGATAAGAGAAATCTGATCTCTGAAGTCAAACTTTTCCTTTGGAGCTCAGGCTTCTCCCACTCTTTGTCTAAAGTCTGTAAGCTATCAGACTACTCCACTGGCTTTATAGTCCAAGTTCTCTTTTTCCTCCCTTCCTTAAGATAGACAGGAAAAGCACAGTATTCTGTCTATGAAAGCACTCTGACTACATCCATTAGCCACTGGGTTTGCCAGACATAAGCTAGGCAAGGAGAAGAACCATGATAAAGTATGCATGGACTATTTGGACCTATTCTGTTGAGAAACAGAACCTTAACCTGGTTTGGGGGGGTCAGGCTATGGGGGCACCGACTAATGTTTTAGCTCTATGAATATCGGTGTGGGGAAAGAAGACTTCTTAGATACTGAGGGCAGCTCCGGCCAGGAATTTTTTTTTTTGCACATATCTATTGAATGTCCAAAAAAAGTATGCACTAAGCCTCTGTGACCTGGGTAAATACTGTAACACTGCCTTCCCAAAGTGGTCTGATCTCAGAGATAAGAAACAGATGAACTAATAACTTTGGAGGACACTTACAGACTTCATGAAAGCAAGGGATGTCCTATTACAACAAAGAAGCTGTGAACATTCATTCCCATTGTTATGGAACCTTCCCTAGCTATCAAGTAAATGGGTCGCTCATGATTGTCCCATTTTTTGTTAAAACAAAAACAGAAGTCCAGTGGCACCTTAAAGACTAACATTTATTCCAGTATGAGGTTTCCTGAGACACAGCTCACTTCCTCAGATATAATTTACTGGTTCTCGTAGGTTATCCGGGCTGTGTAACCGTGGTCTTGGTATTTTCTTTCCTGACGTTTCGCCAGCAGCTGTGGCCGGCATCTTCAGAGGAGTAACACTGAAGGACAGTGTCTCTCAGTGTCAAGTGTGTAGGAAGAGTAATATATAGTCAGAAAGGGGTTGGGTTTGAGCTGAATCATTGTCCTGCAAAAAGTAACAAAGGTAATGTCCTGTAAGTATCAAGCTAATGTGCTAATGAGGGTGTGGTATGTTGATATGGAACCATTGTATCCTGAAGTGATCTGTTAATGTGTGAAATCCAAAGCTAATCTGCATGGCTATTGTTGACTGTGGTCTTTGTAGCCATGCAGATTAGCTTTGGATTTCACACATTAACAGATCACTTCAGGATACAATGGTTCCATATCAACATACCACACCCTCATTAGCACATTAGCTTGATACTTACAGGACAATGGTTAGCACATTACCTTTGTTACTTTTTGCAGGACAATGATTCAGCTCAAACCCAACCCCTTTCTGACTATATATTACTCTTCCTACACACTTGACACTGAGAGACACTGTCCTTCAGTGTTACTCCTCTGAAGATGCCAGCCACAGCTGCTGGCGAACGTCAGGAAAGAAAATACCAAGACCACGGTACACAGCCCGGATAAGCTACGAGAACCAATGAACTCTGACCGTGAAAGCCTTCGACAATATAATTTACCTCGTTTTAAGATAGTTGCAGGAGAGGGGGAGGAGTTGAACAGGAAAGGGGGAGGAGTTGAACAAAGAGAGGCCTGGTATCATAAAACGTGTGTTACACAGTTATACATAACAGATGATGAAAGAGGTCAAAGGTCCTAACCATTTTTTGTGCCACTGATGTATATTTGCTTTGCTTATTACACTTTTAAGAAGCTCAACAAATTTTCTTCTTAACAAAGCAGGAGTTATGTTATAACCAAATTTGCAAACCCCCAATGAAATGATCACAGAGCAACTGAGACAAAGTTTATAGGACTTCTGAATGAAAGATCCCTACCTCATTTTGGACCCGTTGAAAGTGAGTGATGTATGAAACACTGATGTGCATATGCAAAAAAATTAACTTGAAGCTACAGGAATTTAATGACACTATAGAGGCTAATATCCTCCCCTCCACCACTGAGTTTGTTGGACTTTGAAAACTTTTTAAAGCCCACAAAAATGTATGATTTTGCCACTGAGGTTTACCTTGTTGTTGCAGCTTGTAGTCAGTGGAGTAAGCTTTGCCTATAATATTCCACACAGGCTTCAAACAGCCAAAAAGTCCTTCAAGAAATCCACCATTTCCACTGCCTGATCTGTTGAACTGGACCTTGATATCATCTGTAACACTGCTGGTCTCCCTCCCCACGCTGTCGCTGTTGTCCTGGTGAGCGGTGGTTTCTAATTCATCCTGTTCTGTTAACTGTAGAACACTATTTTCAAACTGGTTCCTGGAATCCTCACTTATGCTGGTCAGTACTGTTGTGGCAACTGGACTGCTCATGCTCTCTGATACATTGCTCTGAAGCAAACCCTTATCTCCTATATCTTCTATGATCTCGGGTGAAGACTGAAGGCCAGCAGGCATATGTTCTCCGTGCATCCCACTAAAATCTTTGTCTTCATTTAGGGTCTTGGTGATCACAGCTGTAGATGAAGACCAGCTCAGGGGTTCCTGAGAACTGGTCATTGTACTGTGGGTGTGCATGGAGCAGAAAGTCAGAGATATGATGTAAACAAAAAAATACTCTCACTCCTGGTGCAGCAAGTGGTCCCTGAAAAGAGACAGAGGTCAGGATATAAGAACAATGCAAAAGAATACACTTCAAATTTTAAACTGAGAATCCAACTCAGTGCCTCTTCTTCTGTCATAAAGCTTAACATCTTGAGATGTACATTTTAGGTAATCACAAAAGTTACACTTGCATGAGAAAGCTCCATCAAAGGCAAAAATATGCCTGAAGAGTCTGCATTGGCTGAGGAATGTGGGACATACATGTTTTAATAAATAAAGTTTGCCATGCCTCTGCCTTCTCATTGAAATCAAGTATCTATACCATTTTTATATCTGAGAATAACACACAAGAGGGAATAATTTAATTCTGAAATTCCCGTTAAAATAGGAAACAAACTTATTTCTACATATCAAAGTTGCTGCCGTTGTGAAAGCAGAATTTTCCCTCGCAAGAGTCATTCCTTTGAAAGCCTTTACCTACTGCTTTATCTACTCCAGAACCAATCAATGAAGAATATTAAACACACATATACATTGCCACTCAGAATAAAATTACAGCTTGAGTAAGAGTTTTGATGACTGCACTATGCCTTTCATTTTGTAATAACTTTATAAACAAATCTGAAATCTTTCATAACACCATCCTCCTGAAAACATATGTGAAGGGAAAAAGGGACAAAAAAAATTCCAAGCACCAAGTCAATACAGAAACCTGAAAATGTGATAGTGACACCTAGAACTTTTTGCATATTTCCAGTCTCACGGAGGGTTAGTGGCTCAAATTGTGATTGATACATCAGAATTTAAAATGCTCAGAGGAAGCATGAAAACTGAGGTAAAAGTAGTATAAGTAACCTGAAACTAATAGATCTCAACTGCTTCTGAGAAATTTCAGCACTTCACTTCCATTGTTTAGGAACACAATCTAGCAATTTTGCCTTCAAAAGCAGAAAGTTTATCCAACCAGTACCAAACACTTAGGGGGTTACCACACTTGTATTCCCACCGATGTATTAAGAATTTGAAAACGTTATAAAAAATACTGTTCGCACTTTGTTTGGCCCCTTTAGTTGTGAAGACATCTTCCAACCATTTATAAGCTGTGGTATCCAAAAACCCTTTTAAAGTGATGTTTTTTATAACATTTTCAAACTCTTAATACATCGCTGGGAATACAAAGTGCGGTAACCCCCTCAGGTTGAACCCCCCCCCCCACTATAACCACTGCAGACCACAAACAGAAGAGATACAGAACCTTTTCAAGAATCTGTCTACAAAGATCAATAAAATATTTGGATTTAAGTCCAACATCATACTTGCTAAAATCCAAGTACCCCTCTGTTGCAAAATATAGCATCTATTTTCACTATAAAACCATAGCCTTAATATTTTAGCAATGAAAACTTGATATGCCTTTCTTCCAATTTAACAGGTATATGAACCCGGTAGTTTGGGAAGTTGTAACACACAGAACCGTGGGCCAATAAGGGGGTGTGCATCCCCAGGCAAGGAAAGGTGTGGTATGATTTTCCAAGTCCTGCAATGAAATAACCATGTTTTGTAAAATCTTTCATTCTGAGCACAATCTCAATACCTATTGTGTTATTTCCTGTGACATCCCGTTGATTTAAACAGCAAGTATTGAGCAAGAATAGTAACTGTCAGTAAGCAGAACCAGATTTGACTGGGACTATTTCTGAGATACGATATTCTGTGTGAACTGCAGAACACAGATACATATATGGTTAAAATAATGGGTGATATTTAAAATGATTGAAATAAGCTAAATAGCAAGGAAACAAGCTACTCACCTATGAAATCAATTGATTTTAACTAATTTTAAAATCCCCTCATTAACAGCCAAATTAGTTGGTCATTATCTCATCAACCCAAAACATGCATCTTAAATTTTATCAGTGTAGCATCCAAGATACATGAGTAGGCAAAAGGATATTTTTATAGCTGGGGAGGGGGCTGCCTTTCTGAAATCACAATTATTCTATTTTGCCTGTGATAATCTTTACATCCTCCCAGCACTGCTCATAACCTCTGCCTTTTCAGATAGCCACTGCTCAGAATTTCATATTTTCCAGCTTTAGAAGCAAGAACCATTAAGCAATCACCAGAACTGCAAATGAAACAAGGCCACAATCACTGTATAGACAAATAAATGGATAAACAGCTGCCAGAAACATTCTTGGCTTTAATATGGTGCCTTTGAGCATTTCCCCCTATCATTTCACACCCCCAATGCACCATCCATCTGCTTGTCTGAAATAAATGGCAAGAAGGTAATACCGGTCATTCTGAAAACTCGGATGCTTCAAGGAAGGCAGATTTGTCAAGATACTTACAACAATGGGTAATTTCTATACTCCTGCTCCATTTTCTTTCATTGTGAGATGGAAGGCAAGAAAAAAAAACTGCTGTGAAAAATACAGCAAGGAAATTCCACCCACACAATCCTGCATCCCTGCTGCAAAGGAGAACACAGAGGCTTACTGACGTCACAGATTCATGAATGGGCTGTTTTAGGTTTCACAGCAGAGCCTGCTGTGATGTATGCTGGGGGGGGGATGAGAAGCGTCATACAGGGCAGCCAATCAGAAACAGGCAACGATGGCCTGCCTTTCTTCAGAGGAGCCTGATTACAGAACAAGCAGACACCACCCAATCAAACCCCTGCAACACTGCCTCAAAGGGTTATGATACAGACACTTTCAAGTGGAAAAGAGGTAGGCTGGGGAAACAGATGTTAAAATAATGGTAATGTATGAGGGCAATATTAGAACAATTCAAAGAATAAACAAGATTGCTACCAACACAGTTTCAAAGGGAAAAAAAGCTGTCTGCATTTATTACATAGAGTACAACATAAAAATTAGTTGCCTGAGTAGGTCTTGTATGACTGATACTATGAGGTATCCAAAGGAACCTAGTATAGTAACTAACTAGAGCATTAGATATGTACAATTTAGGAAAATGAACTACAATTGTATTTTAAAAAAACTTTGAATACAGCAAAAAGAGCCTTTTCAAAGTCAACCTCTGAAAACCAAACTGCAAACTTATACTGTAGGTTTTATCCATAATACCTGCAAGCGTATACTGTAGGTTTTATCCATAATACATACAAACACTGAGATTTGCAAGCAAGGAAATTCCATACTGCAACTAATTCCCAACTTGCCCCAGCATAGAAACATTATAAAATCACTCTGACAAGCCTGTAAATAAAAGCTTTCCCTGTCTTTGTGCCCAGCCAAAAGCAACACTCAGCCTCAAGCTAAGAGGAGTGTATAAAACCAGAACTCAGAAAATAAAACATCAAGAACTTCTGCTATTATGAAGAGGCTTGCTCACCTGTTTTGTTTCTTGAACTTAACACTACCTTTCCCCAAGACAACTTGCTGAGAACAAAAAGTCTTTTCCCCAACAACTTTCACCAGCATGACTGCCAACACGGTTTTAAAAATCAGAAGGTTCTATTGTTCTACCTCTTCCTAGTGGACAAAGGAAGAGCATTTCTACAACCAAGTATTAACATCAGAGATTAGCTGTTTCATAGAACAGACCCTTGATAAATATCACACCACCACCACTGAACAATTATATCTGTACAAGTGAATACCCCCAAGGATCCATGGTGCAGGAGAAATCCTCATCTCCCCTCTCCTCCATTCTCCTTAACTGTTCTCCAGGGTAGAGGCCTCTTTATCCCCACATTTCCTCTCACCTCCTTAATACCACTTTGCCAGTCTTTCTTCTACCAAGGCATCCATTTTGCCCCTCCTGCCCTTGATGCTGCTTTCCCCATCTGCAGCCCCTCCCCGGACTCCATTCCCTTCCCTTCCCTCCCCCATCCCTCCCCTCCCTTATTACCTACACTTTCTATGCAGCTCTGCTTCCTTTCTCTCTGCACCTTCCAGTATTTTCACTAGCTGCCTTTTACCTCACCCCTCCCCAACAATTCCCTACAAGAGCCCCGTGGCACAGAGTGGTAAGCTGCTGTCAAAGCTCTGCTCACAACTTGAGTTCGATCCTGACGGAAGTCGGTTTCAGGTAGCCGGCTCAAGGTTGACTCAGCCTTCCATCCTGAGGTTGGTAAAATGAGTACCCAGCTTGCTGGGGGTAAAAGTATAGACGACTGGGGAAGGCAATGGCAAACCCCCTTGTAAACATAGTCTGCCTAATAAACGTCGTGATGTGACGTCACCCCATGGGTCACAGCTTTACGTTTTTAACAATTCACCTTTTTAACAATTCACAGGCTCTGCTTGTCTCCTTTTGCAGCCCACCCCAGGGCCCCTTTTCTTTCCTCTGTCCTCTACCCATCCTTCCTTCCATACACATACAGTACCTGCTGGCAGCAATAGCAACTACATAGCCCAAAAAACTACTACTCTTTTTTTACAGCATCTGCTCATATGCAGTCACCTCTGAAAAAAATTGGAGGTGGGGTAAGTAAACATCTTGTATTGGTGGTGAGGAGAAGTAAACATCCTATCATGCTTGGATGGTCCCATTACGTGGAACTTTTGGTTTGCATGGTGCGGCTACCCATAGGAATTAGACATAAGATAGAATAGCCATGTATTTCTAACTTCTCATATACAAGATTGTTTCATACCCCTTGGGGACTCTCTAAATGCAGCATGGCCCCTGCTGCCCCGGCAGGTAACAGTAATCTTCTTCTTGCCCTTGCCTGGGCATCAGGACACCAACTCCAGCTGCTCCAAAGCATAAGCAACTTCCTCTCAGGCCTTTACTTTACTTTGATTCACTGCTGAACACAGTGAATCATCCCTTTCCACTTCAGCTCCCACCTTCAGCTTTCCACTTCAGCTCCCATTTTCATCATCCACTATACTTTAAACTTAATCAAAGTAAATCAAAGGAAAGTTTTAATGGAAACAACTGCAAGTAGTGGAGAGATCAAAGGAAATGCATTTAGGCCTTTCTAGTTTGGAAAAAGGGTGAGCGGAGGTAGGGGAGGTAACATTTCAAAAGACTGTAAAGCCATTTAATTTAATCCCCTCAGCGAAATAAAGAATTTGGGGAAAACTTAAATATGTGACACTTTCTTATCAATCCTAACAATTTTAACATAAAATACACGATTGATAATTTGATATATAAAATTGTACAATTTGGTACATTTATGAAAATATCATAAATTCCTTTGTCTTTACAAGCAAAACTGTAATTTCCACCCTATATTAGGGAGTGGAAGCTGAAAATTGCTTTACTCTATGCAACAGCAGCACATGTTATCTTCGCTTTTGCGCTTGAGAGGCCGGGTGGGGGGAGAATGTCAAACAGAACACACTAACTTTGTATTAAACGAAGGATATATTCCAACTGGGTATTTTCTGAATGGCTTCTAATTTTTATAAACCTATTCCTATTGTACTGTTTATTGTGTATCTCATGCTATTTGATTGCATTGTTTTTCACTGTGTCATCTGCCTTGATTCTCAGCGAGAAAGGTAGTGTCAGCGACTGAAGTCTGACAGGTGGGCTATAAATTAAATCAATGCCCTGTAAGTAAATTGCAAAGGGTGTTATTTAATCAGAGTTACTGACTATAGGAACATTTGCTTAATATATCTTTGCTTGGTAAGGCTGAGGAATGTGGGCCACTGTTACCTATTTATTGCTGTGCCTTTAAATGTTCATTTTGACTATATCAGAGATCAATTAACTTGTGACATAAACATTTACATAATCTAATTACTTTCTCATGTAGACTCAAAGCATATTACAAAGTTAAAAAAACCCACAATATAATAAAAACAATTTAATACATACAATGAACAATGCACTAAAGCGGTCTAAAAATTTTCACATACATGAAATATATACCCAGGTGTGAGCTATGCATATCCCAAGATAGCCTGCTTCAGGAGAGCGATAAATAGGAGAAATCTTATACCTCTCTACTGTTCTGCTGACCACTCTGCCTCACACTCACCCCCCTGAGGGATGGATATGCATCTAACAACTAAAAACAGCTCCCCAAATTTAAGTAAGATCCACCCCAAGAGATGATGTGCTACTATCACCTGACTGTAGGAAAAATATTTTCTTCCACGGGGGTCTTCATCTAAGGTAACAAGCCTCTCCCACCTCCTAGGAGCTGACAAGATAAGCTTTTCCCTCAGTTCTTCCCTAAACCCCACAGTTGAAACCAACTCTGACCACTGGAAAATTCTCAGTTCTTGGAACAAAAAGGAAGTTGACCTGCAATATGATTTCAGACTTGGAACCTGTCTAGCTTCCCAACTAAGCAAGCCATTTCAGTATATTACTCTTTTAAATTCCCTTACTTTAGCAATCCAGGAACCTACTGCTCTCCCAAATTACTTGGGGAAAAATAGGGAAGTACACTGTAGGTTTGCTTGGTGGAGCTATTCTGGAATAAGGTGCTACTGCACTCCTGTTTAATCTTCCCAAAAGCATTCTAAGGCTCTTATGAGTGGCTCCTTCTGCCAAGTGAAGTAGTTCTCCTTTCCCCTTTCCCCCCAATGTTATATCCATAATGAGCACTGTGTTAACAGACAGAAAAATTAACTTTGCATTGGAAATTATGAACAAAATTTGAGTTCTGGTTTTTTTAAAGCGCTATAACTAAAGTTTTATCGTATAGGACTGAGAGACCATTATTAATATACCACTACTTTTGGCAGCCAATCCATAGTGCTGAATCCCAACCATCATGAGTTCTGAGAAGCCCTGTATTAATTATTCACCAAAACACTGGCATCCCTCTCTGCAGCCTCAGACTTTAACCAGCAGCAGCACCCTCCCTTGTTCCTCATAGGCCATCTCTTAGACTTTATGGCTACTAGACTGAAAACCAAATCTGACTCCCAGTTTAACCCTAAGTCCTCTGTGCCTTCCCACGGTATGTAGTCCATGTTGCCACCCCTGCCACCAGTCCATTTAGCCCCCAGAAACTATCCTCAGTCCTTGGTGCCCCTGCCTCCAGCGTACCCAAACCCTTTAACTTTGTGTCCCCAGTCCAAGTTATTATGCGCTCCTTAAGGTCCCATGACACCAGACTTGCCAGTGCCTCTGAACCTACCCCTATGCCTGTGGCTCCCATTGATCCTACCACAGCTGTCTTGCAGGCTCTTCGTTGTGGGGAGCTTCTGTGCTCCCCAGGTTGCTGGTCCTCAGCGCCACCCTGACCAATTTTGCAGCCACCCTGCTGTGTCTTCAGCGAGGTGCGGGGCTCGCCCTCCATCCCTGCTGCCTCTGGCTGCTCCTGGCTTACCAAAGACTCCTCCCAGGCCTCTACAGCTACCGCATTGGCCACCCCCAGTGTCAGCTTGTGCCTCCCTAGCCCTTCAGCCGCAGCCTGTTCTCCAGCAGCAGCTCTCGCCTCCTCTCCGTGCTGGCTTTTAAATCCGTTGGCCAGCTGACCTACTTCCGCTTTCCTGGTTGTGGCAACATGGCCCCCCTCTGGCTCAGCCATATTTACTTCCAACCAACCTGCAAGAGGCCTCGAGCCAAGGACCGCAGGGCCAGTCTGTCAGCTACAAACAGTTTTATCCTTTTACCTCTACATGTAGGAAAATTTCTCCTGATCAACACTAACCCTAGAACCTACTTCCATGATATGACAACAGCACAGGCCTTGTCAATTTGAGAATCATCACTTTAATCCTTATTGGGAGAAAGGCGGGATAAATATTTTTAAAATAAACTAAATGTTGAAAAAAGCATTTGATCATGTGGAATTGAGCTTTTTAATTAGCAACACCAATATGTATAAACCAAAATATGAATTACAAGCCCGTTTTAGAAGATGGGGGAAACAAACCTTGCTTTCATCAACTGCATTACTTTCTGCTGTTCATTTTACTTTCATTTGAACACAAGATTAATTCCGGTACCTGATAACTGGCACAACAATATCCCATGTCCTCAAGTAAGGCTGTGTATAGACTTGCTCTTCAAGTCAAAGTGACACTCAGTGCAGCTTCAAAGAGCAAGACATTCCAACACCAGATTTTTCCATCTGAAAAGAATAAAGACTAATGAGATTTCTGTTTAAGTTGGGTTGAACCATGGCATGTCTCCTAGACAGAAGAAAATCATGGCATGTCTCCTAGAGAGAAGAAAATCAAAGAGAATTTATAACACACAAAGATGAGGAATCACTCCAATGCAATATATTCATAAGTTTCAATATAGGAAGTTTCTATAATCTTTAATTAGGAAAAAAGGAAGCCATTTGCACAGTGATGGGATATGGAGCAATATCAGCCTCACACTCAGGGCGCTTTCACGCATGCCGAATAATGCACTTTCAATCCACTTTGCAGATGGGTTTTACTGTGGGAAATGGCAAAATCCACTTGCAAATAATCATTGAAGTTGCACTGAAAGTGGATTGAAAGTGCATTATTCGGCATGTGTGAAAGCGCCCTCAGTCTCTATGACCTCCACACAATCACAGTCTTGGAATAAAGAACATATAACCTGATTCAGAAGAATTTATCTAGGAGATTTTTGTGCCTCCTCTCCAGAGTCCTGTTCTAACACTGCAACTGTTTCCATATGCTAAGACATGTATCCAGCCTGGAGAATGTGATGCTTTTCTTAAGAGGTCAGTCTGTGTGCACGCTCTCTTAAGAATCCAGGATATGTCTAAATGGAAAGGCTTCCAAATTAAGATATTGTGATAAATTAATTAACTGTACTGATAAAATCAAAATTGATGACAAATCTGAAGCCGTAAACATCCCAGACCTGCAGGGCCTTCTTACTAAAGGCTATACATCCTCGATGCTAAGGTGACAACTGTAAATATTCATGCAAAAGGTGTTGAAACTTCTTAAAAGTAGGTGCAAATATTTCCTTTTACTTATCACACTCTCCAAAGTAACTTTTCAAAATGGCTTCCTTTTTAAAAAGTGTTTAGATCAAGCCACATTGGAAGGGAAAGTCTTCACCCAAGCTGCCACAAATGTGGGACAAATTTAAAGCAACTCAGAACACAATACTATGAAGAAAAAACAATTAAATATAACTTGAATTAACTCATTTTATGATATGTTACTATATGTTATTGTCAGATTGAAAGCTACTACCCTGTTGCAGTTGGAAGAATGTGGTATACTTGCTACATATTTGAAAATATTAAGAACTAAAAATGCTACCAAAAAAAGAATGCTTCTGCCATTATGAAGGAAAACATTCCATAGGTTCATAAAACATTTACTAACTTTCCCAAGGAAACAGGAAATGTAAAACTTGTATCACTAAAGATGATTCTTCTTAATCTCACATAAAGGTTCCATTGCTAGTTATGACAGACTTCTGCAAGTGCAGATGGCACCTCCCTCTTTCATAGTCAACAATGAGAAAATCCATTAAATCAACTCACTCGCTGCTTTTCTAAAGCCCTTACATTTCTCAGTAAATTGTTCTACGCTGTTCTACATCCTAACAAGATCTGGACACCAACCTTGGTTCACAATTCTGCATTAAAGTATTCCCATTAGAAAAATTTACCATACTGCACCAGGCATAACTAAAACAAAGGTTGAGTTTCAGAGAATCCCTTCAATGAATAAACTTTGTCCCCATCAAGGTTGAGAGGTGTAACATTTGTGCACATTTACTCTGGCCTCAGAAGTTGGGAGGTTTCTGTCCAACTCAGCAAGGTGGGAAGGTTTGTTATTTAACTGCTGGTTGATAAGGTCTTATCTCTAAGTACTCAAAGGTTGAGCTCAACAGAAAGAGGGAGGGAGAGATCAAAGAACACAGGGGAAGCCAAGGAACGTATTTTTATTTCCTTGTAAGTGAGCCTTGTGTTTTCAGGCCGTTTCTTTCAATCAAAAAACCCTTTCCTCCCAAGGGCCTAAGAATTACTTAGCACCACCATCCATGGCCTATGTTATCACTACACAGCAGGGTAACTTCTCACTGAAGATCTGAGCTGAAGTGCTGACCCTTCCTTGAAGGTATTCAGTAAAATTCCAAGATATGTATTTATAAACATACTAGAGCAGGGGAGGGCAGTCATTAGGCCTCTGAGAGCTACTTACATTTTTCCCCCCAAGAGCACTAGGGAGCTGCCAATCAAAATGGCAGCTTGGCAGACAGACAAGCTTTTCTACATGCTTGACTTACTCCGAACCCACAAGCACTGGAATAAGTCTGGGCACACTTCTTCCGCATGTCTGCCCTCCCTCAGCCTTCTCAAAGTTGTGGAATCAGTTTATTTTCTTCTGCACATGCCTTAAATAATCCAGATTTTCAAGGTGCTCTCGTCATCAGTGGCATAACAGCACCCCCTTTTTATTTTTTGCACATGTATATATCAAAATCACGGCTGCATTTTTAAAAGGCATTAAAATATGGATATACCATTGAAGTGATAGATTGAGCAGGTTTTCTGAATTCCAGCTTTCATTTGAAAATAAAAGTAAGTCGCTAGCCCTTTCCCTCACAGAGATATAAGGAAAAAGGCATACCTCTACAAAGAAAAGGACTAGAGACTTACTTTAAACCAAAATAAAGCCTAGGAATTCAGAGAACCTGCTAAATCTATCATTACAACAGTATATAAATATATTGATATTTTAGTGCCCTTTTAAAAAAAATCAAAAATGAAATCATTTGTATTCAGAGCAGGGGGAAGAGAGGGAGCAGTTTGATTATGACAACAGGCCAATCATTGAAAAGTTGACCAATGTTGCAGATTCATACCCACATCAAAAATAACAAGACAGCTACGTTAAAAAAACAAACAAACTATTTTTCTGATACTGTATCTTTCCATAGAATTTTTCCTGAAACATAGTCTCCGTTTATAATAACCAGGGCTATTGTGCTGCAAATCAATTATGTTAGAAGGGCTAAATGTAGGATATGAAATAGACAAAACTCAATGCTTGTACATGGTTTATTTGCCTTGTTTTGCTAATATTATTTAAAGTTTAAATTGTTTTATTTACATTTGAATCAGCAAATTTCTAGAAAGTTTTCAGATTCAAATTTCCCCAGAAAACCCATAGCCCTTAGGGGAGGATCTTCAAAATCAAGGTGCCACTTAAAAACACACACACACACCCTTATTCACCTCAGTTTGTGCACAGAGCAAAAGCAGAAAATCTCCTACTGGGGCTTAACTAAGATCACACTACAGGTGAAAAGCATGCTTTAGCTGCTTATCAAATATCAGGGATAACTTTATCTAATACAGCACTAGATTTTACTTTATGGATTTCAGTTGCCTTATTATTTTAGATATGCAACATCAAACTGACACTAACATATTTTAAGCCACTGTGACAACTTAACATATAAAAAAAAGCCTTAATAAGAATCAAGCCTGCAATTCTACGTATGCTTACTTGGAACAGAGTTCCATGAACTCGTGTGGAATCCAGTAAGAATTCTAATGTTTACCCTTGTCTGCAGATCTGTTCCACAGCCTCATATTCTTTCCTTTCACATAAAAAAGAAGAAGACATGCCCCGTGCAATTCACTCAGGACAAGAAAGCAGCAGCCAGAACATGTGGCCATTGGTCTCATCTCCTTCTCTTTTGCCCCTTGAACTGCAGTCACCTCTCGTCTTCTTCCCTTCTCACCTCTTTCACTGTGGTCAGTTCCTCAGGAGAAGAAAACTGTGTGATGCTGCGGCCGCATTGTTGCCCTGAACAAATGCATGCGCGCTTGACTCAGGACAAAGAAATGACTACAGCAGTATGGTGCTTTCTCACTCTGAGAAAGTGACGTTAACAGGCAGAAAGTAAAGAGCAACCAGTATGTGTCTGGCAACGAACTGGTCATTCATGAGTGACAGTCTGCCCATCCTTGCTCCAGGGCATGAACAACCTTATTCCCATGCACACAGTACATTTTGGAACTTGACCAGGATTAAAACAAGTATTAACTATACTGGATATTAATTTGGCGAGAACTCACCAAAATCAACACTCTCAGAACGACATCTCTATTTAGCATAGGCGAACGTATTTAATGACACAGGACTCCTGTGAGCAGAACAAGTATTTATCCTTGTATGAGAACCACCATATTACATATGTACCACACAGGTGATTAGTGTTGCCAGTTTTAAGACAAGACAGGGACTCTGGGCCTTTAAAAATTACATAAAATGTAGAATTTTGGTATGTGCAGTTCTTTCCTACCAGAGAGCTGCAATGAAAGTGCACTTGCCAATATTCTCCATTGTAGCCACTACTGAAGGAACATATTACTTTTCATTTATAAAATCTAGTAACCTTAACTGAAATAGCTGTCTGCATTTTGATCAGATCACTTTGCAGCTTTTTTTTTTTTTTTTACAAATTCCAGTTTATATAAGCCCTTTATATAACTATCAACTGATAGCTAGAACACACTGCAGCAGCTTGAACTACAATGGCCTAGATCTCAGAAGCTAAGCAGGGTCAGCCCTGGTTAGTATTTGGATGGGAGACCACCAAGTAAGTCCAGGCTTGTGGCGCAGAGGCGGGTAACAGCAAACCACCTTGGAACATCTCTTGCCTTAAAAACCCTATAGGGTCGCATAAGTCAACTGTGACTTGACAGCACTTTCCATCATCACCAATATAAAATTATCCCTTCTATGTAGCTATTAAATTCTCCGAAGCTCTGTGATATAGTGAACCTAGCAACTGTAAAAACTACTGTCTCTCTGCTGTGTTACAGCACTCAACTTCCTGCCTTTGACATATACAATTTTTAAAGGCACAAATTAATAACAATGAATTTGTGTATATATTAATATTGTGGATTAAAGCTCAACAAAATCACCCTTTAAACTAATTTTATAAATAATTTTAGTAACCATATCCTTATTATCTAGTTATGCATTATCTTGCCAGAACAAAAACTTTTAAATCCCAATGAATTGATCTGAACATGGGCTTAACTCTGCAATTTAAATTAATGTAGTAATGACTAGATTGTCAATTATATCTATGTATCCATCAACATTATCTACATGAACATCTTAGGTGGCCAATAGCAAGAAATAGTCTATTCCTGCCTGTAAGGTAAAGAGAACAATCTGGCAGAACGTGGCTCTGCTCGAAATTAAAACCTCAAATTACCACAAACTGTGTAGGAAACAAGTCAGAGAGCTGGGGATTAGCTTCATGCAAGATTAATTGCAATTATTTAAAACGAGCAAAGGGGTGGCTAATCAGAAATAAAATTATAAAATGCAAAGTCAGTTATGATAGCCCTAATTTGCTAGGATTATAACAATTAACATATAAATAAAATAGTTATGCTCCCATAATTTCTAATTCCTCCTCTATATAGTGAATTTCTGCAACTACAACCTTGGAGTTTAAAGCATTAATAATGCAGAAACCAACTTCTACAAGGGGATAAACAGTTGCTTATCTTGTCCTATCATGCTGCCCAAGTTTACTGGTTAGAAGAGTCAGTGTAGAGGGGAAGCCTTGGCAGACATAAGTTGATTGTATTGCTAGTGAAATCATATGAGGAGATTCAGAGTGCATTCCTAGCAAGAGTTACTCCAGTCTAAGCCCATTCATTTCAATGGGTTAGACTGGAGTAACTCTCCTTGTGAATGCACTGTCAGTCTCATGCAACCGGAGCTGAGCTAGATGAGCAGGAACTCTCCCACCACTACACTACTGCTGTAGCCTCTGTACCCCACTCAAATCATTCATGAGGGTGTCAGTGAAAGAAAGTGAGGTCTGCATTAGGGGGATAATCTTTTTTTTTTTTTTAATCATACTCCCCTGACCGTGGGCAGAAGTGTCTCCTACAAGCAGAAAAAGAGGTTAGGATCCAAACCTTAGAATGAAAGAACAAAGTAAATCTCATAGAATCATAGAAATAGAGTGGGAAGGGACCTCGAGGGTCATCTAGTCCAAACCCCTGCAAAGTGCACAAAATTCACAACTACCTCCCTCCCCCCGCACCCACAGTGACTCCTGCTCCATGCCCAGAAAATGGGGAAAAACCCTCCAGGATCCCTGGCCAATCTAGCCTGAAGGAAAATTGTTTCCTGACCCCAAAGTGGCGATCGGCATTACCCTGGTCATGTAAAAAAAGGACACGAGAGCCAAGCACTGATGCAACCCTTCCTGCCTTCCCTCTCATGACCTGCTTCAATTCACAGAATCAGCATTGCTGTCAGATGGCCATCTAGCCTCTGCTTAAACACCTTCAAAGAACGACGGGTTTCTCAAGAATAAGTCATGTCAGACTAATCTTTTCTCCTTTTTTGAGAAAGTTACTACCTTGCTGGATCAGGGGAATGCTATAGACATAGTTTATCTAGATTTCAGTAAGGCTTTTGATAAGGTTCCACATAGTATTCTAGTTGACAAATTGGGAAAATGTGGTTTAGATCCTATTATTGTTAGGTGGATCTGCAACTGGTTGACAGATTGTATCCAAAGAGGGCTAGTTAATGGTTCCTCATCCACTTGGAGAGAAGTGACTAGTGGAGTTCCTCAGGGATCTGTGCTGGGCCCTGTGTTGTTCAACATCTTTATAAATGATTTGGATGAAGGAATAGAGGGGATGCTTATTAAATTTGCAGATGATACTAAATTGGGAGGGGTAGCAAATATGGTAGAAGACAGAGCCAAGATGCAGGATGATCTTGACAGGCTAGAGAAGGGGGCTAGAACTAATAAAATGCACTTCAACAAAGACAAATGTAAAGTTCTGCATGTAGGTAGGAAAAATCAAATGCATAATTATAGGATGGGGAAGACTTGTCTGAGAAGTAGTGTGTGTGAAAAGGATCTTGGGGTCTTAGTAGACCAAACACTGAACATGAGTCGGCAGTGTGATGCGGTAGCTAAAAAGGCAAATGCAGTCTTGGGCTGCATCAACAGAAGTATAGTGTCCAGATCACGCGAAGTGATGGTATCACTTTACTCCGCTCTGATTAGACCTCAACTAAAGTACTGTGTTCAGTTTTGGGCACCAGAATTTAAAAAAGATGTAGACAAGCTGGAACGTGTCCAGAGGAGGGCAACAAAGATAGTGAGGGGTCTGGAGACCAAGTCCTACAAGGAAAGGTTGAAGGAGCTGGGTATGTTTAGCCTGAAGAGGAGAAGACTGAGAGGGAATATGATAACCATGTTCAAGTACTTGAGGGGCTGTCATATTGAGGATGGTCAGACCAAATTAAATCAAAAGAGTTTCCATCTAGACATTAGGAAGAATTTTCTAACAGAGCGGTTCCTCAGTGGAACAGGCTTCCTCGGGAGGTGGTAAGCGCTCCTTCCCTGGAGGTTTTTAAGAAGAGGTTAGATGGCCATCTGTCAGCAATGCTGATTCTATGACCTTAGGCAGATGATGAGAGGGAGGGCATCTTGGCCATCTTCTGATCACTAGGTGTGTGGGGGAGGTAGTTGTGAATTTCCTGCATTGTGCAGGGGGTTGGACTTGATGACCCTGGTGGTCCCTTCCAACTCTGATTCTATTCTAAGGAGAGTCCACTATTTATTGGATTGAAGTTGAATCTGAATGGTAGCAAATATTCCCCCCAACAAAAATTCTACAATATTAAAAGATGTGATGATTACTAATAACTTTATTACATGCTAAGATCAGGCTGAAAGTGTAAACCTGGGCACCACCACTATTTTAATAGTTCCTCAGAGAAACACGATCATGCAAAACTAGCAACAAGTTCAGCCTGTAAGAAAGCGGTATTGTCCACTCCATCACATTTTGAGACACAAGAGGGGGAGTAAATGGCTTGTTTATTTACTTTGCAGAATTACATCTCCAGAAACAGAATAAATAAGCACTAACCTTTCTCAAATTGCTGTGCACTCCAGTAAAGTAGTAACAATTCATGGCTCATTTTTGGAAGCTTTAACTATCCATTTATTCCTGCTGCTCATAAATCCCTGGTGCTCTTTCCAAAGTCTGACCTTTAGCAATCTAAAAAAAAAGAAAAAAAAAGAATTTCAACAGTTTAAGAACATGTTTCCTGCACATTTGTGATTTTCAACCAGATTGGACTATATTTGCTTCTTGCTCAGTCCTAAGGAAAGTTGTAGTTAGCATTATGAACTGCAGACACACTTTCAAAACAGAAAGCTCCAGTAAGTGCAGAGTTACGGCTCTACATCAAGACACCAAAAAGAAAGAAATGTAACCCAAGAGGCAGATCCTTTTTAAGCCTTACTATAGTGTTATTATGGCTTAAGTCATTACTATCAACTATTTAAAGAAAAATTCATCTGACTACTTCATACAAGACAACATCAAATCTAGCATTTCAACTATCATTACCACCAGCAGGACTTCTGACAAAGCACTGCGACCATCTGACAGCATATGAAACTTGGAAATAAATACCTTATGCCTCTTCCCAAATGTAATTAGTGCTCACTATCAACTCAAGAACCAAGTTTAAGAACATTACATATTTGTAAAAATCGCTACATTGCAACAAGTCATGGATGTAGACATACAATATTACCTCAAAATGTACCAAATTCATGTTAAAATACAGTAATTCAGAGTAAGAAATTGTTCCCTCAGTCTAATCTGTCCCACAGAGTTCTCTTGAGACAAAATTTGTTAAGACTATATAGAAGTGAACCCTAAGTATGTGAAATGGGGCAGGAAATAAACAAAAATAACTGATTAAGTTCATTAGTCTAGTACCTCTCATTGGGAAACCATTGTAGAACTTAACTCCTCAGAGCCTTTTATAGCACTTTAAGTGCCAAACACAAGTAGCAAGGATACAGAGAAGTTCTTCGTGATGCTAAAATCAATTCTGGAACTCTCTTCCAAACATTAATCATTTAACTTATATCCCAGTTAAACAAGGATATGCCACTGTGTTTATAAATTAAAAATATAGTTTGATAATCACCAATCAAAATATTTATTTCAGCATCATAATTAATTTGCCAAACATTACGACCAGAATAAAAAACTTATTAGAGTCTCACACTACACCCCAAGTTTACTACAAATATTCTCATGAAAAAAATTACATGATTTGACCCTAACATAGTGTATTATGAAATAGGCACATTTTAAAGTCACAGTTGCTTTCAGTGGTAAGAATGTTTGCCTGACCACTCATATTTATTTACTTCATTTATAGTTCACCTTTCTTACAGGATTCAAGAGACACACAGTACTATGGATTAGGAGGAAGTACTTGTGAATGATATTATAAGATAAATGCTAATTAGTAGACACTTGTACAATAGGACCCGAGAGAACAATGCAAGGAAGATCTAAGTTATTGACGAAATGAATTAACATAAAGTAACCATCATATAAAGCCTTAAATTTCCAAATTATACTCTTCCAAATGGATCTCAAAACCCTAACAAGATCGACTCTATAAGATGTATGTAGAACGCCAGCGTGGTGTAATGGTTAAGAGCAGTGGACTCTAATCAAACCGGGTCCCACTCCTCCACATGAAGCCTGCTGGGTGATCTTGGGCCAGTCACAGTTCCCTCAGAATTATCCCAGCCCACACAGAGGCAAGCAATGGCAAACCACCTCTGAACATCTCTTACCTTGAAAACCCTATGGGGTCACCATAAGTCAGCTGTGACTTGACAGCAAAATCACACAAAAGATGTATGTAGAGAAAAATCAGTTCAGCCCTGAGAAAGTATGGACAAATGATTGGAAGCAATTTCTAAAATAAATGTTGCAATGTACTTGCATAATAATATTTCTTTTAACAGCAAACATCATGTTCCAGTACCTATTGGCAGGGCAGCCAATCAGAGCCACCCACAAGCTAGGTGGGGTTTTTCAGGAGACTCTCTTGGCGCACAGAAAAGTACTGGTTTGTGAGAAAAATCACAGGCTTTAAGAGGGGAGTAGACGTGTTCATAGAGGACTATTCATGGCTACTAGTAAAAAAGGATACAAATCATGACGCATACCTATTCTCTCCAGGATCAGAGGAGCATGCCTATTATGTGAGGTGCTTTGGAACACAGGCAGGATAATGCTGTCTTGTTTGTGGGCTTCCTAGAGGCACCTGGTTGGCCACTGTGTGAACAGACTGCTAGACTTGATGGGCCTTGGTCTGATCCAGCACTGCCTTTATGTTCTCATGATGAAGACTGAGCAGATTTTGAGGGGAGAAGTTGACCAGCACAGACATTTAACAGTTCATAGTGTCCAGAGGAGAAAGGCAGAATTAAGATTGGGGAATGAACATTACAAATGAGTCGCACCCAACCCTTAGCAGTTTCCCACACACACCTGCCAGCACAGAATGCCTCTGACCATTTTAATGGTAAAAGAATATGGGATGATTAAGTAGGAATAGAGGAAAACAACTTCCATAAATCCTAAATCAATTGCATCCTTCCCCCAAGAATTTTTTTTTATGAAGGAGTAGTCTCTATAACACCTTAAAATATTCCAGAGTTGAAAACGCATGCTCTGAGCACATATGGAGAACATGATAAAAATGTACCCTTTCATGTCCTATACAGTCCAGGTCTGAGACAAGATGAGCACCTTTCTGCTTACCTAGCCTCAAGCCTCAGCAATCCAAGATACAGGACAATTGCACTACAGTGTCAGACTGGAAGGTTCAGGACTAAGTGAAAGAGAAGCTACTCACCTAACTCCAAAGCTCAGCTTGGGTGGAGAAAATTTCCCAACTATTTTTTCCTTGAAAGCAAGCAGTTCCCCACAGCCTCTGCAAAGTACCTGAGGCAGGTCACAACAACCCAGCAGCACCGATCTCAGATTTGTTTAAAAGGATTTAGGTTTATTGCACTTTCTTTCTCCTATCTTCCATGTAAAACAATTAACTGAGTACTGAGAGCCAGCATGGTGTAGTGGTTAGACCATTACACTAGAATCAGGAAGACCCAGGTTCGAATACCCACTCATGCCATGGAAGCTTGCTGGATGACCTGAGGCCAGTAACACTCTTGCAGCCTAACCTACCTCATTGGGTTGTTGTTGTGAGAATAAAATGGAGAAGAGAAGAATGTTGTAATCCACTTTGGACCCCCATTAGGTAAAAAAAATCAAGTATAAATAAAGCTCATAAATCAAAAGTAGGCCTTCCTCTCAATTAAAAAAAAGATCAGGCTTCAGTCCCATTACTTAAGACTGTCTCATTGACCTCAGAGTGACACACTTGAGAGAACATGCACAGAATTGAGCCATAACGCAATAGCAACTTCTGCATTGTATCTTCACTCTCTAACATTACTAATATTCTATGCTTGTTCAGCTTTCTGTAATCCTGTTCCAAGTACATTGCTTATTAGATTCCTGGTCCTAGTACATTGCCTCTTAGATTCCTCATCACATTGACTGCATCGAGTTATACGGTGTAATCTGCTGTGAGTCTCAATAAGAAAAGCAGGCAATAAAAACAGTAAATATACAAAAAAGTTTCAATGCACAGCCCACCATTTTAAACAATACAGCTGCTGAGGCATATTCATGAGACAAGGCGATGACGTTTTAAAATTCGATTCTTAACAGATAAACCACGATTCTGCCCGCTTTTAAAACGAGATGAATGAAAACCGCACACAGCCTGCGGTGAAAGGCGTTCAGAAGCGTGCCATACTGTGTGTGGGGAAGCGCACCTATGCTGGAAAGGTTTGAGTTGTATGTCTGACAGAACAGATAGGCGGGGGAAGGAAGGAAGGACGGACGGACACCCACCGACAACAGCCATGATCCTTGCCCCCGCCCACACCACGTAGCCAGGTGCTGGCCTCAAGGGGAAAGAAGCGCCCCTGGTCAACTGCAGGAGTTATGGAAGAGGAAACTCCACAGGGTGCGTTTACTACCAGACACGCAGCACCGACGACCACCGCTACAACCGTCGCACGTGCTTCACCTGCAGACACGAGCTGTATCTGAAGAAGTGAGCCGGGACTCACGAAAGCCCCATCCCTTGCCAGACTCTAACTGAAGACACCCGTTACTCACCGTCCAACTGCCGCCTTCCAGGCATTAGGGCCCATGGCTCTTCCCCCTCCCGGCCCAGCCGTCAATACACGTCACTTCCGGCATCACCTGACGCACGGGCAAACAACTTCTCCCGTGATAGAGCCACTTCCGGCTCCAGGGCGCCCGGGGAAGTCGCGTGCTGTGGTGGTATACGTGGGAGTCCCGCGTGCTAGGGTTGCGGTCTCAACGCGCGTCTGCTTTGGCCTAAATTGCGCTTGATAGGAATTTAAGCCCCCATCTGCAAGAGTGGTTATTGCGGTTTTGTGTGTTTCCCTTCCGCTTTCTTTTGTTTATTAATAAACGTCAGACACGCGTATAAATGGAGCCGCAGAAGCTCAGATCGTGTAAAGGAGATTAAATTTAAGCGGGGATTGGCTCAGAGAGTTTAACGTACGGGAGGGATTTTAAATTGGGAAGTGCTCGAGCTGAAGAGCTACTTGGCAGGTAAAATCGACCCTGGCATGTATTTGGAATCCGAGGACGTGACGCGGAGGCAGGCAACCACCTCTGAATGTCGGGTGTCTTGAAAACCCAGTTGTGACTTGACGGCAAAACACGCACAGTTAAAACAAAAGTCAAAGCTTTCATTTCGTCCTGTTGCAAGATACCGTCTTTTATTAACAGTAACAGGGTTCAAAAAGGGCAAGAGTCCAGTAGCACCTTAAAGACTAACAAAAATATTTTCTGGTAGGGTAGGAGCTTTCGTGAGCCACAGCTCACTTCTTCAGATACAGCTAGAATTTGAATCCATCGGTCTTTAAGTAGAGGAACAGTATGTAAATGTGAATAGCAGGCTTGATGGGATTAGGTGTGATATGCAGAAGAGTCTGTGATGTCCAGGGGAGAGATGGGTGTGGAGAAATCAGCATTGGTAATGGGCCATGAATGCAAGGTCTTTATTCAGCCCAGGTAAATGCATTGACTAATAACAGGGTTGTTATTAAAGAATATATACTGCTTTGATTGCCTTCTTGGCAGTTTCAAAACCCACTGTTTTTGAAAACTGCTGTCCCTATTTTGCTGCTCCTTGGGACCAACATCCACAGCATCTCACAAATGAACACTTTAGAAACTAGGAGAGACAGATCTGGGACTGATTAAGGTACACTGGGCCCTGCTCAGCATATGTTGTTTTGCGTGCCTTTTAATGAGACTAAATTCGTGCGGATTGGCTTTTGCACACAAAATTAAACCCTGGAAGCACGTCGTGTTATTTACGTGCGTCTGTCCGGGGCTTGCTTATGAATAAATCCGCATAGGCTAAAGAGGTGCGTTTGCAGCTGCAGCCCCGAGTGGTGCTTGCTTGCCGTGCCAATGGGAGCCTCTCCCTCGTGGGGGCGGAATCCGGAGCTCTCCGAGGAGTTCAAGCGGCCCGGTTTCTCTGGTTTCCACAGATCCCACCCCCGTGCGCTCACTAGGCGAGCTTGCAGCGTTCTGTTGAGCTGGCAAAACGACGGGGTCGGCTGGGCGATCATGGCTCAGTACGCGCGGGGGGCAGCTGCAGTGGCCGTGATCCGAATTTGCAATCCTCCGCTCAATACGCTCAGGTAATTGTGGGAGCTGGATAAGGCGAAGCTTGGTTGCGGGTAACAGGAACAGGGCACAAACCTGAGGACCCGTACTGGGAAGCAAGCCCCATTTCCATGATTTCAATAGACTCTTAAGTAAAAAAAAAAAAAAAAAAAATTTTTTTTTAAAGACGGTGTAATAATACTTTTATTGGTTAGTCTTTATGAAAGGTGTTGCATGACTTCTGGTTTTGGATTTTGCCATGGAGCAACATAGCTGCTTACCTCCAGGTAAGTTTGCATAGCATTGCAGCCATAGGACACACTCCTAAGGTGGTTTACTCAAAAGTAAGAACCATTGTATTCAGCAGGGCTTATTCCCAAGAAAGTGTTTTTAGGATTGCATCGCTATGCTTGTCATTCCCTATTTTCTGGTAAGTTTCTCCAGTGTGGTGTAGAACTGAAATCTGAAGCAGGAAAAATGTTGGTATGTAGGGGAGGGGGCATGACTCAGTGGAAGAGCATCTGCTTGGCATGCATAAAGTCCCAGGTTCAGTCCCTGGCATTTCCAGTTAAACAGGATCAGGCTGTAAATGATGTGAAATACTGACCTTGATGGACCAAAGGTATAAGGCAGCTTCATTTGTTTGTACATCTTTTTGTTTACATGATTAACAAATTAGTAAACTATACTTAATGAGGACTGGAGCTGAACTCCAGGGATTTCCTCTAATTCCTTTAATTTAGGCAAGGGTTAACATACGTTTCCCCTTTGGCAAAGCTCCTATGCCTTTTATAATTGTATGACAGATAGAAATTCAACAAATGAAGCTACCCCCCATACCCACTGTATCCACTAATTGTTGTTGGTGGGGAACTAATTTATGATATCCCCTATGTTCTGTCTAGATTCAGCACTGAATACACACATTCCAGGCAGTCTATGCCACACTTGACAGCCTGTTCTTAGGTTGGTTCTGCCCCCATGTCCCGTATTACTGTGTTCCTGTTATGGATCACTGAATTCTTATCTAGTTGTTCTTCGTAACCTGTCAGAGTTCTACATGCACTCCTCACATCTGCTTTTGCCCTTATTACATGCAGGAGGATTCCTTAACAAAATTAATCCCCAGTGTCTACTTGTGATCTCTCAGGGGCTATAATGCAATTTTGTACACACTGTTTGACTTATCAAAAGTGCCTGACTAATCTTAATTGAACACCAACAAACATCCATTTTCAGAAGCTTTTTTGAGATTCAGTCCATTGTTCTGGACCCTTATAGTTCTCAGAAAAAGGGTTCAGAACACACACACCTGAGTTCTTTTCAAGGTATAGAACTTCAGGCCGACTAGTTCAAACAGTCTCTTACTGTTCTTTAGAGGCTGTGGGGACTTATCATGGGGTCACCACTTTGCACAGAGGAGAAACTTGATCATTGCTCTCTTATGCAAGTCAATTCCTTAACATGCATACAAGGATGAAATTACCTAACATCGGGACTGAGTTAAAAACTCTTAATACTCAGGGTCACATCACAAAACCCAGTAGACTAGGCAGTAGTTTAGCAGCAAGTATGTGTTGAGTTATATTTTCTATTCTTTGCAATTGTGGGGAAGGTTTGAAAATTAACATTAAAAACATTCTAATAACCTGAAAAAATTTCAATAAATTCCACTTTTAATAATAAATTGCTGTTAGCAGATTCTCCAGACACAAATCATAGTCATGGGTTGGAAACTGGTTAATGTATAAAAGGAAACTCATATTTCCAGGACTTTGGATCCAGGGACTAAGCCATGGTTAATGATCCCACTGTGATTTACTGTATTGCTGCTTGTTGTTAAAGGAGTTGCTTTTCTTTTTCATCCAACCCAGACTCAAGCTTGTATTCTTCTAAAATATGATGGTTTCCTAAGAAACACAGTACCAAATAATCTAATCACAATAAGAAAGAAGATTTTAAGTGACTTTGATCAGTTTATGAGTTTCTTCTAGCTATAAATTGGTTAAATGTCAGAAATGCAACACAGACAGTATAGAATTAGATTTTGCTGAGTACATTACTAATAGCAAATACGTGATAGAACATTTCTGCCACTCTACATTTTGAAGAATCATTATTCCTCCTTTCAGTATGCCATCCTAAGCAGAGTTATACCCTAAGTCAATTGAAGTAAATGGTCTTAAAAGGTGTAGCTTTGCTTAGAATGATACTGTTAGGTCATTTATGCATGGGTACTTTCACTCATGTTTGCCCCTGGTCTGTCTTGGTTGTTCCTTGGAGTTATGCATGAGTTTTCCATCCATTAGAGATGACCTCGCTGACAGCCCTTGCAATGTCCGGGTCTTCCCATTCCTCTGTTAACCCGATTCTTCCCTGAGCTCAGCCCAGGTGAAATCCCCATGCATAAGGCAAAGTGCGGGGCATACAAGCTTGGTTTCACTCACAGCCAATTACAAAGCAGGTTGTAAAGAGGCGGGGATTCAGATACATCCTGCTTCGTCAGGGCTCTTTCTGAGCAGAAGAAAAGCTTTTTAAAACTGAGGCTTGGATTTCTCCCCCCCCCCTTTCAGATTGCTCTATTTTTCTTGTTCTTAAAATGCTTTTTTATGTAGCAATTGGGTTTGGGGGGGAATTTTCTCTCACAGTAAGCACTACAAGTAAGCCAATTACAGAGCAGCATTTACAGGGGTGGGATTTGATTTGAGCTTGGAGACTGCTGGTGCATAGACTCCCAACAGGAAAGTGTGGGTGCAGCGAGCAACGAACCCCAGGTTAAACTCCCGTGCATAAATGACCGTAGTCTTACAGCCCAGTTCTACACGTTTGCTTCAAAGTAAGTTCCATTTACTTCAGTTGGTCTTGTACCCAAGTACACATAAAATTTATTTATAGTCCGCCTTTCTCAGTGAGACTCAAAGCGGATTACACAGTGTAAGTCAATAACATTCCTTACAAAGAGACATCCAATAAGCACAGTGTAGTTCAACGCAATCAATATGAGGAGACATCTAATAAGCAGTATACTAGGATGACTGAAATCTGAATGACTGCAGCATATTAGGCTTGATACAGAATATGGATACAATGAAGGAAAGTGGTATTACATCAGTAGAAAACGAAGTGACAACGGGGTAATAAATGCAGCAAAATGATAATACACCCTATACACAGTTGTATGATCTACAGTCCATTTTGTTCCTGTTCATTGCAATCCTTAAAACATTTAGATATTAGAGAAGCCATTTTATCTCAAGCAAAATGCTGGTTAATTTTTGTTCTTCATAAAAGACTACTCAAGATAAACTTGAAGTTAGCATTTCTCTCAAACATTAATTTACATGTATCTGCTTCTTTTTTTCAAATACCATTTATTTTTAATATATTTTTAATTTTAATATATAAGCACATATATAAGCATCATCAATATTCATCATCAGGATTCATCAATATTCTCAGCACATAAATTAGGTATCTGCTTCCATGCTTTTGTGCAACGCAGTTTGCATATGTGTGCTATGTTTATGTAGCACGTATTTCATGACATGATTGTGAAACTTAATTGGATTATATAAAAAGAAGTGTGGCATGATTACTAGTGCAACAATGCCTACCATGTTGATGTGTATAGGAAACGTTTCATCCACTAGGCCAGTGTGTATCATATTGCCCTGCTTTTCAAACTATGAAATATCTTGTAACCTTATGCAATCACTGCCATGCTGCTTTTTATTTCCTCAGGCCTCCTAGAAGCTGTGAACCAGATTCTATAGCATGGTTGTACACTACCAGCATTCTATATAAAAATCAATGGAGAGAATATTATTTTAGGCTCCATTTCCTCTTCATTGCTCCTACTAAATTAATCTGCAGCCTTCTATATGGTGGATCATGCCATCTTATTGAGATGTTTAGAGGCAGAAGCAGGTATTAAGGGATGTGCTTTAGACTGGTTTAAATTATTCCTTGAAACTAAATCCAGATGTAGGTTTGTGCAAGAGGTTGCATAACAGCTTCCACAATAGTTTGTTAAAGTGGGAGCACAAGAGCTGCTATAAAACCTACCTATTGTGAATTCTGGTGCAAACTCTTACAGAATAACACTACCCACTATTTCCCTTATCATCATGGTTCTTTGGATCCAATTCATATATTCTGTAACTCCAAAACAAGTCAAGCTTCAGAAAATTACAGATGTGATTGGTCAAGGAAACAGTTCTGTGTCCTTGAACTGCCTTGTTCCTTCAGCATGCTGGGAGGCTTTTCCCAGTTGAGGTAGAGGCTAAAGCAGATGGAGCTACCACTGAAATATCCCATATAGATTTTGTAGTTTATTTGAACTCTCATTCTGAAACTCCTTTAGGGGGTTTGTTTTATGATAGACATACGCACACCCTCAGTTACTACTCTTGTGGTTTTTAATGTGACTCTCTAATTTGTTTTAGTGTTAAAACATTACTGGCTTTACAACAAGAAGTGAAGCATGCAAATATTGATCCCACTGTGAAAGCTGTTGTGATTTGTGGTGCAAATGGCAAATTCAGTGCAGGTAAGAGCCTCCAAATACATACTTGTGTAAGCACCATCTGTTTGTTGCTCCTATTGAAGATTGTGAAGTGTTACAGCTATACTCTGATATTGTGGCTTTGCCAATGCAATTGCCTAATATTAGCTTAAAATATTACTAGCTAATTAAATGTCAAATGTGATAAAGGATTTCTCTAGACAGAAGGGGGGAGCAGTTTTCCCTGATTCCTCCTCCCACTGCAGACCTCTGACTCCCCTCCCCCTCATGCTGTTCCTGGGGGTCCCCTGCCCCCTCCCCCAGCAGCATAAGGAGGGCATTTGGGGCTCCAGTAGGAAGGAAATGGGGGAATGTCCTGCTCTGCTGATAAAAATCCCTTCTATTATGGAAATTACCACTGTATCCAAGGCTTAATGCTGGACCAGCATTAGACAAAGCACAGCTTCAATTCCTGCTATGTGTCATGCAAATTGTCTCTTCATCATTCTACTGGAGGCTTTTAATTTCTCCAGCTTACCTAGTTTTGTGTTGAATTTGCTAGCAATTTTTTCCTCTCCATTTATCAATAGGGATATTGAAAATAATTAAACTAAGAACAGATATGTACAGAATCCCACTGAAGATTCATAGGAGAATTTGAGATCTGTTGTAGTGTTGCTATATAGTTTCTGGAGCAAGCTGTTTGATGTGGTACAGCAATTAAGCCATTCTGCAGTATTCAGTACAACACATGTACAAGGGCAGTTCACTCTCCATGTGCACTAGTGTAGTTTAATAGTTTTCAAAGGCTAATAAGAGAACTAAAGGTAAAGGTCCCCTGTGCAAGCACCGGGTCGTTCCTGACCCATGGGGTGATGTCACATCCCGACGTTTCCAAGGCAGACTTTGTTTGTGGGGTGGTTTGCCAATGCCTTCCCCAGTCATCTTCCCTTTACCCCCAGCAAGCTGGGTACTCATTTCACCGACCTCGGAAGGATGGAAGGCTGAGTCGACCTTGAGCCGGCTACCTGAAACCGACATCCGTCGGGATCGAACTCAGGTCGCGAGCAGAGCTTTTGACTGCAGTACTGCAGCTTAACACTCTGCACCATGGGAGCAAAAAGCAATTTCTTCCAACCCCTGCTACAAGGTACCTACAGATGACTTTCCATGGGGCAACACCAGTATCTTTGACAATAGGTACATAATATCCACACAATTTTACTTGGGGCCAAGCATAATATCTCTAGGCCTGGTGTCAGAGCGGTGTCCCATCCATACAATCACATCAATGCACAGAAAAGAAAAAAGTATATTTTATTACGGAAATTACCTAAATATCATGATAATATCATGATAATGGACTTGGAGCCTGGGCCAGGAAACTGAACCTTCAAACCCCTATAAAGTGTACCCATTCTCCTCCTCCCCCTTCATGCTTGAGTCATAAGAACAGTGAAGAAACAGACTAGCAAGCCATCCCTATTCCTTTGTTTTGGTCCCTGGGAGGTTGAAAAGCCTTGCAGCTATCCCAAGTCTCCACTTCGCCCCAGGTCCCCTTACCCTCATCCCTGGAGGTGTCAAAAACAAACAGTGCAACTCCTGCTGCCACCAGTGACTCTGAGATTATCTCCTGCTAAACAGAGTTGCACATCTAGCATTCTGTTCCAGGACTGCCATTTAGAAGCTCAGTCTAGCTGCCACACCTACACACTTCACTCCTACACGAATGGCTGGGTATGATGTGTTTCCAGAGACCAGGTTTAGAGCATTCATATAAGGAAGTTTAATAAATGAATAGGAAGAATACACATATTCTGTTAAAGCATTCAGTCTGAGCAAGGGTGCAACGAAATGGTGAAAACAAACAGACCCCTTTCTTTACCCTTGGTACTTATCCTAAATTATGTTTGAATAGGATAAACTAGTCGCAGTAGTTTAAAGTTCAGCTTTACCTTAGATCTCATGGTTGTGACTTCTCCCCATTATCCCTTGCAACATGGACAAGAGGACGTTACTAGGTAGAAGTTTCGTCCTTCATGACTTGAGCCTCCCTGGTCAACAGCTGGAAGCTAAGAGATATTATTTTCTGTGTCCAGAAAATTTATAATTTTCCATGGGAAAATCCATTCTACCTGGGATCATTCAGATCTTCCTGTCCCACAGGGAACAGAATACCTTCTAGCAATTTGGATGTTTTCTTCTCTGTCTCTGGGTGTCACAGCAGGGTGTGGGGTAGAAAACTATTGTCCAGGTTCAGCAAGAGTCATTAGCGTAGCCAAGAGCTTGAGTGATCTGTGCTTAGAACTTGATGGTTCCTTCTCCTGACCCCCTCCTTTCTGCCAGCTACAAGCTTACAGCTGCATTCTGACTAATACACTGAGGGTAGTCCAAATTGTTGAAATATTGTGGTGAATTTGTGGGTAGAAGGCATTGCCTCCTAGACCAGACCAGTGGTCCGTCTGGTTCTGCATAGGGTTTCATACGGTGGCCAATCATTTGCTCTCAAGGCCCAGAGTCTGATCATAGTCAACTTTTGGAACATGAACATTTTGTTACTTTGAAAGTCAAAGGTTTCTGCAAAATGAAACTCGACTAAGATATTATCTCTGATCAGTATTTATTACATTCAGTCTGGCAAATAGCCATGATACCATAATTGCAATAGTTGTGTTTTATGTCGCTTTCACCCTCCAAGTTCTACATAGTTTAAAAAACAAAATATAGGATCAATTAAAAGGCAATTTCTGTACACTGTATGAGCATCTGTGTTGCATATTTGACTAATATCTCAACTTGTAGTCTGAAAACCGTGACTGCCGTTGGCTATCATTTGCCAAACTATAAAATGATTTAAAAGGCTGGTTATTTGGAGCACATAAGAACATAAGAACATAAGAAAGGCCCTGCTGGATCAGACCAAGGCCCATCAAGTCCAGCAGTCTGTTCACAAAGTGGCCAACCAGATGCCTCTAGGAAGCCACTAACAAGACGAGTGCAGCAGCACCATCCTGCCTGTGTTCCACCGCACCCAAAATAATAGGCATGCTCCTCTGATACTACAGAGAATAGGTATGCAGCATGACTAGTATCCATTCTAACTAACAGCCATGAATACCCCTCTCCTCCATGAATATGTCCACTCCCCTCTTAAAGCCCTCCAAGCTGGCAGCCATCACCACATCCTGGGGCAGGGAGTTCCACAATTTAACTATGCGTTGTGTGAAAAAATATTTCCTTTTATCTGTTTTGAATCTCTCACCCTCCAGCTTTAGCAGAAGACCCTGTGTTCTAGTATTATGGGAGAGGGAGAAAAACTTCTCCCTGTCCACTCTCTCCAAACCATGCATAATTGTATAGACCTCTATCATGTCTCCCCTCAGCCGCCTTCTTTCCAAGCTAAACAGCCCTAAGCGTCTTAACCGCTCTCCATAGGACAGTTGCTCTAGTCCCCTAATCATTTTGGTTGCTCTTTTCTGCACTGGTAGAGTCATTCTGATGGCTGTGTTTATTTTCCTCAGGTGCTGATATCAAACTGTTTTCCAGCCCTGATTTGGGAAATGGGCCCAGTCTGGCGTCAGTAATTGATTTAATAGAGAAGAGTGACAAACCAATGGTGGCTGCAATTGAAAGTCTGGCACTAGGAGGAGGCTTGGAAGTGGCATTGGGCTGTCATTACAGGATTGCACACATGCAGGTAATCTTTTTTTTAAGGTATAGACTGTTCAGCAGAAAAATAATTGATACACCAAGAGTGCAAGCCATTTACAACCATAACCCTGAATGAAGTACAGAAAGTAGCCCCCAAGCTGTAGCACCTTAAATGAAATTTCTATGAGCGGAGGCACTTCTTCTGCCATTTGCATTCGTCAAGAGGCCCAGGTGGTAGCAGGAGCCATTTTTAGAGTAGAGTATGGCTAAATGGCTATATGCTTCATCACACAAACTCTCTCATTGATCCACAAAGCCACTCTTTTTTGTTATATCATAATATGATATAGATTACATTGTTATGTCATCTTCAGAAGATAAGATGAAACAGGTAAGATGATATCTGTATAGGTGGATTTTCTGTTCAGTGTAACAGAATCCCTGAATTTATTTGAATGAATCCAAGCTACAGAAATCTCTTTAATATTCAGGTGGTACATAAATTGATTTTATCCCTAACCTAATTTTTGGAACTGACTAAATTTTTCAGAATCTCTTTTTAACATAAGCAGGATGCTACCTAGAAAAACATGTCCTTACTGAGAATAAAAGGAGGATTCTAGGCAAGGCCTATAAGCTAAAGGCATTCCTCCCAATGGTTTTCATTGCAAGTGATGTTGGGGATAGGATACCCACATGAAGATTTCTTTTTAAGGAAGCCAATGGAGAATCTGTCACAGATAAATATGTAACATATTTTGAATGCACCATATGTTGACACATTCTGCTGACCTTCTTGTTGCTCCTTCTTAAGAAAATCTTGAGACTAGATTTCTTTACTCGTGGTCTTTCTCCTGCACAGCTAGTCTACTCACCCAGCTCAATTTGAACAAAAAAAAAATCTTAAATAGCAGCACAGCTATCTCTGCAATCCAGCAAAGACATCCCTTTTTAGCAAGGCTGTCCTCCTCACCCAGAATCCATTAAGTAAGGGTCGGACCTTGTACTCCTTGTTCAGGGTTCGAGGCATGCAGGAGGATGACATTAGGAATTAGATGTATTTTGAGCACCCCTTTTCTACTTATGCAAAGGTAGATGGATTTTAAATTGAGGAATTTAGTGGTGAGAAAAGGAAAAAAAATTCAAGATATCTGAAGGTACATGACACAGCCTTTTGCAGAAGCTAAACAGGATTGGTTCTGATCAGTTCCTGGATGGGAAACCACCTGGCAGTCCTATGCCTGCCACCTTGAGTTTCATGGAAGTAAAGCATGAAGTAAACACAAGAAAAGTGAAAAGCAAGTTCCAACTCCTGAAACCCAGCTTTTTTTCCAAGCTGAGTTGAGTCGCTTTCTAATATGGGCCCACACAGAACAGCTTTCTAGAAAGATTGAAGGGACAGGATGAGCCTTGTCTGTTGCTTGACCAGAAGCATTTGATCATATATGTTGTCCATTTTTGCTGCAGGCACGGGTCGGTTTGCCTGAGGTGACACTGGGCCTACTTCCTGGGGCTGGTGGGACTCAACGGCTTCCCAGACTGATTGGAGTACCAGCTGCACTTGAGATCATCACAACAGGTAAGCCTCCTTTAGATGTGATGTGCAATGCAAATGTCACAAACATAAATGCTACAGAGTCCACTTGATTGTGTGCAAAGTCATTAAAAGGTACTGTAAATTATTGGCAGTAGTATGTAAGACAGGGATCATAGATCAGTAATGTGCATATATAAGGTCCAAGCTGCCATTTTTAGCTAAGATCTCAGGTAGTGGAGCAGGGAAGACCTGCTAAGCTAGTACTAGGCAAATGGACCATTGACCTACCTCAGTATAAGGCAACTACTTTTCTATATAAGGGGAATAGGAACAAGCAGTTTCATTATCTTTCACTTTTGCTTGCCATCCAGTTTACATCCTTTGCTGTTACTAAAACTATATTAGGGTTGTCTGTCTGGAAGCCAGCAGCTGGTGAAGCAGGAACGAGTAGTCCAAAACCAACTGAACTAGTCCCTGAGTGAAGAGATGCTCAGACTGAGGAGCCAGGCCAGCATTAGTAGGTTTAAACCAAGCTGGCAGAACCCTAATAGTCCTTTGTGTCACCTCATCCCAGCTGAGTTGGCATCTGCAATATCACCTTCTTGCCTTTAGCAGTGGTGATGCTGCAAGACAGCAACAAGTCGGGCCAGCCAATAGCTCTGTTTTCCAGGAAGCTGCAGTGGTGATGCAGGTGCCTGGGACTTGCTGCTGAAATTCCTGTTCTGGGGCCCTTGAGGCCTCACTGCATTCTGCCCAGTTAGGCCCACTGCACTTGTGTTTGTATTTTGCCTATCTCTTCAGCCAGCGTGGTATGGTGGTTAAGAGCAGTGGACTCTAATCTGGAGAACTGGGTTTGATTCCCCCCTCCTCCACATGAAGCTGGGTGACCTTGGGCTAGTCACAGTTCTCTCAGAACTCTGTCAGCCCCACCTACCTCATAAAGTGTCTGTTGTGGGGAGAGGAAGGGAAGGTGATTGTAAGCCAGTTTGAGACTCCTTAAAGGTAGAGAAGATCAGGGTATAAAAACCGACTCTTCTTCTAGCATTCACCCATATGGTTGAGGAATGGTTTATTCATTTATTTATTTACATCATTTATAATCCAGCTTTCTCACTGAGACTCAAGGCAGATTACACAGTGTAAATCAATACAATCCACAGGATGGGAGATCAGTAAACTGTGCAGTAGGATTTGGATTGCAGAAATCTGAAACAGAGCTGAAATAAGGCATAAGCATTAACGTGACATATTAAACAATACAGAAATCAGTTGTCTTTATTATTGAGAAATAAATTTCACTGAGCTTTCCTTAAGACAGTTGATTATCAGGTGGGATATGAGTGAACAGTGAACTCAAAAGGTCTTACTACTTTATGACAGGAAAGCACATACGGGCAGCTGAAGCACTGAAACTGGGAATCATCGATGAAATTGTAGAAGAAAATACGGTTGAAGCGGCAATACATTTAGCAGAAAGAGTGTCTGGTAAGAATCCTTGACTGTCTTAGAGCAGCAGTGAGGGGCAAAAAGCAGGAACTGAAGCTGTTGTTGCAGTTATGGGGGGAGGGAAAGATATGTAGCCTTCATGAAACCTACCGTTTGACTCACCCCTCCTGTAATTTCCTAAAAACTGTAGGTAAGGCAGCTACAAGCAGCCCACCTGATTGTAAGACAAAAGATGAAAAACGTCCGGGGGGCGGGGGGAAGAAACTAATAATAAACATTTAAATAAGAGATCAAGTTAGAATAATCTGTTTTTATAAAATACAATCAAATTTTTATCATTTGCAAGGACATCGTATACATGATTGTTAAAAGGTTAAAGACTGTATTACTGAATTGCTAAAGACTGTATTACTGAATCCCAACAAGGCTGGTACAAAGTATTTTGTTGCCCTGTGCGCATACACCAAATCACACCACCTCTTCCCGCAGCATCACCAGCTGGGAACAAGATGAACTCAGCAGCGGTGAGGCTTAGGTTAGACCTGGCCTGCAGTGGCATGGGTCTGGGAGGCAGCTAAGGGCTTAGGCTATATATGTCGCTGCTTCCTTTATCTCCACTGGCAGGAAACAAGGTGAACCCAACAACGCTGCCAGTGCCCCTGGGATTTGGCTTGGACCCAGCCAGCAGTAGAGTGATTCTAGGAGGCAACAGCAGGAGGCAACAGCAGGCATAGGGTATCCTTCTGTACTGCCACCAGCTGGAAGCACACGGAGCACCAGAAGCATGTCAGTGCCCTCCTTGTTATGATGCCCAAAGCCACAACTTGGGTGGAGAACCAGCCCTGTCTCCTTATGAAATGTCCTGGTTAATACGTTTTGTCACATCTGACTTATGGGGACTCCTGGTGGGGTTTTCAAGGCAAGGGACATTCAGAGGTGGTTTGCCGTTGCCTGTCTCTGCATCACAATCCTGGTATTCCTTGGTGGTCGCCCATCCAAATACTTGCCAGGGTCCACCCTGCTTAGCTTCTGAGATCTGACGAGATCAGGCTAACCTGGGCTATCCAGGTCAGGGCTGGTTAATATGTCACACATCCAAATAACAAATAGTTCTGAGAGTTTATATGACACAATGAAGATAAAACTCAATCATGGCTTTTGGGTAGCTGATAATTGGACCCCTTTCCACAGAGTCTTCATCAAGAGCCAAATTAAAATAAATGTTAGAAGTCTGTATGAATCCTCAGTCGGTTTATGATTAAACAAGTGTAATAACAATTGCAGTCGCAATCGTGCAGCTTCTGACTACAGATAATGCTGTTAAGTTCTTCAGGCAGTGAAAATTTAGGATTTGTAGTGTAAAGAACTTGTCGTAAGCAAAGGGCCAGAACATAAACCTTTCACCAGAAGCAATCTTCAAAGTTCCAAAGAAGCCATAATCCTTAGCAGGAAAGTGTTTTTTCCTGTACATAAGAGTTTGATGTAGTGAGTGGAGTGAAGGCCCTCTCTTCGCTCATCTTAACACAACCTTACTCTTTGTGTTTCTCATAGAGGTGGAAGGGATCATCTGAATCATCTAGGTTCAGGCTCCTGTGCTGAGTCTACATGTCATTCCCATACCACTCTAGGAACACTAAGACGAATGTAGCCCAACAAGTAAGATGTGGTAGCCCACTAGGAGCTTCCTAATTCTCCTATTTTTGTTACTTTCTTGGTTCTGCAAAAATACAGGAGTGTCATACACTTGGCAGGCAGGCTGGTTGATGTTTAGCTTGATATATCACAGATTGTTCAAGTTCAACATAAAGCATCCCTAACAGATGCTTGCTTAAGCTTTCCTTTGAAACCTTCCAAGGAATGAGATTGCACAACCGTCTCAGAACACTTGTTATTGCTGCTGAGCTGGTCTTGTAGTTATGAATTTCTTCTTATTGTTTAACATAAATCAACTTCCCTCGTCTACCACTTGCAGTGAAAAGCATTTTCTAAACGTTTGTTCACTTCTCTGCTGACAATGAGACACTTATTGTGCAGTGACTTGGAAGTTTTTTTTTTTTTTTTAAGCTAGCCAGATCCCATAGGAACACCTCTGGCCTGGCTGAATTTCTGAAACTATTTTATTTGGTTAAATTTCCTCATGAAAATTTATATATTCAGAGTCACTGCCAACATGTTACTAAACTTGGTACCCAAGGAGCATTATTGCCAGTTGTGACACAAACACAAGTGGCAAAAAATGATGCTCACATTAAACTGGGTGGTCCAGTCACCCTATCAGTTTAAAGAAGTAATTGCAAAACACGATACCATAGTTAAAGACTTTCTTTAAGTACATATTTTTAAAAGGTTGAACTACATTGTCCTACACTTTGAAAAATCATACATAAAACCACACGTTCTTAGATGAATCCATTATTGCTTCTTTGAAAACTATCATGGCGATCACACGTTTCCTAGGACAAAAGGGCCACTAGGTTTAACTGATCCCTCAAGCCATGTGCAGCTCACACAGTTATATACCTTATGAGCAAGAAACAGAATGTGTAGTATTTTTACATCAAATTTTTTTGCTGCTTGGCCACCTGATGGCACCAAACCCTGAAAAATAGCATTGCATTCAGCTCCCGCCTACAGAAGGAAACATTGGCTGGCTGTTTTCATGGAGGGCTGTGCCATTGTACCACAAAGTGTGGACACTGTCTTTGTATCTATAGCTATTGGTTTATTTTAAGTGTGATACGGTTACATTCAAGTAGCACCTTTTTTTCTTTCATGGTTTTTGACTGAGGATATTCTGCAACTGCAGTGTGGTTTAGTGATTAGGATGTTGGGTTTGGAGATGAGAAGCCGAGGCTTAGATAACCATTGAACAGCCCAGAAGGTAAACTGGGCACCATTCTGTCTCAATCTAAGGTACACTAAGACTAAAACATGCTCTTCTGCTCTCCTTAGAGTAAAAATAAGATATGAATTTAACGAACAGGTACTCAAGTGTCAGTCATTGTCTGCATTCCACCTACAACAAAACAAAGCTGGGAGTGTTTTACTGCCCAGCTATTCCATTATCCAGTGGGTCTGAGAGAAGGTTCCAAAAGAGCAGATCTGGCTGTCATCACATTTCTGTAATATGCCGACAGCTGTCGTTAACGCCTATGGGTAAGTTTGCAATCCATAGGAGGTGTCTTTTCTATTCCTTTGAGAGACACCTATAGAAGGACCAATAATGCTTGTTCGTTACCTAATTTATTTATTTTATTTATGCCTCACTTTTCTGCCCAATCAGCACCCAAAGAGGCTTACATCATTATCCTCTCTTCTGTTTTACCCTCATAATACCTTTGTGAGGTAGGTGTGACTGGCCAAGGTCACCCAGTGAGCAGCAAGGCAGAATGGGGATTCAAAGCTGGGTCTTCCATATCCTGATCCAACACCCAAACCACCAAAAAACACTGGTTTTCTGATTGATTGTTTGCATGGAACTTCTTTGGAGATCAGATATACTCATGCAACACACTTGGCTCTAGAGTCCTCATTGCCGAGATAATCCCCTGCCCATCTGTGTTGAAGATGGGGACTGCAGAAGGCAAAGCATGAGTTATACTGTTCCTATAGTCAAAGACAAATGGTAGACCCTCATGTAGTGAATGTGTAATTTAACACAGAAGTGCCAAACTAGGAAGGAAAGACACCTAACTGAAGCCAATACCATAGCAACCACCGTCTCTGCATCAAAGTACTTTTCTCAAAAAGACAAGATATCTGGCAATTTTCTGACTACAACACGTGTTCTCACGTTCTGGAGCTTTTGTCTGCTTCTAGAGGCATTCTTGCTTCATAGATTATGCTATCCTCACCATGAATCCTATGCAACAATGGGTTTACAGGTTACTAATTAGGTCTTTTGATGCATATCGTTCTAGTTCTGGGCCATAATGTCAGCAGAGTGGCTAATAGCTAATGAACTATGATGATCTGGGGGTCCCTGGTTCAGATCTTGCCTTTACTACAAACTCACTAGGTGACTGTAGGAAAACCAATTTCTTTCAGCCTCTGGGGCCCCCAGCCCCATTGCAATATGGAGATGATAATACTGGCCTTTCTTTTATAGTTGTTCAAAGGCTCACAGCAATATAATGAGTGTAAAGTCCTGTATAAAGTTTGTTATTACTACAAAGTGTAAGATCTGGTTATGTTATATGTTGTTACAATATTTTATATGAAGCCTATTGCTTTCATTTTGCAAGTGGATGGAATTCTCAGACCCATAGTTCCCTCGTATCCCTTACCCTTTAAACTCTGCAAGGAATGAAAGATGCTGCAGGACCTCCTGTTCTAAAGAAGCTTGGACCAAAAAACAAAGATACAATACAATTGCACTTCTTTTTGGTAGGTGGAAGTACATTCCATTGTACTCTGTGAAATTCAATTCTAAATAAACATGAATAGAATTAAGAAGCAAATCTTTTAGCCCTAGTTTTTCTTTTCCATTAAAGGACAATAAATTGACTTTCAGTTTGTCACTAAAAGACACAGACTGATTTGATTTTTCTTTCCCTAATAGGTCAACCACTGGGACCTCGTAGGCTCTGCTCAAAACAAATTCCCAGGCTACCCAACATGGAAGCCATCATTGAAGAGGCACTGGTGAAAGTGAAGAAGCAGGCCCGTGGGTTTCTTGCACCAGAAATGTGCTTCCAAGCTGTAGAAGCCTCCTTGCATTTGCCCTTTGAGGAGGGAATCCGCAAAGAGAGAGAACTCTTTCTCTTCCTGTTGTCTTCGGGCCAGGCGACAGCATTGCAATATGCCTTCTTTGCACAAAGAAACATGGAGAAATGGACGTTGCCCAGTGGAGCATCCTGGAAAACTGCGGCCCCTCGGCCAATCCAGAGGGCGGCTGTGATAGGTGAGTCTCACAAGTTGTTCAAGCAGTTTTTGCGGCTGCAAAAACAAGGCAAAGAAAGCAATCTCTCAGTAGTTATGCAAGATTGGCTTCCTACCCAGGGACCAATCAGCTGCTCTGAAAGTTCCTGTTACTCTCCCTGTTCAGTCTTAAGCATCCTTTGATTTTGATGAAGGGAAGCCAACTTTAAGTTCTTCTAGAGTCACTCTTCCTCTTATTAATCTCCTCCCGCAGGGATGTTTCCCAGTCTCAAAGGTAGCATAGTTCTAGAGGGATAACATGGCTGCCATCCTATTGGGAAATAATCCTTGTATCCATTCAGCCTTGGCTTCCTTTCTGAGTGCTGCACAACGACTGAAGGTACAAAAAAATCTGTCTTTCGTAGTATCTGGGCACCAAAGACCATTAGTTCAGTTCAGACATTATGCCAAATCTGGCTTGAGCTTTTAAATGTTCTATTGGAAAATGATGGTTTAGAATAAGGGCTAGAAACCTTTTATAACTAAAGAGCCAAGCTATGTCAAAATTCAGAGCAAGAGATCAACGAACAGCCCGTATATGAAAGCCAGTTTGCATAAGTGAAAATATACAACTCTGGGGCTCTTGCAGGGGTTGTGTGGAGTCCTGCCATGCGACTGTGTCAGCTTGCTGGCCCAGCAGGCTTGCACGGCCTCAGAATGAGGAGAGGGGGTTGCATCAACTCTTTCCTCCTCCTTCCTGTTGGATTCCACCCTCTCACAGCCTGAGCTGAGCCAACTTCTACCTCCTCAGCATGCTTCAGGGCCCTCCCTTAAATCCTCCCCCCCAGGGAAGGCCACACCTTCCCGTCAGTCAGTCCCAGCCCTCTCTAGGACCTCCAGTGTACTTCCTACCTATGGGGTGGGCAGTGGCCCAGACAGGCTAAACATCTCCCCCCATCTCACCCACCCAATTGGCTGGGACTCGCACCTAACTTTCCCTTGGTTTCCTGCTGACTTCGCCCCCCTCCCAGCCTAGGAGCTCTTGAGTCAGAGCATGTGCCTGCCTGGGTCCCTGTCGGCTTGGTAAGGCCGAGGCCAATGCTAGTTCTGCCTCATTAGAGGCAAACTAGCCTCATAGAGGTGGTGGTGGCTTCAGCAGTGATGCAGCTGCCTGCACCTAAGGAGCCTGGGCAACCTGTGTCTGAGGCAATAGCCGTGGCAGCTATCCACCCACCCACCCCTTGGGCATTAGGGCTTGCCGCAGGTCTTGCCTCAATGGCACTGCTTCTCCCTGCTCCCCAGCTGTTGGAGCTGGCCAAAGTGGCCTCAGATGATATTGCGCCATCCGCCTGGACCCTGGGAAGCCCACCAGCCTCCTTGGTAAGTCCGTGAGGGTTGCGCCAGACACTGACATAATATCTCTGTATCTAATTCTGAACATGCCAAAATCTGTGGCTACTTAAGAATAGACAAGGCCGATGTTTCTACAAATAATAGGAAGGTTGGTTGGTAGGTGGGAAGGAGAAAAGGAAGCAGAGAAAAGTGAGGATGTGGGGGGTGTCAAGAGGAGGGAGAGAGGAAACAGTGTAGTGAGGGGAAGCAGGGGAAAGTGAGATGCCCCCCCCACAAGTCTTTGTGGGTTCCCTGCCACGCACCTGGGCCAGGCTCAACCACCACCATGCGACTTGGCCAGCATTTTTCCAGGAGAAGGCTTCTGGGGAAGGAAGGAAAGCTGAAGACAGAAGGGCAGATGAAGGTAGGTTGCCTGGTGGGTGAGAATGAGAGAAGGAAGCAGGAAAAAAGGAAGAGGCTATGAGGGCTTTCAGGAATGGGAAGAGGAAATAGTGGGAGAGGGGAAAATGAGATTTCCACCTGCAAGTCCTCGCGAGTCCCCATTTGTTACTGATAATTGACATGTTGAGTAATAATCCATAACATTTTGGCAGCCCAAACACTATTTGTTGCCAGTGCTTTATTAGGAAGTGACACATACAAGGTCTCATGATAATCAATAAATATAAACATAAGTACCACGTGCAATTGTTGTAATGCACTGGCATAAGTTCTGCTGTTCACTCCTGAGTCTATGGCACAGCACCCTGTGGAAGTGAAGTGGTGACCCTAACTCTGGCTTGTCGATTCAGAAGTCATGTGTAACCATACTTAGCATGAGCTGTGGTTTAGTATGATGTCTGAACTGACTCCCTTCCACATCTATGATGAATCTGTAAAAATAGTAGAACAAGGGGTTTTTTTTGGCTGGGCAATGAAAACGTTTTTACTCTGCTAAACTAAATTCTTACCTTCATAATGTGATGATTTTTGAAAGCAGCAATATATACAGAAGAAGGGATTTTATCTGGCACAATACATTAGGCAGACAGACCCTTTTCTACACAGACATTAACGGTACAAGAACAGCGCTTGTTTTTCTTTGCCTCTGGCCACCCTAAGGAGAAGCTCAGCTGGCGGTTGCCAGATTTAAAATTGTATCCTCTTTTAATTTACAAACATACCTAATAATTCAGGGATGTAATAATACCAAAATGTTTTCTTTTATAGTTGCCTTTTAAGAAGATTTCTTCTCAGGATGTTCCACTCTTCTCATTTTGCAATTTTCTATTCTCCCCCCACCTTTTCTGGAAGATAATGCCTTCATTAATTTTGTATAAAGGCAGCTGAAATAAAACTCTTTGATGCGCTGCACATATTTCTCAACAGCCCCTTGCTGTTCTGCATATTGATCGGTGTACTCAGTGGGAGACAATTCTCTAAGTAGCCCAGCTCTCAGCAATGTCCTCTTTGATTTTAAGAGAGAGCCAGCTATCTAGTCTCTCTACTTCCCCCACACACAATACTGGTTATTAGATACAGGATGTGGTTTGCTGCAGCCTGTGCAATCTGAGCCCTCTGCAAACTCATCTCTGCACAAGGCAGCCTTGAGGAATATGTCTCCAAATGACCCTTTCCTCTTTCCAATCTTTATTATAGTTCTTTGCATGATTCATACCCCTTTAGTACATAAATCCTTGGGTAGCAAGTTAAATCTGCCAAGAAGCTTGAACCCTTAAGTTGCTATGAACTCATTCATTGGAGAAATGACAGTCATATAAAGTAGCATGGAGCCTGAGGCTTAGCACATGTGAGATGTTTCTTGTTTTTGAGCTTGCAGACTGAATATATGTCTGCCTGATCTGCATTACCACATGGGCTTTAGAGTGAAGGGACCATTTTTGAACTTTGTGGGAAGGAATGAGTGACAGGTGTGCTACAAGACGAGTGACACATATGTAAAATTATTGTCTGTAATGGAAATACAGGTCAAGCCAGAAATATTAACTCTGAATTATCATTGGAATGGAATTGAGCAGAACTAGTTTACCCAGAGGAGGCCGTTACTCCAAATTAATACAAATCCTAAAGTAATCATGTCATGGAAGCACTAGCGTCTACCAGCATCTGTTCCACATATTGGAACCTTATTTGCATATTCTACAGAAACTACAACAAACCTTCAAATAAACAGCACTTTAATTGCACATAAATAATCAAGAGTATATTTTAGGATATTTTAAGTCGACTGAATTCTACAATTATACATGGGTCGCTGTGTATTGCGGCAAACTTGCTTAGTTGCTTCAAGCGAACTGAATCAGAAATGCCTTTAAGGCATTGCTAGAATGAATTTTGCATGATTGATTGCCACTTGAGTATTTCTGGTGCTCAGCTAGCTCACAAATTGATTCAGTCCATCTTTCATTTCTTTGTACAGAAATGCAAAAGAACAGTTTTCGTGTGTAAGGACAGCAATATCTAAATGCAGCCTGAAGTATAATGACTGACAGTAAATGTAAAAGTAGCATGAATCTGAAACGCACTGGTATCGCCACAATGACTGGTACTTAGTTTGATCATGTGATTACTGGTATTAAACTTTAGAATAGCTTCACAGAGGCAGGGCTGGGTCCTGTGACTTGAACCTCCATACAGTGTGTGAATTGAGAATGATTTTTTTAAATAAGCAAGCTAGGGATTTTCTGAGCATTTACAGCATCATTATCTTTCCCTACTGTGTCACCACAGATATAATAAATGACGGAATATAAGGTTTTTATACTATTTTTTTCCTTTCAAATTCAGATGTACTACAGATTGCATTCAATATAAAAAAAGTATATAGCAGAATCTGTGGTGTGTTAATGTGAGTTTGGGAGCTAAGATATATGGATTCAGTTTTTAAATATGCTTCCTGTCTGGATGGGAAAGCCAAGTATATTTTCTCCTTTATCTTTATTTGTAATGCTAGTACTCTGTCACCTTGTGTACTCTTGTCACTAGAGTGTTCTTGGTTTCAGAGTTGTTTTTCTTGTACATGGAAACAGTACTACAGCAGCACCTAATAAGAGGTTATAGTAGCAAATAAAGATATATCAGTTGAGAAAAGAGAATTACAAAACAGCTTCTCCATCAATTATTATCAATAACTGCACAGAGAAGTAGATTTCCTACAGGAGTAGCTGCGGGTTTTTATGCTCCATCCCCTCTTGTATTGGTATGCATATCTGGCTCTGGCTCCAACATGGATTTCTCCCCTCCCCCCTGTTGCTTTGCGGATTTTAAAAAATATTTTCCAGGTGCCTATCTTATTTCTCTGGTTAAATGTTTATATTATGCAATTTTTAAAAATGCATCAATTTTTTAGAAAACTTTGCTCTAGGGTGGGGCAAGGGAGAAAGTGGGCTTGTGATTTCCCCAAAGGCCAGCCAATTAGCACTTTGCACAGCAGGCTTTTATTGGAAATAGGAAGAATCAGGTGTTCAGAGTTTGACAATTTATCTGTCCAAAAAAGGGTGAATGCAGGTCTAAAGGGTTCCCCACACAAGTTAAGGCATTTTCACATATGTGCTGTGCTTGAGGATGCAATTTCTGTGGAGTAGGTACTTGCACATGTTGACAAAATCACTGGTACAAACAGCTTGTGGGAAATTTTAGTACCTTATTTGACCTGTGGTATTAGGAATTGATCTTGTTTTACTGATGACATAATTTCAACTCTTCTTCATAAACCTGCTTTTAGATTAATTTTTAATCCTTTGGTTTGCATTTCTTCATCTGACTAAACAGCTCACATTTGTAAAATTGATAATCTGTGCTCTGTGGGTTTTTTAATGGAATTACTAGAAAGCTAACATGTTTATCATGCAGTTTTGATCCCTTCAGCAAACCTCAGGCAGTGACAACTAGAATCCAGTGACTCTAAGTCCTGTTTGTCATGAGAAAGAACAGGAGAAAGTTAGCTCATCTCCTGTTTTTTGCCCCAGCAATATAAAAGAGCCATCTCTTTGAGAAGCTACCATATGGTATCAACTAAGGCCTTATGTAACTGGTGCAGGTGGTCCTCGTTTGGCAGCAACACTAATGACAGTTCTTTAGAGGCAGTCTTTCCAGAAGTAGTGAAAGCCAATAGGTATTGACAGCATGTGCCGCATCTCAAGATAGGAGAGATAGTTAAAGAAACAATTTGACCACTGGGTGGTAGTTTATATTCCGTTATCTGTCAAACCTTATTTAGGCCCTTTATCTGTCTTTGCCATGGAGAGCAATGATGATGCTAAATATAATCAATTTACCTGTAATCTAGACTCTCAATACTAAGCCCACTATTTAATTTCTGAACATTATCAAAGCAGCTCTAAAAAGTTAATTATATTCACCTATTTTAGTTCAGTCCATATTATGGATTAGAAGCTTTCGTTAAAATGCTAGACGAGCAAGCATAGAGACAGCGAGAGCCCTAAAGTGCAAATTCTCACTTGTTTAAAGAAACAGACTATGGTTTTCACATTATACTTTATGGGTAAAGTTCTCTCTAAAATCTCTGAGAGCGCTGTGGTAATGTAATGTCTGTGAAACTCAGTAATGAATCTGTACATCTCCAGTTTGACTCTGTCATTAACTCATTAGGTGGGCTTTGGCAACTTACTCTCAATCTCAGCCACTCCCCCCAATGCAAATAGGAAAAAAACTGGCCTATTTTACATTGCTGTTTTAAGGTTTGCCACAAGTGAACATTCTACATGAACATTCTGAAGCGCTAAATAAATGCTATTAATAATAATAGTGAAAATAATAAAAGTGTGCCTCAGAGCGCAAAACAATACTATCGTTTGGGCAACTCTTTCCTATTTATTTTGAAATGTTTGTATGTTGCTGTCTCCGTTAAGAACGGCTGTGGTGGCTCATATCAGATCTTTACAGAGAACACAGTACAATCTTATATCCTAAAAACAGAACTGAAAGGTCTAAGATACCAGTACATTTTCCTGTAAAAAAATAATAAATCCAGAGCTGGAAAAGAGAAATATACTAGTAGCATTCAGGACAAGATAAAACACGCTAGAACAAATGCCTGGGAAACTAACAGAAGTTTTTACTTGAAACCTACAACTTGGGGGCAGGCAAACCATTGTGGAGGAGGAATTCCAAAGTGGAGGTGCCGCCACAGAAAAGGCCCTTGTGACAAAATGGTTTAAACACCAAACTGCACTATGAAAAGAAAGAGAGAAAAATCATTGGAGGGTGCGGTCATAGAAGGAGAAGATTTGGAACTTAGAGGCTTGCCTGTGATTGGCTAGACTGGTAAACTGAGAGGAAGTTGAAAGAGTTCTATGGCCGTTAGCCAGAGTCTGTTGAGCAAATGAGGAATTAGAGAAAAGACAGAGACAGAAACACTATGAAGGAAATAGGACCTGAAAGAAAACAACCAAGGAAAATGTAAGTGGTGAGTAGAAATGTAAAAGAAATACAGAAGTTCCTGTATCTAAAGGGCTGTGTGATGCCCTTTTTCACTCACTGAGTCCCTACCACCCTCCATAATCTGTCCTACAGGTTCAAGGTTACATGTAGGTCAGGCAGTCACACTTCACCACCCTATCTGTCCCCTGGGGCAGAGTCCGGAGTTGTGCTGCCCTCCAGGGTCTCCCCTTTTAGCTGTACTGGTCCTTCAGGAGCCTCAGTAAAGTGATGGGAAGGGGGAATGGTCTTCACGCAACTTCCTCTCCTCTGCTACCGCTTGGCCTTTCCACCAGCTCCACAGGAGGGACCTTGTTCTTCCTCCCTGGCTCCTTTCAAGCTTGCTCTTAAAAAGCTTCCCTGGTAGAGGGGACAACTCATGGCTCTCCAATCTCTTTGGCCACCGGGTCATGGCATCCTTCTTGACAGGACCCAGGGCCAATGGGGAGCCCATTGTAGGTTCTTCCCCCTTAGCTCCACCACCCACCCTGGAATCTGCGAGGGCCTGTGCAGTCGGCCTGGCCGGGCCTTAGAAGGCCGTGGTCTTCTCACCCTCCTCTGCTTTTTCTTCCATTGGGCTTCTTTCAATGAGCTGGGGACCTGGCTCCACCTCCCCGGCCACGGACCTCCCTCCATGTGCAGCCTCCTGGGCCACGCCACTCTCACTGCCATCATTTGCTGCCATGCCACATCCCACTGCTCTCCTGAGTTTGGCAGCTCTGCCTCAGCTACTCTTCCCCGGTCACCACCATCTTGCACCACCCCTGGACAAAGTGTCTTTCCTCTTTTAAAATAGAGGGATGACCATTTCACATACCAGGGTCCTCTCTCACACAGACACCACCAGACTGGGTAGCCCAGTCCCTTCAGGCATTTGAGAGTCTTTGTTACTAGTTGACCTTTTTCCAGTCAACATTATGCTGCTCCTCTGCCACACACTTCACTCAGCCATTCCCCCTCTTGACTGGACTAACGGCTGTTTTCAACTGTCCCTCTCACCAACATGCCACCAGCTCCCATTGGTCACCTTTAGGGAGAGGCAAAACCTCACTTGTTCATCAGTTGCAACTCCAAGTTGGGAAATTCCTGCAGATTTGGGGGTGGTGAAGTTTGGAGTGTGAGATCTCAGCGGGGATGTGATAGCATAGAGTCCACTCTTCAAAGTTGCCTTTTCCACTGGTTTCCTCCTATCTTCTCTCTGAAGAGGGAGGCACAAAGCAGAGCCTCTGGCAGCCAGTGTGGTTCTGTTGCCCAGATGTGTTCTGTATAATTAATGGAATCAGAAATCTCCCTGCTGCTATGTATTCTATACCAACAAATTTCTGAACAGGCATGGATGGATTGACCATTAAAATTAACTGGAAAAATTCTGTTGGACTGCCGCCCCATGCCGAGGAGTCCTCCACTAGTCCCCAGTAGATGCTGGTCCATTGAGGCAATGCCCCACCAACCCAGGCCCCCTCCTGCCTGCCTCCTTCCTGTCCTCACCATACAGTCCTAGATTATATTATACTGTCCCAAAAAGAAGCTGTTAAGTTAGTATTTATAGGCAGGTAGCACTTTTTTTTAGCTTCGGTTCTACATGTGGCCTTCTGGCTTGATCACATCCAAGTGTGATTAGTGTAGTGCACTTCATGCAGGCCTACCATTGAAGACTGTTCAGAAATTTCAGTTGGTATAGAATACATAGCAGCCCTGAGATTGCTGATTCCATTAATCCATTGACTAGGCTGTTACCCAAATTAGGCAGTCTCCACTTTAGTTGGGGGAATTAGCTATGGTGAGAGGTGGGTAACTGGGATCTGTAACCTGTGTATACCATGATTAATCTTGGGGCAAACTTTTAAGTAAACAGGCAGTTGAACAATGAGGTATTTTATTGAAAAATAAAGATGTCCTGAGTCAACCAGTATCCTAGCAACTCAGGGGTCTTGGCTCACCTCGAGTGAAGCTCCTCATGCTGGTTCATTCCTCCCGGTCGCCCATGGAGCCTCCAGACCCCCAGGGAAGCCCAACCCTCGAAGCTCCGCTTCTCTTCTTAGGCGGAGCTGATGGCGCCCCGGGAGCAGCGAGAGAACCGCCGCCGCTTCCGACCGTCCAGCGGGGAGGCAGGGAAGGAAGCAAGCTCCCAAGTGCTTGTGCGCTGGCTATAGAAGCCCCGCCTGCTGCCAAACAGCTGAGAAGCGGCCAGGCAAGGGCGGGACAGGGGAGAAGCCCGTGGACGGCGAGTGGCTGCACGTGGACCAGCTGGGGCTGAGGGAAGCTCCCAGCCAAGGTCCTTATATGGACTTGGGGGTGGAGCCGGGGCGGGGCTTCAGGGAAATAGGCCAGCTGGCAGGCTATTTAAGGCCACTCTGGAGCGGAGGCCGGGGAGGAAAGGCCACAGGTTGCCAAGAGGCCTTGGCTATCAGCACCCTGGCATCCACCAAGGGCGAGTCAAGTTCAGATTCGCCCTCGGACTGGTCTGAGGCCGAGGAAGCTCCCTTGGCTCCTGCCCAGGCCCCTAGTTCAGCTATCTTCACGAAGGGGGGTAGAAGGGGGCTGGACAACGTGGTGGAGAATGTGGGCATTGGGGGCCTTGTAAGACGACCCCCTCCCCGCCTACCCATAACTGCAGGCTGGACGGGAACTCAAACGTGGTTTCGACCTCCAAGACTCCACGTCCCTGCTTCCAAGCCAGCTGGGAAGATGGATCCAGGGGAAGCAGCAGCCAGTGGGGGCTTTGACCTGGCCCAATCTGGCAAATGGATGGCTGTGCATCAGGGATGCCTACTGCTAAAACAGCGAAAAGCCCAACAGCAGTTGATGAGGAAAATGTCTCAGCAACACCTGGAGGCACAGGTCGCCATGATGCAAGATATGCGTAAAACCTTCGAGAGTGAGCGCCTAGCAGCCAACCAGGGGACAGGGGATCCCTTCAGTTTTCCAGGAAAAATGTCTTTAATACCCCTAGTTAAATTGGGTCCAGAGGACGATGTGGATGGCTACCTGGAGGCTTTCGAACGAACAGCCGAAGCTTCAGGGTGGCCCAAGAGCCGGTGGGCTTTCATTGTAGGGTCTTGTCTGACGGGACCAGCCCAGGCAGCCCTCAAGGCATTGGCAAAGGAAGAAAGTGCCGATTACAGAAGGCTCAAAGTGGCCATTCTGGAACGCTATGCCATTTCTGAGGACTCCTATAGACAAAAGTTTAGATCCATGTTATGGAAAAAGGGCGACCCCCCTAGGGCCTTTGTGGCAGCCCTACGTGATGCCGCATATCGGTGGCTCCAACCGACTGTTCCTGAGAGCAAAGCGGTGGCTGACAAGATCATCCTGGAACAACTAACACAAGTGGTGACTCCACGAGCCCAGGATTGGCTGTTGTGCAATAAACCACGCACTTTAGATGACGCCATGACCCTTCTGGAAAATGTGACAGCCCTGGAAACACAAGAGGGCATCCATGAACCCCTGTGAGGGGATGGACTTTCCAGAGCTCCGGGGCCCGATGGGAGAGGAGGTAGGGTGAGGTTGTGACCCCGCATCCCCGCGGGAATAGGACTCCGATGGGCCCTGCTGGGAGGCCCGGCTGGGGGGGGGGTCAGCCCTGCGGAAGGTCCCAAACCTGCCCTAGAAGCGGATGACTCTTCTAAGGAGAGTAAGGGGATTGGCCCGTGCTACACATGTGGCCAATGGGGGCACTATAAACGTGAGTGCCCCCTGATGGAATGTGATCTGGGCTGGGACAGTGTAATGCAGGTGAGCTCCTCCAGGGGAAAACCCCCGCCCTTGGTAGTGACTCTGAAGATGCAGAGACAACTGGTGCAGGCATTGATTGACAGTGGGTCATCCATATCTATGGCCTTGAGCAGTTTACTACCATCTAGCTTGCCTGTCATCCGGACCACCGCCATCGCTTGTTTCCACCGCCATGTTGAAACGTATGAGGTGGTGCAAGTCACGATAGAATGGAATAACCATTGTTACGCTTTAGATGTGGCATGAGTCCCGACCTTGCCTTATCCAGTCTTGATGAGGCAAGATGCCCCCTGCTTCGCAGCCATGTTAAAGGAATTGAGCAGACATGGCCCAAATGACCCTGACAAGATAGGGGTAATAGTGCCGGATGACGGGGAGGAGCCGGGCCCATCAGGCTAGCCAGAAGTGGCGGGAAGCTCAGCACCCGTCCCTCTGGAGGATATAGAGGATGGAGTGGAAACATGGGATGGGGATCCAACGTTTCAACAGGCACAAGCTCAAGACCCCTCGTTGGCAACATTGTGCAGTATGACAGCGGTAAGCGAGGGGTGAATTATAGACAAGAGGAGGGCCGCTCAGTGGCCCCAGATACTTCAAAGGAGGGGGCGGTGGTACCGGGTAGTAAAGGCTAAAGAGGGGGAGGTCCACCAGCTATTAGTTTCCCAGGGATACCGGGCACGATTGCTTGAATTGAGCCATGATCACTCGGCGGGTCACCAAGGGGTGAAGAATACGGTGGCCTGGCTCCAAGCTCATTTCTTCTGGCTCGCCCTGACCCAAGAAGTTAAGCGGTTTTGTCAGTTGTGTCCTCAATATCAGCGGGGTGGAATGGGAGGGGCCCCAAAAGCACCCTTTCAACCCCTCCCTATTATTAAAACCCCATTCGATCAAATAGCCATGGAATTTATGGGACCCCTCCCTCGTACCCCCAGGGGATTTCGATATGTGCTAGTAATAGTGGACTATGCCACCTGATACCCCAAAGCCAACCCTCTTACAACCATGAAAGCCCTGGGGATATGTCGGGCCCTCGTGCATTTTTTCCCCATGTCGGATTACCCCGGGAAATCCTGACAGACCAGGGGGCTTCCTTTACAACTGCTATCACACGGCAATTGTGTAGCACCTTAGGGATCAGGCAAACCTTCACGGCTATAGCTCATCCGCAAACCGAAGGGTTGGTTGAGCGTTTCAACCAAACCCTGAAGGCAATGCTCAGAAAGTTAGTGGGGGACCGCCCTAACCAATGGGATTTGTATCTTGATCCCATACTTTTTGCTGTTAGAGAAACCCCACAAGCTTCAACGGGATATGCTCCCTTTGAATTATTATATGGGATTCGCCATCGGCCGGGGTCCCAACACATTCCAGCTGACTACATGTCATGAGTCTTCGAGCAATCCACAGGTGCGGCGAACCAACCTAAAAGGGAAGGGGTGTGACCTGAGTCAACCAGTATCCTAGCGACTCAGGGGTCTTGGCTCACCTCGAGTGAAGCTCCCCATGCTGGTTCGATCCCCCTGCCGGTCTTCCACGGAGCCTTCAGACCCCCAGGGAAGCCCAACCCTCGAAGCTTCGCTTCTCTTCTTAGGCGGAGCTGATAGCGCCCGAGAGCAGTGAGAGTACCGCCGCCACCTCCAATCATCCAGCAGGGAGGCAGGGAAGGAAGCAAGCTCCCAAGCGCTTGTGGGCCGGCTATAGAACCCCGCCCGCCGCCAAACAGCTGAGAAGCGGCCAGGTGAGGGTGGGACAGGGGAGAAGCCTGTGGATGGCGAGTGGCTGCACATGGACCAGCTGGGACTGAGGGAAGCTCCCAGCCAAGGTCCTTTGGGGCCGTGGAGCCGGGGCAGGGCTTCAGAGAAATAGGCCAGCTGGCAGGCTATTTAAGGCCAGTCTGGAGCAGAGGCTGGGGAGGAGATGCCACGGCTGGGGAGGAGATGCCACGGGTTGCCAAGAGGCCTTGGCTATCGGCACCCTGGCATCCACCGAGGGCGAGTCAAGTTCAGATTCGCCCTCGGACTGGTCTGAGGCAGCTTTCTTGGCTCCTGCCCAGGCCCCTAGTTCAGCTATCTTCAAGAAGGTGGGTAGGAGAGGGCTGGACAAAAGATAAAAAGTTCACACAAATTATTCAAGAAATTATTCAAGAAACATGAAAGTAAGGGTGGAAGTAAGTTCACACAAATTATTCAAGAAACATGAAAGTAAGGGTGGAAAATTGGATGGATAGTGTTAGGGAACGGGCGATATTTACTGTTAAAGAAGAGGGGACATCCAGGGAAAGCAGCGCTGAGGAGGGAAACAGCCAGCATTTCTGGGAGCAAAAAAGACAAAAGCGCCCATGCACAAGTGGGGGTAAATGTTTTGATCCAAGATACATACACACTGTGAATGGCCAAAGGGCTAGTATTTATACCCCAAAATGAGTCCTGAGGCAGTATGAGGTGACTGGCAGTGGAAATCTACCAGGGACAAAGAAATTAGTTGCTTCTCCAGGGTCCAAACAAAGAAATCTGAGAGGTCTGTTGGGTGTCAGAATGCAGGAGAATGTCTGTGCAATCCTTCTAAATACCAATTGATTTCCCAGGATAGGTGTAATTCAGACAGTTAATGCTTGGCCAGGAGTTCTAATTAAATCACCTTAAAGTGAGGCAGTGGGTGATTAGCTAACCCCATTGTCCAGCCAAGCACACCTTGGGTCATGGGGAAATGCACAGTTGCCAACCATCCTCTTGCCTAGTTCAGACACTCAAAATGGATCCCAGACTTCTCTGAGAGGTTTTCCATCTTGTGTGGAGCAGTGTTCTGCTCTTGGCCAGTCTTGGTCCCCATGGCATCATGGCACAGGGTTATGGAAGGCAGTAGCTCCAGCAACACAGCTGTTCAACATATATAATTCTATACAATATATACTTAAGACCAAAGGCTGGAGCTTTCCCCTTAATATAAACTTCCTTGTCCAAAGAAAACCAAACATTTTTCTACCTGCAGTCCTATACACACTTATTTGAGAGCAAGACCTGTTGAATATAGAAGTACCTCTGATTAAGCATGCGTAGGATTGCACCATTATAAATAAAGGCACTCTGCACATGCTCTCAATCATTTTGTTACCAGAGCTTCTGTGCCTGAAAGGAAAAGTGATGGGACTCTTCTGAAACCAGCAACCCTTAATCTGCTTTTGGTTGGTTGTGTGTAGTTAATTTACTGAGGGGTGAGGGAATGCTTCTGACTTCTACATGTGGCCAAAGGTCTTTTTGCTTTGTATTACTCTACAATGTAGAAAACGTTCTTGAGATCCAGTCTTGTGCATGGACACTATGTGAATGCTTTCCATCTTAATCCTTGTAGTAATTGCTTTGCTGGACCCCTTTAGAAACGTTATTAATCTGATCGACTCTTCTGGAGTATCTGAACATGTATTTCCTAAGAAAGCTCTTGTCCATTAGCACAAAACACACATGTTGTAAGCTGCCAGGAAAGCTTCTCTTTGTAACTCTTTCACAAGAACATTTCTAATTATTTCTTTTCCTTTGCCTTTCTCCCCCCCCCCTTTTTTTTAAATCAAAAGGGCTGGGAACAATGGGCCGAGGCATCGTGGCCTCTTTGGTGAAGGCGAAGGTTCCAGTTGTGGCTTTGGAGCAGGATAAGAATCATTTAGAGCAAGGAAGAGGAGCCGTGATGGCCTTCTTAGGTGGTGAAGCTTTAAGAATGCAACAGAACAACCAAATGTTGGATGTCCAGAAACCAGGCCTGCTTCACTTCACACTGGATTTTAGTTCCCTGCGAGATGTAGATCTGGTTATTGAGGCTGTTTTTGAAGACATGGCAGTGAAGAAGGAGATCTTCCACAAGTTATCTACAATCTGCAAACCTGAGGCCTTTCTGTGTACTAATACCTCTTGTCTAGATATTAATGAGATAGCTGCTATCACTCGCCGTCCACACCAGGTCATTGGTACCCATTTTTTCGCACCAGCTCATATAATGAAATTGCTGGAGGTAATCTATGGTCAGCATACATCTCCTACTGCCATTGCCACTGTTATGAGCCTAGGCAAAGCTATGGGGAAAATTGGGGTTGTAGTAGGGAATTGTTTTGGCTTTGTTGGGAACCGAATGTTGATTCCTTATAGAGACCAAATGAATTTCCTCATAGAAGAGGGCAGTACTCCTGAAGAAATAGACAAAGCTCTAGAGGAATTTGGTTTCAAAATGGGGCCCTTCCTGGTATCAGATCTCTCTGGGCTTGACGTTGGTTGGAGAATAAGGAAAGAGCAAGGCCTGACTGGAGCCAGACTACCTCTTAGCACACCTCCTCGTCATCGAAATGGCATACGATACAGCCCACTTCCTGACATCTTATGTGAGAAAGGGAGATATGGACAGAAAACTGGCAAGGGGTGGTACCAGTATGATAAACCTGGTGGCAGAGTCCCCAAGTCAGATCCATGGCTTCATTATTTCCTTTCTGACTATAGGAATGCCCATAATATTATGACACGCACTATAACCCAGGATGAGATCTTGGAGCGCTGTCTCTATTCCCTTGCCAATGAGGGTTTCCAGATACTGTCTGAGGGAATAGCTTCATGCCCGGAAGCCATTGATACTGTCTATATCAATGGCTATGGCTGGCCCAGACATAGGGGTGGCCCTATGTTTTATGCCTCTCAAGTCGGTTTATCTACAGTTCTAGCAAAACTGCAGAAGTATGCAGAGGCTAATCCTGATATACCCTCACTACAGCCCTGTCCTCTTCTGCAGAAGCTTGTAGCCTTGGGTAGTCCTCCTGTGAGTAAGTGGTCATCATTTGTGGAATCTCAGAACAGTAAACTGTAATCGCACTACAATTTATGTTTTTAGATTAAATATTCTTAGAGCTATGGTCCAATCTAAATTGAGCTATAGCACATTGTAGAACATTGCCTCTACCTTTTCTGATTTCACTGCAAAGTACAAAATGTGCCTTTCACTATACTACTACTTGAAATACTGCCTGAGGGGTCTTGCTTGACAGTCGGCTTTTCTGCTTTCATTACCCAGGACCTTGTTAATCTTTCCATGATCTTTGACCAAAGAGCTCAGAGTTGGAGATAAAGTGGAAAGAAAAGAAATGGAGTTTGAAAACATAGTGATCACAGTACCATGAGATTCCTGTACCTTCCTACATCTATTATTTCTTCACATGTCCCTAATTTTGCAGTCTCTGATTTAGCATCCTGGTAACTAAGAAGTTTCTGAAGCATTGTAATTGCCTCCCATTGATCTACTAAATATGACAAATTCATGAAGAATATTGGATATGGTGATGGCTAAATTTTATATGCATGTTTAGAGGCAGTATACCTATGAGTGCCAGTTGCTGAAGAACAACAGTAGGGGAAGGGTTTTACCTGTGTGCCCTTTGTGATGGCCTTATGAGGTTGACCACGGTAGGAAACAGGCAGCTATACAAGATGGACTATTGGTCAGATCCACCATGGGTCTTCCTGTCTAAGACTGTGAACCTTAGTTTCATACAAATCCATTAAAGTAGACAGTTTGGGACCTGCAGTGAAGTGTTATGAATCACTACCTTATAGAGAAGGTACAAAACTACTTCTCCTTCTACCCCTAACATCTCTAAGGGCTTGAACATCATAGCTTTGGAAGGTTGCTGACTGTTGCAGAAGTCTGCAAACAGCTGGTCAAACTACAAAGCTCAGAACTGCACTCTGACAGGAAGTGAGAATCAGTTTCACATCATCACTTAAAAATAATAAATCTGATAAACTCGATGATGATCCTTCCTGGATCCAGGATAACATGTGTCCGCTAACATTTGAAAGAACTAGCCCACTTTAGAATGCGATCAAAAGAGTAAAACTGTTTCTGAGGAGAAGGGCTGAGAGGCAGATCTCTGGTTTTGACAATCCAGTCTCAAGTGCTGATTATGACATGTAGCTTGTAGCCAGATTTCTCAGACAACTCACTTCCTGCTGTCTCCCTTTTGTAAATATTAATGCCTTTCCCTTTTCTAAACTTCAGTATCCCCTTTCTAAAACTCTTATGTCTAAACTCATCAGGCTGTGCTTTTTTCGTGCTTCTTATGCAGCAATGATCAGTGTCTTTGAGAAGGATACTATTTAGGCATGCTGAACAGTAAGCATCTTGGGGATTCCACAGACACCAGCAGTGCTGCTGACAAAGAGGGTCTTCAGAAATAGAAGAACTCTTTAAACCTGTGTGACCTTTGTTATCGGAACTAAGAGATGCTTCTCCCACCCTCAGATAACAGGGAAGCCATCTGATTATCTAAACTTTTCAGTAATTCCTTCTGAAGACCAAGAAATAAAAAATAATCACTGAGATCCAACATTTTTTCTAAATAAAACTACTTTAATTGTCCACATAGCTTGTTGTAATGTCCTGTCTTTGTCTTGCAGTTATATACCTTCAAAACCAGTATCACACACACACACACACACACACACACACAACTATCTGTTAATAATTGAGAATTCCAGTGAGGAATTCCATAGAGGTACCCATTTAAGTATGTTGCAGCAAAATAAACTGGAGTCCAGTGATACCTTAAAAACTCACAAGACCATTCCTGAATAAGCTTTTTTAAAGTAGGAAGAGATTTAAGAATTGACAGGTATCTTATAATTGGGAAAGGAGGGAAAGCTTTGGGATTATTTTATTTTGGTTTTAACTATAAATTTTTATTATTGTAAGTTGTCTTGAACCACGAGGAAAGGTGAGGTATAAATATTTTAATAAAAGTCAGTGAGCAAGTTCTGGTGCCTGCCAGCCTGTGGAAGAGCTGATGGTGCCAGTTTTCTAGGGAGGGTTCTAAGGTTTCTTTGTGATGGCACCATCTTCTGCAAGATGGTACAGACACTGAGCCAGCCTCTCTTGGACACTAGTTCCTTAGGCTGTTCCCCAGTCAGCCTCAGAAGAGCAAAGAGGTGCTGGTGCAAAGTGGAAGCAGTTGCAATAGATGAGGGGAATTTGCCACATACACACCTTACATCATGGTTGGGCCAGATACAAGTTATAGCATTTTGTATTAGCAAATGCTTCCAAACTATCTCCTTGTGTTAATTGTAGTATTTAAAATCAACACTTATGTATTAGCAGAATCACTGCAAGCTATATTAAAGTATGAAACCGAACATTTGAATAACCAAAGCCAGTGTGCAGATCATATACCAGTAACAATGAGAAGGATGCTGTTCTGTTACATAATGCAACATTATGTGAGATGTGAGCAGCAAGAGTAAGCCGTTTGGGTTTCACAAGTAACTTCAGACATTTCTTTTTTTTATGCTATGATTTGTTTAATGATACATTTATCCAAGTGGTGGAAACTTTTGCTGCTGGCACTGAAGCTCCTAGATTCTCTCTGCACAAATTCCCAATATTTATGCAAGCTGTACAAAAATTTTAGATACAGTTCAATCAATGCACTCTTCTTCCATTAGTGGTCTAGCCCAAGGGTATGTTTCCAAAGACTGAAGGGGGGGGAGGAGAGAATCAGCATGCCAGCAGAGAGAAAAGCCTTGACTTTTCTTGCTGTGCCCACCTCTTGCTATGCCAAATCTCCAGAGGGAACCTAAGTCCTACATTCATACTGGCAAACAGAGCTGTTTATATCCTCACAGTGCTCAAGACAACTGGACAAGGCCATTCATGTTCTGTCAAAAGGGTTTTAATAAATTTCTATAATGTGGTGTTTATCCACTGCTTCTGTTTTTCTTTGAACCAAAATAAGGCTAGCAACCCCACAGCAGTGCTTACGAAGGAGCAAGCGGAGAAGGCAATTTCGATTAATCTCTCTATCCTCTGCACACAGCAGGATTGCCTTGCACATCTGACTCTGACCGTATTGCAAACTACATGCTATTCTCTTTGGCCTTGACAAGGAAGGTTAAAATCATGCCTGTTTTGCAAAATATTTAATGATGGAACATAAAATGAATTCCTTGTAGTTTGACATCTTTGCCCTAGCTGTGACTGGCTCTAACTAATTAATTGTATCTATCCACCCCCACCCCCCATGAAATCTGTCCTTGAGAGCAACTCTCTTAGAATGCCACATGTTTGGGAATGACTGACAGCTTTTCTGTTCATGCTGTGAGTTACAATTAGGTTGATCTGTCAAAAACCTGACCTCACAGATTGAATCCATTCACACCCATATGCTTCTTACTAGCTTCTCCCAGGAAAGAATGTCCAATTACCTGTCTATACCATAATGCTGAGACTGGCATGGGATAATAAGCTCCAAATTAAACAGGATTTTTTCCCTTACTGCTCTGCTCTGAAAGAATCTGCAACACAGGATCACAACTTGAAACCTACTCTAGCTTTCCTAGCTCACTTTTAAAGTATACCGCTTACTCATCTTCCTCCCCAAAGCCTGCAGGTAGCATGTAACCTCCGAGCAACTTCATCATCACACTGGCATACCCTTGTGGTTCCCTTTATCAATATTTATTTATTATCTATGTGAAAAGTGAGTTTAAGATCAGATAATGTCTGAGTGATTTCTACCAGTGAGTCTGAGGGCTGGTTCAGGCACGCAGGAGAATTAGGTAGAAATTTTGTGGTAGAGTGGATTGCACCACTTCAGATAACTGGGGAAGGATCACATTTAGGGGGTTTTCCCCCTATGTTTAAAAGCTGACAGCAAATGGAAAGCCAGCACAAGTTTTAATCTTTCTCTTTGCTGTGCTAAATTTCTATTTGCATAATGTTTTTGTAATGCCAAGGAACATTAATAGAATCCACCCCCTGTGGTCTAAACTGGTGCAGCCCATTCAGCGATCTGCTGCCTCATGTCCCTGAATGTGTGAACCAGAAATTAGTCTCAATCAATACTGCTGTCGTATTCTTCTGTTCCAGAGTTTATCTTCCAGCTAGCCATATTCCACTACTCTGCAAAAAAAACCTGACCTTTATTACTTCAGAAAGCACCAGATGACATAGTAATAGAAGCTTTTCTCAAAAGGATGACTATAGAGGCAGAAAGAACCTCTTCAAAGGCCTTTATTATATTCAGTGTGCAATTTCATTTACTTTGTAAGCAGCAGTTAGTTATGTAACTCAGCATTTGGATGCTCTTTCTGGGACCGAGATGTGATGGAAATAGGGTTGCCAACCTCTAGGTGGTGGCTGGAGATCTCCCACTATTACAACTGATCACCAGATGAGGCAACAGAGATCAGTTCACCTGGAGAAAATGGCCGCTTTGGAAGGTAGACTCTATGGCTTTATACCCCATCCCTCCCTTCTCCAAACTCCGCCCTTCTCAGGCTCCACTCCCAAAATCTCCAGGTATTTCACAACCTGGACCTGGCAACCCTAGATGGAAATATGAAGCTGTTGGATCTGTATCTTCAATTTGTAGTTATCTTTTAAAATTATTATTAAGATTTATTCATCATAGAAACACTTGAAGAGAGATGGCCCACGCAACCCACTCACCCTAATCCACACTTGAGAGCAGGGTCGTCTTAACAGCATTATAGGCCCCCGGGCAAAGCAGTGCACTGGGGCCCCCTACCTACACAACCACTCACAGGAATGAAAACATCAATGGTTGATAAAATTAAAGATATATTTATCAGTACTTCCAACAAAATCAGTGTTTAGTAAAACACATGCTAAATATGCATTTTCCAATAACAAATATTTATAGTTTAGCACAGTATTTATTTATTCACTGACAGCAAGTCACAACATACATAGATTAGCATGGGGCCCCTATGCTCGTGGGCAACTGCGGGTTAAGACGGCCCTACATGAGAGGAAAGGGGAAAACATAAAAAAGAGTACCACAACAAGCAGCCAGATAAATTCACAGCCTACTGGAGCACAAAAAATTGCAGAGAAAACTGACAGGGAAATTTCCCTTCCCATTCTATACCACAATTATACTAAAATGTGAAGGGGAGTGGTCCCCTAGCACAATAAAGGAGGCAAAAATTGGGGTCAGGAGCTGCACATTGCCAGGCATGCATCACCCCACCCCAAATTTCTCTCTTCCCCATTAGGGTGAAGGCAAGCTTCCCTTTAGCCCATCTGCCATCAGGCACTGGAAGGACTCGCACCTGTGCTCTCTCTTCCTGCTGCCAGAAACCAATATGCCAAATGCCCACACATGCTGCGCAACATCCATCCATCCAGAAGGGGCTATAAGAATTTCTAGGATAGATCATGATGGGTAGTCGTGTTTGTCTGTAGCCGTAGAAAAAAGCAAGAGTCCAGGAGCCCCTTAAAGACTAACAATTTCTGGCAGAGTATGAGCTTTCATGAGTCACAGGTCTTTTCTTCTGATACCTCAAGAGTTAGAGAAAGAACCCAGGTAGAGTGAATAAGAACATGTTTATTATGCAGTAGATCATGTTTATTCAACAGTAGATTTGGGGTTGTTCATCAGTATGCTGATGATACTCAGCTCTCTATATCCTTATCCAAATCTCCTGGTAATGCAACAGAGATCCTGAAATACTGCCTGGCTGCTGTGGTTCTGGTTAAAAGTGAACAAACTACAAAAAAGTAGTAACGAAGAAACAGAAAGGACAGCAGGTCATAGGCGAATGGTCTGTGGCAAAGACGCGTTTCGGGTAACCTTAATCAGTTTGCCGGCCCATTGGCAAATATGGAGACCGCCGTTGTAAGCACACTCAAATGCTGGTAATTATGAAAATCCACCACTTCAAATACATTGGAGACACAGCATGACTTCAAAGAGTTCCACTGTTTCTATTATTGTAAGAGTGAAAGAAGCTTAACATATGTTTCAAGAGATTCTTCAGATACTTTTGGTGGCAGCACTCCTTGCCAATTTGGATTTTAGTGCAGCTTGCCACAGTTGTAAAAATCATGCCCCTTAGGGCTGTTCTATGCACAGTATTTGTTTCCTTATGCATTTTCTTACCAGTTGTGTTTTTTTTCAGTTTTAAGCCCTGCGAGGCATTTGCAGGCGTGGATGTACACGCGTCACCTGTGAGTGTATGTTCTTTTTGCTTTGTTGTTTGCTCTATTGATATTATAGTAAATTTTGACATTGATTCTGCAATAGGCATTTTTGTACATTTTCTCTTTATTTACCTTTGAGTCTCGTGCTGCCTCCATATTCAACCTCCAGGTAGTAGCTGGAGATCTGCTTTTACAACTGATCTCCAGCCGATATAAATTAGTGCCCCTGGAGAAAATGGCTGCTTTGGCAATTGGATTCTATGACATTGAAATCCCTCCCCTCCCCAAACCCCGCCTTCCTCAGGCTCCACCCCAAAAATCTCCTGCAGGTGGCGAAAAGGGACCTGGCAACCCCATGAGTCTAGGAAAACTGTTTTGGTGAAATGTACTGTCTTATCTTATGGAGAGTTAAGGAAGAGATTGGCTGCTAGATACATACATATAAAATATCACTACAGGCAGGCCCAGCGTCAAAACTGGGCTTAGTTGGTCATTTGCCGACCAATGAGAGCCGCTAGTAGGCCCACTTTCCCCCCACCTCCCTCCCTAGCTTTCCCTTTGCAGTTTGCTTTCTACACACAGAAGTTGCTTCTGCACACTGTGAAGCGCTGGAGATTTGGGGATGGAGTCTGGGGAAGGTGGGGTTTGGGGAGAAGAGGGACCTTAGTCAGGTGTGATGCCATATAGTTTATCCTCCGAAGAAGCCATTTTCTCCAGGGGAACTGATCTTTGTAGTCTGGAGATCACTTGTAATTCCAGGAGATCTCTAGGCCCCACCTGGAGATGAGATGAGATTGAGATGAGCTGGAATAAGAAAGGCGGAACTTCTTCCTAAACTCTTGAATGACACAATGACATTTTATTCCTTTTTTAATAATGAGGAACAGCCTATTGTTCTATATTCCTCATCTCAATTAGGAGTGCTTCAATCCACATGGAGGGCTTTTGTGATATGGTACCCTCTTTTTGAATTTTGAAAGAAAAGTGTGAACAATCTACCGTCTCTCCATAACAATTACATGTCATGTGAACAGTTATTTGCTTAACTTAGTCTCAGTTTCTCTTTTCTTCCGTTTCTTCAGCTGTATTGTTGTTTTCACAGTGGGGTAATACGAGCTGCTCATAATATTCTAAATGCAGATGCATCGTGCTGGTTTCCTAATCATTCCTAACACTGCATTTGCATTTTTCATTGACATTACTGTGTTTCTGCATCAGCTTCAACGGCTTTAATAGCATAAGGACCTGTCATCGAAGACACAGTACACTATCTCTAGCTACAAAAATAAGCAGTAGTCTTATGGCACCCTATAGACTAGCACATTTTTATTCTAGCATAAATGTTCATGGACCACAGCCCACTTCATTAGATGCATGTAGAAGGTCCTCATGAGGCAAATATTTTTTTTAAAGAAGTTGTAAACAGCAGGGTCCAAATGGCCATGAATTTCAGGAAGTACAAGGTGAGATGTAATAATGTAAAATTTAAGTGCAATCTAAAAAAGTGCAGAGGCCATTAACAAAAACAGTAATTGGTGATAACAGTCTTCCTAGTTTTGTTAAACTGGTTAATATCTGTAACAGCTAAGGAATCCCAGGTCTTTGTTAACTGCATCCTTGGAAGATCAAATTTCTTGATCAATTCTAATTCAGCAGTTTCATGACAGAGTTCTCCCTCTGAGATTTTTCTTCTAGAGAATCATTAATTGCAGATAAGCAAAAGTGTCTTGAAATGTGATCATGCTGGTTTCTGAACATTGCCATTTCTAATGTCTGATTTGAGTCCATCTATTGTTTCCTGTTTTTCCCTCAAAGAGAGCAGAAGGGCAGTATTGAAACATGATAGCATCTACCACACTTGAGCAAGAAGAGCCTAAGGTGACATGCATGGCTGACATTTGTAAGTCCTGCAATAGTATTGCCTGAGTGGACACGAGGGCAGAGTTGGCATCTTGGTTTGTTGCAGCGTGCGGTCCTTGGGTTTGTGTCTCTGTTGGGTGGCCCATTGTTAAGAACATAAAAAAGCCCTGCTGGATCAAACCAGTGATCCATCTTGTCCTACATCTTGTTTCACACAATGTCCAACCAATTGTCCTGAGGGGTCAATAAACAGGTCACAGAGGCCAAGGTTTTCCCATGATGCTGCCCCAAGCATTGGTTTACTAGGTTGTTGTTAAGAAGCTGCGTTAGGTTTTGGGACAGGATTCTACAAGCAAGGAAAGTCCTTATTACCAAGTCCTGTGAGAAAAGTCACCATCAAAACTACATTGTGTGCAAAGTGCTGTCAAGTCGCAACCCTCTTATGGCAACCCAGTAGGGTTTTCAAGGCAAGAGACTAACAGAGATGGTTTGCTGTTGCCTTCCTCTGCATAATCTCTGGTATTCCTTGGTGGTCTCCCATTCAAGTACTATCGAGGGCCAACCCTGTTTAGCTTCTGAGATCTGACAAAATCAGGCTAGCCTGGGCCATCCAGGGCCAAAGCTACATACTCTGTGTAAAAGAATATATTTTCTCCAGATAGTCAAAATCTTTCTGGACTTCTAGCTGTCCAGTTCTGAGGTCCTTATGACTTGAACCAGATGTCCTGGCCTGAAAGAAATATATGCGTCATCAAGGATGAAAGCTCTGTAAAAGTATAACACGTCTCATCGATTTTCCAGTAATCTGTGCTTTTTGTTTTGCCTTCCACATTCCTGTGCACCATCTTACCAAAAGTCATATAGGATATTCTATTAAATGCTAGCTGCAAGGCAAAAATAGAAAGGGAAATAATCATATCTGCCTGCAACTCCATGTAGGCAGTTGTTTCAATTTACTTCAGTGATTTAATATCTTACTTCTGGTACACATCAGCTGAGGATATAAATATGGGAGGCAGTTATATTTCTATATCTACTTATTTTCAGCTTTACCAAGAAGGATGTTCAGGTTCACAAGTCCTTTTTAAGATTGGATGTTAGCTTACTAGAATGTGCGAGCAGAAATCTGTTTTAACTGTATATGTGGAGTGATGTTAGCAATGCAACTGCATTGTTTATCTTTTTTTCTACCTGAGAGTTGTTTATCCTTGTAAAGAGGATGATTTGTGGGGTGAGGAATAGGAAACAGTTTAGCGTAGGGGTGTCAAACATAAGGCCCAGGGCCGGATTCAGCCCCTTAAGAGCTCTTATCCGGCCCGCAAGCCAGCTGAGGCAGCCATCCCCCTGCTCTCGATCTGGGCTGGCAAGGCATGGCCCGGCCCGACTGACATTTATGTCATATGCAGCCCTCATAACAATTGAGTCTGACACCCCTGGTTTAGTGGAATGAGGAGGTAATGGCAAATGGGATTTGTTTGTCTGAGCAAAGTGATGTTTAGGCTGGATGTGGTTTGGCTGTGCAAAAAAAAACTGGACAGAGTGGGCATCATTACACCAGAGATGACCTAAGGTTAGGTAGCAAACTGCCAAAGAATCAGCAGCAGACCATAATAATTTACGAGCACGGCCTTTTGAGATAGCCTCCTACACAAACTCTTGATTTCCCTCCCCTTTGGGCCCCCATCACCATCCACTAATCCAGAAGAAATGTCATCCCCCCGTGATTAGAAATGGGAATTTGATCAAGGTCCCACAGACCAAGGATCTATGCAAAACAGCTTGCTCTAACCCAACAGATGTTTATTATTTATTTGCACAGAGCGCATGTTGCTCTACCAGGGGCGTTTGCGTATCGATGCCTCCTGCCATTTTCACCGAGTGCGAAATACAGAACAGATGTACAGTATTGCCACGTTGCGCATTTGTAAGCCGGAGGGGTCTACCCAGAGGGGCGTGGAGCCGGGCGGGAAGGGAACGCAGGCGAGGGGGACCGCTGGCCGAGCCCGGACGAGGCCGGGTGTTGCCAGGAGAGAAATGGTGGCCTCTAATTAAAAACCCGCCCACCAAAAGCTTCAGCGCTGCAAGCGGCCGGCAATGCAATGGAGATCGCTTCCAGCGCGCGGGGCGGGGGGGGGGCGTCGCCTGCTGGAACCTGGCGGAGGCGGCCCCCCCCCTCCCGCGGGTAGGTGCTCTTCCTTTGAAGCTGGTTCCCCCGCAGAGGGGAGTCCCCCGGCCTTGCCTACGGGCTGTGCAGAGGGGTGGGCGACCCTTTCCCCCCTCCCTCGCCCCAGGGGCTGCCCAGCAACCCCGCTCTGCGGAGAGAGGCTTTCTGCCCCGGGGAAGCGCTGCCCTCTCCCCGCCCGCGAGGCGCCTGGCGGAGCCCCCGCGGCAGACGGCCCCCTCGCTCGTTCACCCTCCCGCCCACTGGAGGGGGCGGAGCCGGGCTGGCTGGCGGGCGGGCTGGCTGGGCGAGCCCGTGGCGCTACCCCCCCCCCGGCTGGCTGCTCCCCGCCCTGCTTGGCCCGGGGCGCGCGCGCGCGGGAGAGAGCCGGCGAGCGGCTGGGCGGAGGGGCGCGCGCCGAGCGGGCTGCTGCTGCTGCTGCTGCTGGTGGCGGCGGCGGCGGCGCGATGAGCGGGGCCGGGGCGGCGGTGGCGGCGGCGTCGGGCTGCAAGAGCGAGAAGCTGGACGAGGCGCAGGCGTTGGCCCGCAGCTGCGCCGGCAGACCCGACTTCCAGCCGTGCGACGGGCTGTCGCTGTGCACCACGCACAGCCACGGGCGCTGCTTCCGCCTGCACTGGTGCTGCCACCTGGGCTGGTGCCACTGTGAGTAGCCGCTGGGGACGGGGCGGCGGCAGGCTGCAGGGGCGGCGGGGCGAGGCGGCGAGGGCGCGCGGTCGTCTGGCCAGGTGGCTGCATCCCGCCAGGGGTGGGGTGGGGTGGGGTGGGGTGGAGAGGGGGAGCCCTGTCTGCGTGGCTGGGCTTCACGCCCTGGCCCTCCTCCTCCTCCTCCTGTCGGCATGGAAGAGGGCCGGGCTGCCGTCGCCCTTCTTCCCTTCGCCGTCTCCGCGTTGCTTCGCCCCCGACAGGCTTGGACGTGGGATCGATAGCGACCGATCGCCTGGTGCCCGGGACGCCGGAAAGATCGACCCGCCCTCCCGGGGAAGAGAGCTCGCTCGCGTGTTTCTGACAAGGACAAGCGAAGAAGGGGCTGGGCTGGCAGGCTCGGGGCTGGGCTGGGTTGATACCCGGTGGGTCCAATCTGGGAGGACGGCAGAGGAGCGCGCGCACACCCCTTTCTCCCTTAAAGATGAGGCAGGATACCCTCGGCCCTTTTCCCCAGGGCGTGGGTGAAGGCAGAACCCACCCCCCACCCCCACCGATTCCACCCTCTTTCTTTGCAGCAACAAGGAGCTAGCTCCCTCTCCAGTTTCAGTCTACTATAACCACTGGAGTTGTAAATTCCATGCATAAGTACAGATGTTCAGACAGGAAATGGACCCATCCTTCAGGTTTATTAAGCAATGAAATCTGTGCCGTTTCCTTGCTGGAGCTTACACCAAGGCTTATTATAACTTGCGTACAATCTTGTACCAGTATAAATAGTAGTAATTAAAAGCAAGCTCCTGGGTTTGATGAGAAATACCATATGCTTTTCAGGGTGGGGAGCTGATCCATTGGGGCTTTAAAAAAATCAGTGCTCTCTGTAATTAATTCTCAGAGAGTAGAGCCATGATGCAGTTTTTGTATATTGCTATCTGGTTTCCAGTTGTTAATAAAGGAATTTAATGTAATGCCTTTGCTTGAAGAATAATTCCAAATATGGTAAAGAAATATGGCTTTGTTTAAATGTATTCTTTATAAAAGGGTTGCTCGGCTCTTCAATTTTCCCTTCTCCCTAAGTTAAAGGTTCCTAATTAATTAATATATATATTCAATAGGCTAAATAATATGTTTTCAGTCTTCTTCCCATGTCTATGGGCATACTGTACTGAAATTTACTCACTACCTCTATCTGGAACTAGACACAATGAATTTCAGCTGCGGTCGTTGCATTATCTTAAGCCAGAAAACTGAAAGACAGACACATGGGGCTTGTTTATAGCAAAGAAATGGCATTTCTGGTTCAGTGTACTGTTGTTCCCATCCAAATTTCCATGGGTTTTCCCACACACAAAACGTCATGTGCTGTGGGCTCATCCCAGTTCTTATGTCTTGAGGATCTAAATTAATAAGTAACTTCATAGTTTTCAACTGGTTTAGAAATTAAACCTGTTTTGCACATCAGAAAGGCATTGTTATCTCCTGAAAACTGCCTGACCCAAACAAAATTTCTAGGCTGTCCACATCAGTATTTTCTCTCGATGACTTTACCTTTTCATGCGTGTGATCTTGTTCTGCTCTATTATTGTTTTTTTTTTCAGTCTTGCATACTACCTGTGATACATCATCATGTCAATAATGCTTTAGCTCTCCTGAGACTGCCAACATAGTTAGGATGGCCAGGTTTTACTAATTCTCCAATCCACCCCACCTATGCTGTTGTTCCTAGATATCCTATTAGCCACTGTTCGCAACCTGTACGTAATTTGTTGGCTAGCTTCTTCAAAATTAGGCTGTTGCTGCTTGGAACTGTGATCTGTGAAAGCTGTAATGATGTCATGCACATCACTAAGTGCTTTCTGAAAGTGTTTTTGGCTTCCTGTCCATAAAACACACTGTTAAGCCAATTGGAATCTACTGCCTTGGTGCTTCTAATCAAGTAGCTGAGTTGATTCACCCACTCCCGCACTACTATGGTTACAACATGATTAGGTACCTCTTCTGAAGCTCAGAGTACTTATCTTTTAACTCCCAAGATTTTGTGCAAGCATTCATTGCACAACACTCCCATATATTCGCTTGAACCTACAGTCCCTATCCAGTTAGCAACTTTGTAGAGCTCTGCATGTATACCATTAAAAATGCACAGCTTTGATTTTTTGACAATTCTCATTAAGAATTGTATGGGTGTGTGCAGCATCTGTTTGTCAGAATTGGCCGTTGGATTATTTTGCTTGGAAAATATAGCATTACACTCTGATAACATGTCTGCACTTGGAGGGGGAGGGTATCTGCAAGCTGCATGGTAACCATACTGATCATGCTAATGTACGGTAGATGTGGAGAATTATGGAGTTGATGCAGGTTACAGAGGCAACACAGAAGAATGTTAATACAAGACCCCTACAAAAGGGATACCTTCTTTCAGTGCTAAACCAGTGATACAGGATGCTGATGTTAACACAATGGTGGAAACTGGATAATTTTGACAGTGGAAAGCAGAAGAGTGTGAGCAGTGGTGTGAGTTTTCCAGAAAACTCAGAAAATTTTCTGATGCCCTGAACTGAGCGTGATTTGTGTTAGCATTTTTTTTACTTATATTTAATAAACAAAAAAAATAAGTACCCTATGTTAATTTTATGCCCCACTAGGAACAAATAATTGTACTGAAATGTTTGATTAGGAAAAAAATGAACCATGTGTGATTTAAATGTTACATTCAAACAAATCCAGAGTTTTATGTGACAAGTATTTTTCTTGGAATAAGGCTGGCAAAAATGTAAAGACAATATAGCATCTACATCCTTTACATTGTGTAAATTTAAGGGAAAAGCCAAGACATTGAAAAATGTTAACATGCTAATTTTAGAGTACCCAGAGAATTGCGCATGTGGCTGTTGACTCGTCTGTTTTGACAGAATTTAACCCACAGAGGTAACTGGGGAACCTCACTTTCACCGTCACTCTCTGTAGTTAGATCACGATGGGTAGCCATGTTAGTCCGTCACTAGCAGTAGAAAAGAGCAAGAGCCCAGTAGCACCTTAAAGACTAACAAAATTTCTGGCAGGGTATGAGCTCATACCCTGCAAGTAATTTTGTTAGTCTTTATGGTGCTACTGGGCTCTTGCTCTTTTCTACTCCCTGTAGTGTCACTCACTTGTATTACCGGTACTTGTTAGTTCCATATCAGATTTGTGATTACATTATCCCTTCTACTGTGGGAGAGGAGAAGTATTAATAAGAATTTTCACTTTGGTTTTGATTTTACCTGTACAACCATTCAGTTAAATTCGTAAATTTGATTTTTATTTGGATTAATATATGTCTTTGTGGTTATATTCTCCCGTTCCCCCAATTACAAATCAGGAAAACTTTACACATTCTCTCACACAATTCCTAAAAATAATCAAATGAAAAACTTTAATTACAACTTTAAACATGCCACCCCTGTCTAATATTGTATTAGCAGTGATATCCACTCATTGTTATTTTATTAAACAATTAATCTTTAGAAATGGAAAGTGGTCTGTGGACAAATAAAGCCCAGGAAAGTTTTTCAGAATGAAAACTTTTCCACCCCACAACTTAAGTGTGATTGATGTTGTAGAAACAGAGCTATCATGAGAAAAATTAAGATAGTACTGAGGTTATTGGATATAAATATTGTCGGTGCACGGTGGTTGGCTAGACAAATCAGGCAGTTGGATAGATTTGAATAGACTTGTCCATAAAAGTTATGGACAAACCAGGCAGTTGGATAGATTTGAATAGACTTATCCATAAAAGTTATTCATTCTGTAGAATATTCAGAACTGAGCATCCATCTTTGAAATAGCAGAATAAAGTCACATATTGTGTGTAAGGCTGCAGCAGTGTGTCAGGGAGTGTTGGTGGGAAAAAAATAACAAGAGGGGACTTGAGTGAGGTGGTCTTTGGATTTGTGTGTGCTCATCCCCTCCTGGCCCTGTAGGTCCAGTAACTAATTTTTCAAGTTAAAAATGGCAGACAATGTTTGTTGTATTTAAATCAGTATATTCCACTTTTCCCTTTTAACAAAGTGGCTCAAAGCTTAGCAAGAAAGATGAACTGTAAATGAAGTATAACTGACTTATAAATGACTTATAACCAGCATGGATGAATAACAGACATAGCATAAAAATCAGCAAAAACAGACAATAAAACAGCCTGTGATCTGGTCCCTCCTAACAAAACATACAGCAAAAAAAATCATCACAGTATTTAATTAAATATTCCATTGGTAGTAGTTGCTGCTTTTGTATTGACACTTTCCCCCCATTTTTATGTGAATATTTGGTTTTGAGGTTGTTTAAGGCCTGCCATAAATTGTGAATTAATTACTCCTCTGGGCAAGCAATCATTTTTAGTTATTCATTAAATTTATATCTTGCTTATCTTCCATCATGTATTGTCTGATAACACATTCCAAGGAAGTTTCTCATGCAGATATTGGGCAGTCTCATACTAGCCATGCTTCATTAAGCTTTACTCATTGTGGGCCTTCAGGCCATACCCTAGGACCTACAGAATGTTTCTTACAAGTTTAGCCAAAAAGACAGTCTGCATGTACCCCCCAGGAATATTGTGTTAATTAAAGATACTTTTAAACAAATGACTTTTAATTTCTACACGTAAGACGTGGGTAATCAGTATATAGAGATGATATTACAGAATCCAGAATATTTGATTAAAATTAATTTTACTGTCAGTTTTCTTTGATTCTAGTTATTGATTTATAATAATGTTTTTTAAATGAAAGCAATTTTCAACATGCAGCGCGGGCAGTTATTTTGCTGTTATTTTTGGCATAGCTAAAACTAGCAGTTTCTGCAGCCTCTACAGTCAGGGCCCCAGGTAAAGGTTTCCTCTGTGTACCTTCTCACATTACCCAGACTGAACCCAGCATCAAACAAATCACATGTCTTGCATGGTGTTATGGACTCTCAGTATAGGGTCAGCATCTCTGGGTTGGGAAATACCTGGAGATTTTGGGGGTGGAACCTGGGGAGGGTCTATTGCCGTAGAGTCCACCCTCCAAAGCAGCCATTTTCTTCAGGGGGACTGATTTCTCTCATCTGAACATCAGTGGTAATTCTGGGAGATCTCCAGGCCCCACCTGGAGGTTGGCAGTTCTACCTAAGATGACCAGGGCCCTTAGAACTTTGTCCCACTAGTCCCTTCTTCTCAGCAGCCCTGTCTACAGGCCCCAGTGCTAGTATTAAGGAAATTGCTTTCCTGTATTTTTTTTGTGGCAGGGAACATCTTCCAACCTTATGACCTTTGTGGCTGTAACCTGGGCAAGGGCTCTAAGGTATCTCATTTAACTAGCTATAGTTGCCTTATTGATTGCCAAGTTACTTGGACAAATTTCACAACATACTATTGTAGGACCTGTTTTTCTTTAGGGTTCTTGGGAACAGTTAATTAATATTGTGACCAGTTTGGAACCTTTTTCATAGTTAAAGGGTTTAAAACTTTCTTGTGTCTTCAATGAATCATAGACAAAAGACTTAATGGATAGACATAGACGAATGAGGACTGGGAAGGAACCTTTCCCCTGGTCTGATAATAGCTTTTTTAAAATCCTCAGAACACTGATTAGGTCCAATCAATAACCATTAATATATTCCTGCACTGTTGTGGCCATGTAATATTTTCTGATCATTTTAGTGCTGCATGTATCTGTCAAAAGCTTTCATGGTGTTATGTAACGAAGTATGAATTCTGGCCTTAAGTATATACCATTTTCCCCAACTCTGTTTGCTTCCTTTTCTTGCTTAAACTGTAACAAACACAATTTCTTTTCTTTTTTTTAAGTGCATTTAAGTTTTTACGTTCTTGGGGATGGTGTTTGCTCTTGGGCAAGCTCTGAACCTGACAATACAAAGACTAGTCCTGTGGTATATCTGGGAAGGCTGGAGATGCAGAGCAGTCTGTGAAAGTTAGCCTGTAGTCTTGAGATTGAAAAAAATATATACATTTTTATCACAGTGGTGTGAACAGGGAGGCACAAATAAGACTTTCACATAATGATACATATGTGAGTACTTGCACTGCTGTACTTAAGGGGAGGGATTTCCATGGGGATGCCTTAACTTAATTATGCACCTATGACCTTAAACCTTCCATGTGATTGAATAGGTGTTCGGCAGAACTTGTTCTGATACAGCATTTGAGATTTTTTAGCTGGTTTCCTATTATCTTTTCGGGCATGTTCAAAATTTGAAAATGGCTTGGACCCTCTCCGCTTTAGAACAGGGATCTCAGAATTCTGAGAAAATGGCTGCTGTTGGAAGTGGGGCCAGTGAAAATTTCACAGAAACTCATTAAACTAGTGTGATGCTTGAGGTGTTTGAGGTAAAGTAGTTTCAAGCAAATACACGCCCGATGAAGACAAACTAAGCCCAGCTGTCAGCTCAGGCATCTTTGAAGGTCACACAGATTCAAGAGAGAAAGGGGGGGCACAGCAAAGGCAAGGAAAGTGTATGAAAGGCAGCAAAAAAGAAAAAGAATAGAAAATAAGGGGTAAGAAATTGGTGTGGAAGAGATTAGGATACCAAGCAGCAAGTTGGCTCCAGGAAAGGCATCAGCAGGAGTCATGGGATGAATGAGGGCCACATTACAGCTTACTGTTCTAGAGATTGTTTCGTCTGTGGCAGCCCATAAGATCATTGCAAATTCTGCGTATAATATGGCGGCTAATCTGTTAGGAACATCTGTATATGGAGATTTTTTTGTCTCTTGGCACCTGCCTTTTACGTTTAGTCTGATGCTCTGGTGGTGAGTTTATTCTTGAATGTTCCTCTGCCTGCTTCTGGGCAACATTTTATCCCCTGCTAAAGGGCATGAGATCTGCCTCTGTCTCTCTGAGTGTACCTTCTGAAATATGTCCTACGTGTGGACCTATTGAAAAACTCCATAGCCCAAGCAGGTTCTATGAGTACTGTAAAATGTGTCTCTGGGTACATATTGAGGGTGGAGCTACACACTGTCTATAGTTATGTTATCCGTTGAGCAATTTAAAGAGGATAACTGGCAACAAGGTGGCGGGAGAGGTGAAGGGTTTTAATCTTTTTCCTTTGCTTCAGTTTTCTGCAGGAAATCACTACTCCCATACTGCTTTTACTCCTGCTGGTATGTTTTTCCCCCTAAAGAGACTAGAAGCTGTTTGGGTGGTGATAATTTGCTGTAGGAAAATGGGGTAAAAGGAAGAGGTTAAACAGTATTCCCCTCTTGCAAGGTTGCTCTTCCCTTTAAAACTGATGTACCACCATCAGTGGCTGCATTGTATAAAACAAAAATAATTAAGTGAAAAAGGATAATGGAACATATAGTTCTGTCCTCTAGGTGCTGGAGATTAAAAATGGGATCTATCTAGTAGTGTATTTTCAGTTAGAGCTATAAAGTACAGATAATTGCATACAGCCATAAATGTCCAGGTCATTCCTGTAAACACTGAATTATTATGCTTTTTGTTTCTTTTCATAATCATTGGAGGGCTAATTCATACAACCAGGTTTTCCATGTCATAATGGAAAGTCGTGCCGTGCCATCAAAGAGTAACAAACAAATCGTAGCGTCTTAGCATATTAACACAATCTTTGTCAATGGGAGGCAAACTGAGTATGATAACTACCATGTATCAATTATGATTTTAACTTGTGTGATTTGTCCCTGAAAAGATCTGTTCCACAGCTGACACCTGCTTCTTTTATGTTTGTGATGAGGAAAAAGGAGGCTTAGATTGTTCAAGTGGGAAGCGTAAACAGATGTGGAACAATATCAAGGATTAAAATCAAACCTTTACTTCATGCCTCCAACCCGAAGGATTAATTTTGTACAGAGCATTGATTTTTTGCTTCACAGTTCTGTAATAGGTTTTTCAATTAAGGGTCTTTTTTGCAAATGCAAAGCAGCAGGATGTAACATCATACACATGATACATCTCCTGAAAAAAGCTTTCCAAAATATTATCTGATATTGACTTACCAGTGCCGAGCAACCTTGGGAAAGTCAGATAAAAAGTAAACTTCTAGTTCTGAAAATATGTTTGGATTTGCCCAGTTCTAATTAGCTACTTGCTTTCAAACTGGAAGTGATCTGTTTTTTGAGGGGGGAGGGAAACTAACAGAGTAGAATCAGATCATTACAGTCACATGCCAGTTTTGTAAGATCTGGTTGACAAATATTCTTTAAGTTTTCGTGGTATTTATGCTCTTCTGCCCTACCTCATAGGAATGTTCTAAGGATTGATGAATCTGTGTCTTTGATTCGAGCTGTTGTTCTGCACATGCAGCATTGTTTTGAGTGGACAATATTTTTTAGATTTATGGGACTGTCCTAAGACTGTGAGCAGGGATCACACTGACCATAAGGCCAGCCCAGAGAGCAGCAGCTGTGACTCATTGCACTTGAGGAAATTTATTACTACTTACTTAAGAAAAGGCCAGCCCAAATCACTTGTAGATTAACACTTTGTCCACTCTGCAATATAATGTTCCACCTGCATTTCTTCTCTTAATTACGCTCCACATTGAAAAGCGACATTTTATTTCCATCATGAATGTTTCTAATTTCATATTCCACCCCTTGAATGCATTTAGATTTTCTGTTTGATATGTTAAAAGGGCCCTCTACAATCAGATAACATCTCCTGGGAAAGGTGCTTAAAGTTTCGTAATCAAGTTGCCTCTTCTCTTGTGATTAATCCAAACAGATTGAGGTCATTTTTGACCCTGTTAAAGCTGTTAGTAGAATCAGTCATGAAGCAGTAGCAGATAACTTTATTACAGAATACAAAGCAGAGGGGAAATGTGAATTAACAGAAAGCCATAAATTGTAGTTTGACAGTTTCACACATCAGTGTCTGAAACCTTAATGTAGGATGAAACTTCCAAAATGGAGAAATACTTTAGTTTCTCATCACATCACATCTCTTTCTAAAAAGCAGACATATGTACAAGTTCTTTGTGTGCTAATAGTTTTCAGGGGTACTGTTGTGACTACTATTGAAAGACAGAAGGTTCTGGTAGTGAAGTCGTTCACTTTCAGAAAGATTCCCCCCCTTTTTTTTTGACACAGATAGTCCTGAAAAGAATACAAGGTCAGAAAGAAGTTTTGCACTGAGGGTAGAAAAGAGGCAATGGGTTTTCATCACAGCAAGGTGGTGACAATATTTTAGTAAGGTTGTGAAATCTTCCTTAGTCTTTTTTTTTTTTAAGGTTGATCAGAATTGCTTCATTGTTATCCTGCCTTTGGGCAAATCTTGGATTTCAACTAGATAATTTTTAATATCCTTAAAGATCTATGGCTATTTCATGGATTTCCATTCCTGCTGCAAACTAGCAGGTGTAGAACATTATGAACCATGAATGTGTCAGTGAGTAGACCTTGATAGCTTGGGTCCAAGGGTTTGATGATACACAAACTTGATGATACTCAGCTTGATTATACTTACATTCAGTAACTGAACCTCCTTCGTGTGCCTTTGAATACTGGTGGTGTACAGCAGGAAATGGTTATCCTCTTCTTTCTCCAAGAACCTCAGGGACATGTGCATAGGTCAATCACTGTTTTAGCCTAATTCACCTTACAAGGTTGTTGTGAAGATAAAATAGAAGGGGACTATGAATACTTCCCTGAGGTTCTTGGAGAAAGGTGGAGTAAACATTTATGGTTGTGTTTATCACATAACAATGATGACTGACCCGTAGGATCATATGTTGAAAAATAGATCCAGGAGAGCCAGTGTGGTATAGTGGTTAGCATTGAACTAGGCCCTGAGTTCAAATCTCTGCTCAACCGTAAATCTCCATGGACAATCTTGGGCCAGTGTCCTGAATGCTGGTAGATATGAGGGCCGGAGGCAGAGAGTGTAGTCAGGCCCCAATCCAGGTTCAAGCACTGGGTAGTTCAGGTCTAAGGCATCAGTACCAGAAGGGCCATCCCAGTCCAGGGTCAGGGTTGGTTCCAAGGTCAAGGTAGCCAGAGTTTACAGAATAGCCAGAAGATACAGCTAACACATAAGGTGGTTATGACGAGTTGCTCCCACACAGAGCCCATCTTGCTGCCTGCTTAAATAGGGCCTTATTTTGTTAAGAAGCAGGCCAGCTGTTGCTCATTAAGCAAGCCTGGTGGAGCATATCAGTCTTCATTATCACTGATGGCTAGTGCTCTACGCTGGCTAATTAATCTGTTGCTTCGGTCTTGTATTGCCGCTCTGAGCCTTTGACGTCTCCATTCAAGAGGTTTTGGTGATCCATTTAATCCATCCAGTGGAGATGGTGGCTGTGCCTGGGCCTCAGGCACAGCTGAATCCTCTGAGCCAGAAGGCTGTGAACACTGAGAGGTCTCTTCTGCTTTGGCTGCTCTCCAGCCTGTTGCTGCTGCTCCTCTGTCCTCACCCAGCTTTCTGCCTCTATCTTTTCTTCAGGATGTCTGAGCAGACTGACCCATGACAACCAGTCACTTTCAGCCGTACCTATCTTGCAAGATTACTGCTAGGGTAAAATGAAGGAGTGGAGAACCATGTAAACTGCTACAGTCTCCTTGGAGAAGGAGTGGAATAACAATGATAGATAAATGGAACGTAGAACCAGGCAATATAATACACAGACAAAAATAACCAATAAACATTAAACTTTCTTACCTGTGCATTATTAGACCAGTCTGACTTACCCGTCAAACCGATATATTAACTGTGCTGTGGGAAACTACAATTTTGCGAAACTAGGAGTTTTATATGTGGTGTTATAATGGAGTTTTATTAATACCATATTATGACCCTGTCCAGTTTCTTCCTTTGGCAGGAGATAAGCAATTATAAGAACTGGGGGGATTTGTATGTGTATTTGGGGAAACACCCAGTTTACCCTTCATAACTGTCCTACTAAAATAAATGTGCCTTGTGAACTGGAAGAGGAGTTGAAGAAATACTGGAACTGGGAGAGTAATATAGAAGTGAAGGGGGTGGTAAATGCTTCCTTGAGACTGAGAGTTGTGCTGCCCATGCTCAAGGAGGCAGTGATGAGACCTGTTTTGGAAATACCATCCCTGAGCTCTAGAAATTTTTCATCCAATCTCCAATCTTCCATTCTTGAGCAAGGTGCTAGAGTGAGTTGTTGCCTCTCAGTTCCTGGTTTTTTTTGGAAGAGATTTATTTCATGGACCCATCTCAGTTTGGCTTCAGTCTGGAATTTGGAAAAGAGACTGCTTTGGCCGCCTTAGTGGATGACCTCTATTGAGAACTAGATGGGAGAATGTGACCCTGCTATTTCTGCTGGATCTCTCAGTGGCCTTTGATACTGTCGACCATAGTATCCTATGGAGCCACCTCTCAGCCCTGGGACCAAAGGACACCATATTATGGTGGTTTGTATCCTATCTGGGAGGTTGGTCTCAGAAGGTAGTGTTGGGGTATTCCTGCTCTGCCCCATGGCCATTGACCTGTGGGGGTGCTGCAGGGTTCCATCTTATCCCCCATGCTATTTAATATCTATATGGAAAAGTTGGGAGAGGTCATCTGGAGGATGTCACCAGTATGCAGCTGATACCCAGCTGTACCTTTCTTTTCTACATAATTCCAAGGATGCTGCTGATGTTCTGAACTGGTACTTGGCGTCTGTAATGGGCTGGATGAGGGTGAACAAGCTGAAACTTAATCTTGACAAGACAGAGGTTCTCTGAGTTAGTAGAAAGGCAGAGCAGGGAGTTCAGATATCCCGTGTCAACTGGAGTTATACTCCCCTTGAAAAGCCTGTTTTGCAGCTTGGGAGTTCTGCTTGACACAGCAGTCACCTTACAAAAATGGGTGGTTGATGTGGCTCAGAGTGTGTTTGCCCAGCTCTGGCTGGTGCATCAACTGCGTCCATTCCTGGGTCAGTCAGATCTAGCCACAGTAATCCACGCCTTAGTTACAGCTAGATTGGACGATTGCAACGCCTTCTACTTGGGGCTACCCTTGAAGAGGGTTCAGAAGCCGCAGCTAGTCTTCCGGCCAGTGTCAGCTGTCGGGAGTATATGTTCCCAATACTACAGCAATGACACTGGCTACCGATCCACTCCCAAGCTCAAGTCAAGGTGTTGATTTTGTCCTTTAAAGCCCTTCATGGCTTGGGACCTCAGTATCTGAAGGACCGTCTTCTTCCATACATTCCTGCCTGGGAATTAAGATCAGGGGAGATATCCTCCTGACCCACCAATTAAAGATGCTTGTTTGGTGGGTACATGAGAGAGGGCCTTTTCTGTGGCAGTCCCACAAATATGGAACAACCTCCCCAGGAAGGTGCACCTGGCCCCCTTACTGTCATTCTTCATCAGGCAGTTGAAGACAGTTGTATTTAGGATTGCATTTTGATTGATTTCGCTTTTATTATTGGGAGTCCTAATTGGAGTTTTTAATCTATGACTTTTATAATTGGAGTTTTTATTGTGTTTTTATAATGTTTTATATTGTAAGCCACCTTGAGTTCCTCAAGGGAGAAAGGTAGCGAACAAATGATTTAAATAAAACAAACAAATAGGGCAAACCTGGAACATCTGCAAGAATGATTTCTGTAATGGAGAAATTGACTCTCCATTTTTCTTTTCTCTCCCTCCTTTTTCTTTGTTGTACTCTCTCTCTAGTTTTTCCTTATATTGTGTATGATATGTTGGCTAGTGAAGAGGTGTGTCAGAAATAATGAACACACAATGAGTTTGGGATTTGGGAATCTCATGCTATCCTCATAAAGCAAACACAGGGCACTTACAAGAGAGAATTGGCAGGCAGAAGGAGGTATATCTTCCTCCGTTTGTCAGTTCTCCCATACAGATCTTTTCAGGCTTTTAAAATGTTTTCTCCCTTAGCTGGGCTCTGAAACCAGAAATTCTGCTAAGGGAGAGCACTTGTAAGGGGAAATCAGGTGTGGGAATGGTTCAGCACCTCATCTCCCCCCACCCCATAAATGTTTCTTCTGTCCCTGCATATTCATGTTACCACAATCAAACATTAGTTTGGGAACACATTTGCCAGAGTAATTTGTAGTTCTTCCCTTAGTTACAAGGGGAATAAAATATGGAATGGGGGTGGAGTAATAATTAATGTAATATTTCTTGTATCATGAATGTTTCGATTTTATACATGTTTCCAAATATATATATAATTTTATACACGTTTCCATTTTTATACGTTTCCATTTTTAAAGTATTTAAAATTTATATTTACTTACTAAACTGATTATTAAGTATCATACTTGTACAATTTAAACAGAGCTCATAGAGCAGATCAATGGGATTCTGTGGCTATGAAATACTTCGTGCAGAATCAAAAGACTCGTTGATTTGACCACTATCTTTGTATTCATACTTAAGTGTAGTTGCTCCATATACATTAGATTTATCTGACAATTTCCAGGTGAATATTTTGTACTAATTTCTTTTTACTGGATGATTGAGTGAACAGATGGATAAGGCATTAGTTAATCCTGGGGGTGGGGGATACAGCAAGTATTAAGAGGGGAAATAAAGACCCCATTGCATTCCAGTCTCAAATTTCATATGTCTTTCATTAACACAGATAGATTTAGTCCCGTTAGATACATATCCTTTAAAAGTGTCTCAAATATTTGTAGAATAAACTTGGTCTGTATTTCCCAAGACTAGTGGCGCCCTGACCTGGATAGCCCAGGAAAGTCTGATCTCACCAGATCTTGGAAATTAAGCAAGGTTGGCCCTAGTCAGTGTTTGAATTAGAGACCACCAGGAATACCAGGGTTGGTATGCAGAGGCAAGCAATGACAAACCATCCCTATGTGGTCGCCATAAGTCAACTGTGACTTGATTCCCCCCCCCAAAAAAAAATTTTTTAGAGACATATGTCCCAAGGCATGGATAACAACATTATGTGGTGTTGGACAAAACCACCATGTTGGATCCAGTGGTTCCTTTCTGCTAAATGGAAATCTTCCATTGGAGAAAGGGCTTTTTTCTTCAATAGGAGGAGTCTTCCTTCAGTGGACGATTGCCTGCTAAATGGAAAGGAATCTTTGGAACCAACCCATTATATTTTCTGTTCTGTGGAACCATGTCACCTGCCCCACGTGTGTTGTCTTCCCATTCTATGTTACTAGAGCAGTGTGGGAATCAGTCTTATTCAAGTGATAATAATGCTGCTAAGGTAACATAGCAAGAGGACTTTACATTCTTCTTTGGGGCAATGCATCTTGTCTCTATAGCAGATTTATTATATTGCAGCCTGCATGTGCATCTTTTCAGTAGCTGTGGAACTGCCTGAGTTTTGGTTTATATATTGCATACTGTCCCTTTGTTGCTGCACAGTGGCAACAGGGAAATCACACAAACCTATTCTTCTGTGGGAAAACACCAATGTCTGTAAAAGCAGATTTGCGAAAGGGAACACTCCCTCTTTCCTGTCCTTTTTGTCTGTGTAAAAGGGAAAAGGACAGCAAAATGGCAACCCTCTTCTTCACTTATTGCCTCTCTCTGCTTTACTTACACTTGTTGGATTTGAGTTCACAGAGGATGCCATTGGACAAGGAAGAGGACTTCTCAGAATCTTGCCTTCCCAGTCAATGTTGCACTTCTCATGGCAGCCTGCATTCTATTTTTGTTTTTTAACCAGGTAATCAAGGGAATGCCACTTTTGATCTCAAAGGTGTGTGCGGGGGTGAGATTCCCGGACGTCTGCAACCATTTGTTGGGATACTTCTTGGTATTAGTTTTCTGTAGATGTTTAGGTCTGATTTGTCTTTTGATAGTGGTAGTAGAGGAAGATCTTCAGGGCTGGAGCATCTCAAAATCCCCTTCTAATTTCCTCAAAATTACTAGGCATCCTGGTAAAAGACAAAAAGTCGAAACCTCTCTACATAGCCATGATATTCTTTGGGTGATCTTAGACCACTTGCTTTCGTTTAGCCTACTCCATTTTATAGGGTGGTTGTTGGATCTAGTAGGGAAGGGGGTCCTGAATGGCACTCTGAGCTCATTGGCGGCAGGGCAGATTAAAAATATGATAGACAGCTAGACCTACCGGAATCCAAATGGTTAGGCATATCTGTGCATGAAGCCATAGAAGAATTTGTCATACAGCTGTCCGTGTAATATTAGTGAGGTGGAGGAGCTGTGGTGTTGGAAATTAGGAGATTCTCTGCCATGTTGTGGTGCATTTTGTTGTCATCGCAAACTGTTACTCCCGTTTCCCCAAGCAATTTAGTAGACATTTACACAGAATGTTTTTAGCTACTTGTGGGTGGTCCATGATGGTGATATTGAATTGCCTGCTCCTAATAGAAAAAGAGAAAATCCATTTCCCTGAAAGAAAGCTGAGCTCTGGTGATGGTGTTTGTATTGGAAAGAACCACTTTGTTACTTGCCTGAGAAATAAACCTGTTCTTCTAGTAGATCCATTAATGTTTACAATTCCTTCCTTCAAAAAATGCTAGGATTTTCACATGGCCGGGGTTTTTTTTAATTACCTTGGCTGTTTTAAATTTGAATTACATGTATATGTTTAAACAAAACATGTTAAGTCTTGAGAATATTAAAGATCTTTTTCCAGATAATATTCACTTACAGTCTATATGGCAAAGATATATTCATGTGGGTTTTTCCCCAAGCAGGTATTAGTAGTTCATTGCTAATAATTAATTTGTTGTTAGTGGTTTTAGTGTAGTTTGGGGGGAAATGGATGTACCGATGGTGGTACTACACATGCTACACTGCACATGCTGCGGCACTGCACTAGGCCCTCACGTCTAGAATTGACTCATTTAATGTTTTGAGTTGTTTCTGTACCATTACACTCTCAAAATGATATCTGCCAGTCAGCATGATCTGAATAAGATTCAGAATCCCCTCTTTAGAAAGGACCTGCTTATTAGGAACCCCACTATGCCTTACCTGTCAGATATTACAAATCATGAATATCGTGGGGCTTTTATGCTCCTTCGATATGTTTCTCAAAGGGATATATAATAAAAAGCCAATGAATGCACAAAAATGCATATGTAACTAGGACGCATTAGAAACCACTGAACACGTCCTATTTGAGTGCACGTTATATGATCATATACGATCAGGTCCTCTGACTCCCTTGTTAGTGGATTGTCCCAGACCTCTCAGAAAACATTGTCTAGAGCTCCTTTTGTCAGACACAATATCAAATTTATCTGTTAGTATGGCTAGATTTGCCTGGCTGGCAACTAAAATAAGACAAAATGCACTTAAGGCTCTAGAACAGTGGTTCTCAACCTTTTTTTCACCATTGTTCGGAATATAATTCCCCCCTTCCCAAGATAGTCTAACTCAAAAGGTGCGTTCCAAATAATATGCATATTTGCTGATTAGTGGTCCCAATTCCCCCCTTGTTGAGAACCCCTGCTCTAGAATAACCAATCCATGATTAGAATCACTACTGTTTTATGTATACTTTGGAGGATTTTATCCCAGTTTTTAATCTCCTCTACATCTTTATCTTTTGTATTATCAGTTCATAACTATTTCTGTATATATTTAATTACAATTTTTTGGGATATGTGATGGTCTATGGCTACAAATAAAGTCTGTTGCTGTTGTTGGTATCTGCCAATCACTACACTTGCCTTACTTAGGACAGTGCTTTTAAACCTTTCATCTCTTTATTATTATTTTGCCATCAAGTTGCAGCTGACTTATGGAAACCCTGTAGGGTTTTCAAGGCAAGGTACATCCAGAGATGATTTGCTGTTAACCGCCTCTGTGCAGCAAACCTGGACTTTCTTGGTGGTCTCCTTTCCAAATACTGAGCATGGCTGACCCTCATTATCTTCCGAGATCTGATGAGACAGGGCTAGCCTGGACTATTCAGGTCAGGGTTTTCATATCGTACATCCTACCAATCTCTGTATCAAAGAACCTGGGTCCCACCATGATAGAAACAAAAGCCTACTTTTTCCAGCAATGGGTATTCATATGTTTACAGGCATCCTGTGATACTTATCATTTATGGTAAGTTTTAAGGTGATAAAATATCACAGTAATGTTATTTGGAGTAAATTATATTGCTATTTACAAAAGATTTGAAATGTATATCTTCGCAATTACTAAGAGAAAATGTATATAAAATGATGTATAAATGGTATTTAACACCAAAGAAATTAGCAAAGTCATCTCCCTCAATGTCACCTAACTGTTGGAAATGTAATAAAGAAGTAGGACCTTTTCATCATATTTGGTGGACTTGTGAAAAAGCTAAGAAATTTTGGGAGATGATACGTAATGAAATAAGGACCATTTTACAGCAAAATATTTCTAAAACTCCTGAAATGATGCTATTAGGTATGATACCAGACACTATTTTCACTCATCGATCTTTTTTGATATTTGCCACCACTGCTGCTCGAGTAATATATGCAGCTAAATGGAAGATTGATAAGATACCAACTAAAAAAAGACTGGATTAATAAGATGCTAGAATTGACAGAGATGGTGAAACTTACGGCTTTGTTAAATCAGACTGATAATGTACAATTTCTGGGGGAATGGGAGGCGTGGAGAATTTACTGTGAAAATCAATTCGCAATGGGTTCATTTAAAGGATATTCTTTGATTTAATCTCTTATATATACTTTGTATTATTGTTATATTAAGGTACTTAATTAACAATTTTTTACCAAGATAAGATACCTATATATTAATTAATAATATGGGGATTGGTTTCGTTAGCAAAGGTATATACAATTTGTTTTTTTAGATGGAAGAGAGTGAGGGGGAAGTCATTTTAAGTTTAATTACTATGATCAATATCTTGATATTATTTGTATTAATTTTAACTACGATGATTTATATGTTGATACTTTAAATGAAGAAAATAATAAAAAAATTGTAAAAAAAATTCTTAGTAATTGTTATGAAAACCCTGCACTCTTTCAGTGGTGCACAAATTACTGTTGAGAACCATTGCCTTAGGAGACCTCATCCGGCTCATGTTTTGTTGTAATGCAGCACCTGCCATAGATATGATAGAGAGGTATGAATGCCACATTCTCCCATCATGCCTCAATCGTATGTGCCATTCTGGTCTGCGTTGGCAAACTCAAACGTCCCTGCCCAACCTTTTTTTCAAAGGAAGAATCATATGAATTGTCCACACTTGTGGCCCCTTCAAGTGATACAATGCAGGCATGGTGGGAGTGTTAAATTTATGTGTGTTTGTAAATCAGACCCATGTTGAACTGTTTGTACTTTTAATAGCCAATGCTTAATGTGTGTTGTGGTCAGCTCTCTAATCTGTTTCTGTATCCAAGAAGAGTAGTGGAAAAAATAGTGATATAAAAGCACCTCTAAGAATTTGTAGAGTATATTTTTTTCTTAGCCAAGTCATCTGTCCACACATACAGGATTATGGGGTAGGGCTTCCAGACCAGGGAAGATGAAATAGGCTCTAGCCAAATCCAAGCCATGGCACATCTCTTATTTGGGAAATAAAGTGCCGTTTAAGGCAGTTCCAAATGAAGGGTTTTGTTAGTCAGCCACACTGATTCAGTTCACCGGACACCCACAAGCCACATGAGTAGTGTCCAGAGCACTGCTAATCTAGACAGACTGGCAAGATTAGTGTGGGCAACATAACACTGGTGACTATCATTCCGAATAAAGGTCAGTCATGTCCTTCAAAACCAAAGAAGTTCATAAGCCTTGGCAGATGTTTCTGAAGTAATAGAGGAAACAAAAAAGAGAAGCATCCCTTGACAATTAAAATGTTGCAGGCCATAGCATCTGAAAAAGGAAAATGAATATGAAGCAGCATTGGAGATGTATTGGCCAGCGCAGCTAACAAGTTTTCCTTGCCTAGCACACTGGTTGATTGGGAGACAGTTCTCAAATGTTACACTTCCAGGTGCTGTTAAACCAAGCTGTTAGCTTCTGGTTAGTTAAACCTTTGTTTTGGAACGTGTTTGAATATATTGTATAAATGGTTCCGTGTAAGTAATCTTTTGTTGATAGGAGCTGTTTCCAGGGCTTCATCTAAGCCAGTGCTCTGTCTCTGGACATGATTCGAATGCTGTGGAGATGTGAAGTGTAATAAAAGGCAGTGCATCTGAGCAAGGGCAGAGTGTTGCCACTAAATTACCTCAATGAGCCTCAACATGAGCTGGGTTAAGAAAGAGCACTTGTGGGTAAAAGGGTGCATCTTCCATACATGCTTGAAATCCAGTACTGCTTATGTCAGAATTAAGCACTGGCTGTTTCCCTCTCTTTAAATTGGTGTGACAGTGGCTGTTTTCATAGACATACATGTGGTGCATGCAATGTAATTCCTAATCTTGTTTGAAGTCTCTTGATTTTCTGTGCTTTTTTAGTTGTACAACAAATTTAGTTGTATAGCAGAAGAAGCTATTGACAAATTTGCTTTCATGTAACTTTCAGGAGTCACATGAGATGTGTATCTGATTGTGTGTGGGTACTAAGCAGGCTTGACACTCAAAATCAGCAGGAAAGAAGACCATCTTGGAACCATATGTATGCCAACTGGAGGAAGAGCAATGCATGTTTGATAAATGAGCAAATGCCTGCAGGAGTAGAAATTGATGTTTTTGTTTAAACTTTTTGGACAACTAATGGCATGTGTCTCAGTCCCTTAAGTTTAACATGTTTCCAGACTACAGTAGAAAACACATATCCAGTAGGGTTGCCACCTAAAGTTCTCCCATTATTTCAACTGATCTCCAGGCAATCAAGATCATTTCTCCTGGAGAAAATGGCTGCGTTGGATGGTAGACTCTATGACATTATACCCTGCAGAGATCCCTCCCCTCCCCAAACCCCACCCTCCCCAAGGCTCCACCCCCCAAAATCTCCAGTATTTCCCAACCCAGAGCTGGCAACCCTATATATCCAGGGATTTCTGCTTTGACAGCAATTGAGGAGGGCATTTTTATTAAAGGATTATATGGATGTCGTAAAATGGAATTCTGCAGTAGGGTACTTTCTATAAAGGTAGTAGTGTTGTAGTTTCAATTACCTGTGAACATTTTAAGCAGCTTTCTTTTTCTCTCTCCCTTTATACTGCATTGTTGGCTTATATTATACTGCCTTATTTTTGTTTTTGAATTGTGTGATTCAGTTTTGTTGCGTGATTCGTTTTATGTATTATACAGGTCTTTGTGGTGTTTTTATAACTGTAATCTGCCTTGAGTCTCAACAAGAAAAGCAGACCATAAATGAAAGCATCTGATATTGACCATGTCATTTCCTGTTAGACATCATCCTGTAGCAAAAGGCCCTTCCCTACCCACTTCCCAGTGCAAACCTAAATGGAGCATCTCAAATAATGCAAGTAACTTTGGTAAAGAGCATTTGACTTCACTGCATATTTATTCTGCTGTGGTTGATAAAATTTTAAAAGGAAAAACAAATGGCACAGGCTGTAGATTGAGAGCCTTTAAGTTTTGCTCGTAATCAGAGTTGCTGGAGCTGTGATGGCTAAATGCATTGTTTCCAGTTTCTCAGAGGGTATGTTAACCCAACAAAAAGTCCAATCAATAGCTTTGATTTTACTTCAGCTGTCATGTGATAGCTGTGACAGTAACCCTAACTGTTTTTATTTCATGTAATATACTTATTACAATCTATTAATATATTCATATTAGGTATTTTTATAAAGACTCTGTTCAGTAAGGCCAAGTATATAAACCTGTTGCAAGTCATTGTAATAAATCTTAGTATAGCATCAATTCAACCATTGCTTATATAAAAACAGCAGGCTTTATACATGGTAGGGGGAAAGCCTAATTGCACAATACATTATGGTCTGCATGTCCACCACTTCCCACGTCTAAGATAGGCCCTGTCTACCAGAGGTACACTGGGAGTCCCATGCTCAGCACTGAATTCCCAGGCATGCAAGGGCCTGGTTTGGAGAACAGGAAGAGGGGGCTTTTGCCCCTGCCTTGTGATGAAATGGGCCTAGGGAGCTTCTGTTTGCCCTGCTGAGGAAAATTGTGTGTAGTCCATGAGTACATGTGATCCCATTAGTACATAAGAGTTTATCCAGCAAGGAAAATAGTGATTTGCTAAAACCATTTCAGGTTGGAAAAATGAGCAAGGAGGATGTCTTAAGGCCCCTATCCCTGACATCACAGTCCCAAGCCAAATTGGGCCTCCACATGCCCAGAAATTCACTTCTGCTTGGAACTCCCAGGACATGTCTGGGAGACAGGACCCATGACTGATGTAGCTGATGATGTATCTCTTACTTAGGGGCATGAATTTTCCATTGTATTTCATAGAAGGATAGATATGGTCTGAATTCTGCAGGTGGTAAATTAGGGACCTAGATGGATTGCTTTATTTGTGGATTATTTATTTTGGAGTTACTTATTTATGCTTTTCTCCATCTCAGCTAAAACAACTTACTTGGAAGTAAATAAAAATAAGAAAAGCATGGGAGTAACATTTGCATGATTTGATTTGTACAGTATACGCTTTGCTGTGGCTAATTTTGGTAAATTACATATGTTAATACTGAAAATAGATATTGTCAGTAAATTTGTGTTGATGCAACTGAAAGACTGGGCTTGAAATTCCAATGATAAATGTAAGACATAATTATAGTAGTTCCTATGTCACTGGCTAGAAATTAAGAGCCTTTGATGGAAGGATGCTGGCAGCAAGTTTGTGTGGGAAAGAATAAGAAATGGAGACAGACAAGGTACTAAAGAAGAATTATCTGTTTTGTCTTGCTTACCCAAGAACTTTTCCAGCTCATTATTGTGCAAAGAACATAGAGGTCAGAGGCTGGAAAGTGTTCTCTTGAATTAGATCCCGTTAGTTGTGGGTAAGGACAATAAACTATTCTCTTTGACTGTTTACCAGAGTGACATTTGAACAGACAGTCGTTTTAATTCCTCCATGTTTGTAACACTTCAGTCACCAAGTGACATGTTAGTAAACTGCATTTTTAGTAGGCTTTTTATCTAAACTAAGTGCTGCTCTTTTAAATTGTTCTCAGGTTTTTCATTCTTTGCTTTGGAGTTTCGATTTTCTGCTCCCCTCCCCCATGTATTTCTTGCGCTATATGAAAGCAGTACTTTCAGCTCTGTATTCGGTATGGCATAAAGAGTCCATTTTACAGACAGCATAATCCTATTTTCTTCTTATTAAACTGAATTACCAGAGTGCCTGAGGCATTCACAGCTTTGACGTCCTTTCACTTACTTCTTTTAAATTTTCTCTGTTGCCAGCCACATCCACAACAGCATCCATTTACTAGCAAGAGGAAAAACTCCACGCTTTCCAAAAAGATTTGGTTGTGTAGTAGACAAAAGAAAATGAATGTATTCATACCTCTGGGAGAATCTTACAGAATGTTTCCTCTTAGTTGCTGAGGAAAGATAGTCAGTTTCTTTCCACACAGTAGACCATGGCTCCTAACTCCTCTTCTTATGTCCTTCACAGGTAAATACGTTTATCAGCCTATGACTCCAGTAGAACTGCTTCCAAGCACCGAAATACCCGTTCAGCCTCGGGGAACCACAAACACCATCCAGATATCTGTCTCACTCACGGAACACTTTTTGAAGTTTGCGCCAGTCTTCCAGCCGCCATTACCCCCAGATTCCCCACGATTCTGCACCATCTCAGACCTCTTTATTGACAATTACCGTGTGAAATGCATCAACGGGAAGATGTGTTACGTGCAGAGGCAGCCTCCTGCTCTCTCCCATAAAATGAAGCTTCAGGAGGCCCCCACGTGCAATGCCTTAATTTTGAGAGAGAATAACACACCAAAAATAGATCATTGTTCTTCTCCCTCCAGCTCTGAGGATTCTGGGATCAATGCGGTTGGGGCTCACTATATGGAGTCATGTGATGAGGACACAGAGGAAGGGGCGGAGCTAAGTTCAGAAGAAGATTATAGTCCAGACAGTAGCTGGGAACCGGATGAGTGTCCCCTCTTATCACCCTCACAGTGTGAACTAGAAGTGATTGAAACCATAGAAACCACAGTGTGAAATGCTGAGCCGGGAGCTAGCTAGGTATACTTAAAATAATACTGGTTTTCTAGCATTTATACTGGCTTTTTCCCTCCTCACAGGTCCTTTTTTCCCTGTCCCACTCCAAGTGACAGTATTAGGCTTCTCTGAATCAGTTGCTTGATCCCAACCACTAACTTAATTTCCAAGAATCCTTTCTTGTATATTCTAAAAATTGTCAGATACTACAGATTCCTTAATAACAGAACGTGCCTGGTCTCAGTAAGAGGCACATAATTTGCAGAGATTAGACCCAATTGTGAAAGTAAACTGGTTTCAGATTATTTTTGGAACAAGGATTCAGCCTTTCATGCTCTTGCAAAACAACACCAGTAGGTCAAGCCATATACTTGGGAAGCAGAGCTGACTTCACCAAAAGGTCTTCTTTATTGACATTATTGGTTTGCCATGCTTTTCTTGTCCCAGGCTCTGCCATTGGGTCACCCCTTTCTAAATTACCTATGTATACCATCCTTTATTGGGCAGCTGTAGAGCAAAGCATGGTGTTTCCCTAATAAGCACAATGCACCTTGCTAATCAGAACTCTATTTCCAGTGCAAGAAAATGACGGATACACTTGCTAAAATCCTATGCAGAGAGAGTTGTTAACACTGCCAATGGACCAGGTTACATCGAGCAACATTCAGATATGGTTTTTATCATTACAAGAACAAGCCTAGGGCTTTGTGCACAGCTCAGAAATGGAAAACGTCTGGATTTGCAATAAACCATAGTTTGTCACTTTAGCCTAACCCTCTGAGCCCTGTTCATGGTACAGCAAACATGCATACATCCTGCAGGTACATGTGTATATCTGTTTGTAAGAAAGAGCCAGTGCACATACACTTTAAAAATAAAATTGGGGACCAACACCTGGATATAAATGTGGGGGTTAAATCATGCATTCAGGTTATGGGGATTTACTGTAACATAAGAATTAATGCAAGTACAAAGCAAAATAAAGTGTATATTGCATTCATATAACATATGAACAGAGATAAAGTAATCCTGGTGTGTAGGCAAGACACAAGTGACAGTTTGCGGTTAGGACATAAGGACAAAGAGTTTATAGCATACCTGGAATCTTTTGGTTTCTAAGCTCTGTTTGATGGGGGAGAGGAGAGCATGTGAACCCAAAGACTTCGAAGGTTCATTCTCATAAATGTGGCCAGCTAAAAGAAAGGTTGGCACTGTCATTCTAGTTGCGGAAGCATTTAATCAAAGAGCACTTGAAAAGGAAGTAGCTAATTGGTATAACCTTTTCCTTCCTGCACCAGGTCCCTCTTTAGCAATTTCGTCTCATTAACAGATGTAGAACAGATGAAAAATATACTGTGGTCAGAAAAGTCTTCTAAACCCCCTGGTGTATTTGTGCCTCAATCTTAGTCGTACACAGTCAGGTTCACCCTTCAGGGAGTGATTCCCTGCTATTCAGTGTACACTTGGTGCCCTTTAAGTGATACGATTTGTCTTGGAAAACTGAAGTACAGTTTGCCAGTCATGTGCCAATGAATGACACAAGCTCTTCCCCTAAAAGTATGCCATGACAAACTCATTGCGAGTTTTATGATTCAGCTTTGTATGAGATTTTCTTTTAAACTAGCATGTTTCCTTGTAACGCTAGGGCTTCTAATAGTAAATACAGCCCTTTTAAAATAGTTCATTTTCCATGAGACTTGATGAAAATGAGGACATATAAATATGTACAGTTGTAGCTCTCAGTACTAGATTATCTTATGCTGTAATGTAGAATGCTGCTCTTCGGCACTGTCCTAACACATTACTAATTTTTCTTACACTCAGTCATAGGCATCTTTTAGAAAGCATTTAGATTACAATGTGTTATGAATTACTATATAAACTAATACTCTACTTTAAATATTTTTTAAAATTCCCTGAGAAGAAAAAGGAAATATTTATCATTCTGAAGAATTATATTAAAATGGATTTCTTAGCAATGAGCTAAGGAATTTTCTTCTGGCCTCACTACAGGTATTATAATTTATTCTTCTGGAGACTCAGGCCATCCTGTTGACGTTTTAACTCTGGTTCGTGACAATTTCTTTAAAATTGGTACTGTTTTTTACATTAAAGTTCTTTCTCAGATGTTGTACTGTTAAGCATTCTTATGATTTCATAATGGGAAGGCAATGCATACAATATGACTGTGTGACACTCTTGTACCTGGGGATTTGAACTTCATTTTATGCTCTGACTGTATTAGTTTGCAATTGGTTCTCCTCTTGCATGTGAAGGGAGTCAGGTTTTCTAGCTCTGGCAATAGCAAAAGGGACTTTAGAAATAATTTCAAATTACACTTGGGGGCAGAAACCAGGGCAGTTTCCAAGAGCACGCCTTAGTATTTTCTGTTACGCTGAAGAATCAAGAAATTGACTCTGCTCAGTTGGCTAGCAGCTACAATCGAACCAAAACTAGGATTAGCCCAATATATTCTGCACTGAGGAACAGGGCTGGGAAAAATTCAGTACAGACTTCTATGGGACACACTTTATGAAATATACTGTTAACAATTAGCAATAGCTGCATACCATGTTAATATCTTAAATTTGCTCTGTTTAAAAGTCTTAAGCACAAGGGGCAAAGTCCTGTAGAACCTGGCTTCTCTGCAACTTTCTGGGTAAGCTGTGGCAAGATTTGGTTAGATGACTTAGCACAGAAACTGTGTAAGACACTGAGTCTCAGTACCCTCTGTGGTACCCTACTGTTTCATGTATATTTCTCACAAAATAATAAACGTGAAGACTGCTTTTGCACAAGCACAGAGTAAACAGATTTCTTTTCCACACAACTGTGCTAGTACAAGAAGAAAAAACCCTTGCAGTTTTGCTATACAATGCCTGGGTCTGTCTTTGGAAAGGAAGTAAACATTACTTATTTTAAATGGCTAAAAGGGGACAACTTGTTTCATTATTAGCTGATTACAATTCTTGCATAGGAAGTTCTGGAACTTCTTGGCCTTTCTTATAACATTTTTTTTCTCCCTTTAACCACTTTGTCCTCTGCTCACAGACTAGGTGAGAATATTTCCCTTTCTGTATGCTCTCCTGTACATACTTGTTTCTTCTGCATGGCTGGAGTTTTGCAACAAAACAAAAAAAGCTGGGGGTGGGGGGAAGAACACAGATTGGAAGACATGGTGGTTAGAAAGCACGCATCATTGGGAGCGGCTAGGCCACCACTTTGAGAATAAGATTGTACCATGGGAGTACTGGCCAGCCGCTGCTTCAGCAACCTAATGGTTTTTCATGACGTATTTTGACTGATGATGCTTAATTGACCTTTGTCAGTAGAAATCATTGTTTCTTATAAACTATCAGTCATCTGAATAAGAACTTTATGGCCTGTAGCCTCTAGGCCAGTGGTACTCACTCCATGGGACAAAGACAGCCACATTCACAATTACCATAAACCAAAACAGCCGCATTTGCTTCCACTGGCATGACGCCTGCAGTTCAGGGAGGCTTGCAACTTACCATAGCTCTGGCAGCAGCTGTTTCATGGTACCTGCCAACCAGAAACCTTCATCAGGCAACGGCCTTGACCCCATTCCTGAATCACAAGGCAGGTGCCAACTTTGGGGGGGCAGTGCTCAGAAAAGCCACATGTGTCTCCCAAGCCACTGAGTCTCACTGCTTTAGGCATAAACAAATATTAATGACTCTATGTCAGGTTACTCAAGGCTGATCAGCATAGTTAGGCCTTAGGTGTTTGCTTCTCAAGTAAAAGAACAATAGAAAAATGTAGAACTGGGTACAGGAGAACTGTCTTTGGAAGTTTGTTCTTATTCTGTGTTAATTCAATCTTCTGAGGCCTTTTCTGCCAGCATTCTGATGTGTGTGAGGGAATCTCCCCTTCCCAGGACTTCAGCATAGCAGCTCCCTTCATGGTCTGCCTTGAGACTGGCTGCAGTCAGGCTGCTGGGGCCCTAAGGTCTCTCCACAGCTATTCAGCCCTCCCTAGTCTACAGCTCTCGGGCACCTTCCACCTCCTGAATTATCTGCTGCAAGTTTTGAGATCTCAGCTCTGTCCCTGTTTTCTGAAGTCCTTCAGAGCTCTTCCTCTATCTCTTCAGTTGACCAAGATAATTCTACTTGCACTTTGAAGGGGGACTGAAAAATCTAACTTGTGACTGGCTCCTATCAAAGTTAGCTAAAGGGGCCAGTAGGATTGTGATGCTCTCTCTGCTGCAGGGAAAGGTGGTCCTGAGTTTCTAATGCAGAACCATAATGTGTGTGTGTGTGTAAAGTGCTGTCAAGTCACAGCCGACTTATGGCGACCCCTTTTTGGGGTTTTCATGGCAAGAGACTAACAGGTGGTTTGTCGGTGCCGCCTTCTGCATAGCAACCCTGGTATTCCTTGGTGGTCTCCCAGCCAAATACTAACCAGGGCTGACCCTGCTTAGCTTCTGATCTGACGAGATCAGACTAGCCTGGGCCATCCAGGTCAGGGCTATACAGAACTACTAAAAGGGTATTGTGCTACCACCCTTACATTTATTTTCTTAATCTAAAAACTGTTGGAACTCTTCCTAGTCAGATTCCCTAATCTAAACTGTGTATTAGCATACAGCATTCCCTTAGCCTAAATATGAAGGGACCTTGCTCCAACATGGCAATTATCAAAAGACCTTGGTCAGCTTTGTGAAGTTATTTTTATCTTTTTCTTCTTCCTCTCTGTAATGGAATAAGACACTCACAGATGAGTTCTTTGCTTATTATTCTGATTTTTATAAAAAATAGAATGATACACATTAAACAAAGATGAATGTTAACATTTGGTTTTTCCAACTAATAAAGACATGTTCGAAGCAGCCTGTCCTATATAATCATAGTTCCCTTGTCAGTGTTAAGCAGAAAGGCATGCTAGCTCCCTCTCCCTTCTACGAGTTCCTTGGCAGGTTTTGTTTTGTTAGGAATACATTTGTCACTGTATCTCACAAATATTATTTAAGAAAGTCGAAGACAACTGATTGCTAGAAGAGGTTGGGAGACCTTACTATTCATAAGGGATAACATAGGAGGAATGTGAGAAGCCTAGAGAAACTCACCACTTGTCTCAAGAACTCCCTCCACCACTAAATTACAAAGGACTCTGGAAGAGCATTTTATATCCTATTCATTCCCATGATCCTCCTTATCTTACACCCAATGAGTCTCTGCTCCTTGCTAGCTCCTGCTCCCTAACCTGTCCTACAGCCAAGGCTGCCTCCACAGTCCAACTCCTTCCTCATACCTAATCCTGTCCTCTTGCCCAGTCCCTCCATCCCTTCTTCCTGGGTTTCCTTTTCCAAGGTTGAATAAGAAAAAACTACTTCATTATCATCTCTCACGCACACACATGCACCCCTTCATCTCATGCTCATGCACTCTTACACACACACTCCATAATGGGCATAAATTAATTTAATCTACCATTATTTAAAGGAAAACGTAAAACGTGCACAAAACCTCTGCATTCTTGGTCAACAGCTAGCTTTCTTGAAGGGCACTTGGAGAAGCAAGCAAAGTGGACCAGCATCTCAACCTCCATTCCCTAAAGTAGCTTGCCAGCAAGTAGAAGGCACATCCTTTATACTCCTTTGGCCTCAAAGTTAGCAACTGAAGGATTGGCTTGTGCTCCTCAGGGGAGGAAGGAAGCCACTATTTGCTAACAGCTATGCTGCACAATCCCCAAATAGGAACTACATATTCGATAGCCCTTGGCAGCTACCTGCAGTGCAGCAGCTTTGGTGTGAATGCTTGGCTGACTGAAACAGTGAATAAAATTCTCTATTGTAGGCCCCACTTGTAGCAAATCATGTGATAGCATGGAGCACCTTTTGATTCATCTCTGCACTGCCACATTATTAAAAGGTATTTCCTTACTGGGGGGAAAAATCAGTGGTAACTTGGGAGCCAGTGACCTTGATCATCCATACTAAATGCAATAAAACCTGAGGCAGATCTAAAAGAGATCAATCCAAACAGTGCAAAAACTGCAGATGGGTTCTGTTCATACATATTTATACTTGCGATTTTGGTACAGGAAAAAAAAGATATATTTGTAGTATGATTACAGGAATTTGTGTTCACGCTGCAATCAGAAACATTTAAGTTGGAGAGATGTAAGCGAAGAGGACGGGACCACAAAAATCAGTTTCTAAGTCCCAGTCCAAAACCCAGCCTTAAGACATATAGACAGAGTGGACAAAAATATTTGAAATAAAGTTGGGTGTGTGTAGTTCTCTGTCCAATTAAAAAATATACCTGTAGTCTAGAATGAGGATTAATTTACAGCCACAACTTACAGCCCTCCACAGATTTTTACATGAGAGTGGTTCTGTGAGAATAGGTGCCTTGTTCATGATGTAATTCTGAAAACACAGAATGGGGGGGGGAGACTGGAGCAATTAAACCATTTAAGGAGATTAACAATGCAATCCTAAACAGAGCTATAACCTTGTAAGCCTGTTGAAGTCAATGAATTTAGAACGGCATAACTCTGCTTAAGATTGCATGTAAAGTTCTGAAATACACATCCATATGGAAAGAAATGAAACTATTTACATGTTCACTGAAAATCAAACAGTAAAGCAAATTGCTTAAGAGTGGGTGCCAAGAATTGTAAAATCACGAGCTGGGGATATTTTTGTCTTTTACGTTGATTTGCTTAATACAGGGAACACAGAATCAAGCTTTTGGAATTTTCCCCTGCTACACTCCCGTTACAGTAATGCTGAATTTGAGGAAAAACAAGTACCAAATCATATGCACTTAGCAGAAAGGGAGCTGGATGCTGGGCTGAGCATGTGAACTTGTGTTCCAGGACAGCAAGTTGCCAGGTTTAGTTACTACTACAAATAACAGGTGAACAGTTCAGACTGTGTCAGGGTTGGGGGAAGAGTCTCAATGGCCAGACTGCTCACAATGAAAAGGAGTGCTAAATGATAAGAGATCAGGGAATATGATGCACATTGACATGCAAGTCACTGTAGCAAATCATGTGAAAAACTGTTGGCCTTGATATAGCCCCGAAGCTCTACTTGTTCTCTTTTTTGGCAGATTTCATAAAAACAGGAAGCCTCCTCAACAGGCAGTGGACAGTTGCCAATTGGGAGCTTTTGAGATGTTAAGGACATTAGGATGCTTCTGGGAAGCTTGTGCTTTTACTGTTCAGAAACAGGAAGCATTCATCTTCAGTCACACTAAAACACATTCTTACAGCAAGCTCTTGCTGATGTTCTGCACAGGGCAAAAATGCACTGATATCCCTTTGAATTTTTTTCTTTTAATTTAGTACAGAGTTAATTATAGATAAACAGGATGGGTTGGGGGGTGGGAGACAATGAACAAGGATGTCCTTCCCATGTATCTCAGCGCTTCAGCAGCAGCCATCATAATGATGAATGTGCTGTTTTCTTTTGCTCTTCTAGAAACAGTGAGAGATCTGTGGAAATGCTGGCACACAACTAGTGCAGACCTCAGAACACACACAACAAGCTGGCACCAAGTATTTGCCTCCGTCATGCTGGCTGAATAGTATATGCTTTGTTAGCAGAATTTCTGGTTAGTGATGCAAATGAGCAATGCTTTCCTGAAGAAGCATCTGCATTTAGCCCGGCAGAAGGGGCCAGTATTTACCAGGATGGCTGAACTCAAGGGAGGAACATTATAGAAAGTAATTTTGCAGAAGTTCTTGCAAATAGGGTGTCCTTGGAGACTGGGCTCTGCCTTCAACCAGCTGCCACTGCGAAGTTCTGACTATGGAGTTTCCCTTGGTTGTTCTAAATTTGAACATGATATTTGGGAAGTTTGAGAAATGTCATATTTGGGCATTCCTTTCCCCCCCTTTTGTTCTGTTCTCTAAGAGAATAAGCTCCAATTGTTTAAATAATCTCTAGCTTCAGATACTCTGTCCCTGAGACTTAGTGCAGCTGCCCCAAGTACTGTTATGTTTGGCTCCTGTAATGAACAGCATCGGCTTGACAAAGCAGTTTATAGTTTACAGCTAAGCCCACTGGGGGGAAAAACAACAACAAAGGTCGAAACACATTTCTTGATATTCCTTCTGCTTTGTTAAACAAGTCACAAGGGGGGGGGGGAAGAGATGACCGTTACAAAGATGCAAAGTTCCAATCCGTATCATACAGAGTGATCTGGATTAGTTCCATCAATAGGGATGTGGTATCAAAGTACTGTCACGTACTTCTTACATTTCTTTACTACTGCTCTGGAATGCTAGCAAACAGATTACTCATCCAGAAGGGGAGGAGGAGTGAGGTGAAGCTGGAAAGTCTCATTCTGGAAGACACTGTTCAGAGCAGCATCACCCTGGGAGACATGGAGGTGTCCATGTTTTTCGCCACCACGATCTCGAGAGAGTTCAGTCAGAAGAGCCAGCTACAAAATAAAAGACACACACTATTTGGTACTTTATAGTTAATGCAGTTCTCATGGGAACCTACAAATGAGCAAGGTGATATAAGCACTTCAAGCATTAATCTGTTGAAAGAGGCACACAATCCATTTGCTTAAAGGAAACATGCAGAATAGTACAAGCAGCTAAGACAAGGTGATATGCATCACTGGCTGCAACCTAATTCTTGGAAGCAATCCTGGTGATGACACAAGGGTTACAAAAGTTCCAAATTATGGGATGGATCCATTCTAACAACTATAGCACTTTCCCTCTGGTGTAAGGAAAGCACCGCCATTAACAGGGCAGATCCTCAAAGATGAGATGCTGAAGGAAAATATGGGTGAAAGGATCTGAGGTGGTATGATGACTCTACCCACTCCTCTTTTAACAACTCTTACTGAATAATGTGCATCTAAGGATCATTTTCTTGGCAATGCTGAAACAAATTTGCAAGAATTATAATGGACGTGCATTCTCCCACAGGTTGTGACATCCTCTGCTTGTGGTATTTTAAATGCTGTTGATATGATGAACACAACCAAAGCTTGCTCCCAGCTTTTCTCTGTTAAAAGCAAGACATAAAATTATGTTACCCTGGAGGTTCCTCGATACAGACGACAGAGCTGGTCAAAAGCTTGAGCTTGCTGGGGATCCAACAGGGACTCTGAACTGGTCTAAGGAACAAAATTTCAGTGTTACCAGCACAAAAAGTGCTCATCAACTAAGGCTTTTATAGTCCCCTATTAAAACTTGCTAAAGTAGCAGTTAAAATTAATAAGACTAGAAAAATATATTTAGTGGAAAGAAACTACTAATATTCTGATGCAGACCCTGGACCAAACTACAAAAATATATAACTATGAGTAGACACCTTCTGATGTCCACCTTGGTCTATATTTTAACCCAAAAGGAAAGGGAAAGGATCTACTTATACTAAAACTGGAAGCCTCTCCAAGTTACAACAGAAAGCAGAACAGCTAGATTCAAGTTCAGGAACACCTTAGAGCCCAACAAGATTTTCGGTGTATAAGCTTTTGAGTCAGAGCTCTCTTTGTCAAATAGAAAACAGAATCTTCTTTCCAAGCAGAACTATAGTTGGTTTTTATTATTTATATTAAGTGTTTTATATTTCCAGTACTGAACCAGGCAAGGACCTGTGCTAAGAATGCATCAAGGTTGTAGACCCGGCTTCACCATAGAGAACTGTACTCTAGATTCTGGCTAGAGGGCTTAGAACATAAAAAGAGCCCTGTTGGATCAGACCAGTGGTCTATTTGGTCCAGCATCCTGTCTCACACAGTGGCCAACCAGTTCTTTCTCTTCTCATCTTTAATGTCATCATCCATTTCTCATATTTTTCATTATAAAGATTTACAGTAAAATAATATTGCTGGAGGGAGGGGAGAGAGAGATTGTGCATGTCTGCATATTATGTTACACTTTAAAAAGCAGGCAAGTTTTCAGATTACTGAAATGAAGATAATGGCTACAAATCTACTGAAGCTCTGTGATTAGTGCCCTCTCTTCACAGGCCTGCCACACACACACAGGGAAATGGAGAGGACAACAAGGGAACAATGGTAATTTGTTCTCATCCAAAGATGGGGGGGGGGAGTAAAATAACTGCTCCCCTCTGCTGTTTCTTCACTTGTACGTAACTATCAATCAGATTGTTCTTGGGGCTGATGACCTGATATATTGCAGGCAATTTTTCCTGTTGTCATGGAAACAAGTGCTGCAGGGCACTTTCCCCTTTAAGTAAAGGAAAGCTTTTTATTCGGTGCTGTAGGGAATCTTTTAGCAAATCTGATGTTTGTGCCACTGTATAAGTGCCCCAACTGTACTGAGCATAAGTTCCCCAACTTGCATGTGTACATTAGAATGCAATTTTTGATTCACACATCAGAAGCTAGTCAGTTCATAACTAGTAATCCAAGCAAAAGCTTGCTCAATACCTCTACATATCACATTAAACTGGGTTTAAACACTATTTAGGAAAGGGACTCTGAAGTCACCTTCACATGTCATCCTACAAACACCTTTAGAAGAAGAACAACTTAAGATTCATAACTTGCAAACATGGTTGATGTGGTACAACATGCTGAAAACTACTATTCTGAATTTGAAATCCGGTTTCTTTGGTACATGAGCTGATGGAGGCACAAGTTCTTTATCCTGTGAACTGATGGAGTGTCAATGATTTGGATTGCTTGATGTGCATTGCTTTTTCTCCCCACAAGAAAATGCAGCATTGGTGCTCCATGTCTGGAGGCATAATCTTGCACATTGTTAGAGAGAGATTTCAAAAGCATTAGCATTCAAAACATATACATTACAGGTTTATGGCACACATCTGTGGGAAGACAGCAAACACTCACTCTCTCAAACTCAGTTGTGTGTGTGTGTGTGTGTAAAGTGCCGTCAAGTTGCAGCCGACTTATGGCGACCCCTTTTTTGGGGTTTTCATGGCAAGAGACTAACAGAGGTGGTTTGCCAGTGCCTTCCTCTGCACAGCAACCCTGGTATTCCTTGGTGGTCTCCCATACAAATACTAACCAGGGCTGACCCTGCTTAGCTTCTGAGATCTGACGAGATCAGGCTAGCCTGGGCCATCCAGGTCAGGGCCTCAACCTCAGTTACCCATCTACAATATGGGCATCATACTGACCAACCTTACAAGGTTGTTACAGTTCTTACAATAAGATAACATATGAAGTGCTTTGAATGCTACAGAAAAGCTTGATATTATAATCAAAATAAACTATCTGCAATTCTGTGCATAATAAACAGAATGTTTGTATGTTCATGCAAAATTAAATCACAGTCTAGTGCGCCCCCCTTCCTCAAGGAAACTTGGGAGCAGCATACATGGCTCTCCTGTCCTCATTGTATCTTAACAACCTTGTATGATAGGTCAGGGAGTGAAGAGCTTCATGGTAGTTTGTGGACTTGAACCCAGGTCTCCTTACTAAAATGCTTTTAATTACACTATGGTTATGAAAAATATAGTGGGGGATTCCACTGACCATTGTGTGATGCTTTCCTAAATATTTAAAAACCTGGAAAAACATATCACCCCCTCCAAAGGACTCTACCCCCCACCCCCCAGTTTTTCAGATAGAAGAACTGGGAGATTTTTGGGAACTGGAAAAAAAACCCCTATGCAATATTTTTCTTTTGCAATGAGTGAAATGCTTTTTAATACAA